>NC_090933.1:928901223-929204253 GCF_040938575.1 Ambystoma mexicanum
CCCCCGCCATTGTCTGTGTCCCCCATGCCCCGCCAGTGTCTCTATTTCCCCCCCTGTCCCCCAGCCAGTGTCTCTGTGTCCCCCCTGCCCACCCGCCAGTGTCTCGGTGCCCTCCGCCAGTGTCTCTGTGTCCCCTCTGCCCCCCGCCAGTGTCTCTGTGTCCCCCCTGCCCCCGCCAGTGTCTCTGTGTCCCCCCTGCCCCTGCCAGTGTCTGTGCCCCCCTGCCCCCGCCAGTGTCTGTGTCCCCCCTGCCAGTGTGCCTTTGTCCCCCCTGTCCCTGCCAGTGTCTCTGTGTCCCCACTGCCCCCCGCCAGTGTCTCTGTGTCCCCCCTGCCCCTTGCCAGTGTCTCTGTGTCCCCCCAGCCAGTGCCTGTGTTCCCCTGCCCCCGCCAGTGTCTCTATGTCCCCCTGCCCCCCACCAGTGTATCTTTGTCCCCCCTGCCCCCGCCAGTGTCTGTGTCCCCCTGACCCCGCCAGTGTCTCTATGTCCCCCTGCCCCCCCGCCAGTGTATCTTTGTCCCCCCTGCCCCCGCCAGTGTCTGTGTCCCCCCTGCCCCTGCCAGTGTCTCTGTGTCCCCCCTGCCCCCGCCAGTGTCTCTGTGTCACCCCTGTCCCCGCCAGTGTCTCTGTGTCCCCCCTGCTCCTCGCCATTGTCTGTGTCCCCCCTGCCCCTGCCATTGTCTGTGTCCCCCCTGCCCCGCCAGTGTCTCTATTTCCCCCCCTGCCCCCCAGCCAGTGTCTCTGTGTCCCCCCTGCCCACCTGCCAGTGTCTCTGTGCCCTCCGCCAGTGTCTCTGTGTCCCCTCTGCCCCCCGCCAGTGTCTCTGTGTCCCCCGCCAGTGTCTCTGTGTCCCCCCTCCCCCTGCCAGTGTCTGTGTCCCCCCGCCCCCGCCAGTGTCTGTGTCCCCCCTGCCCCTGCCAGTGTGCCTTTGTCCCCCCTGTCCCTGCCAGTGTCTCTGTGTCCCCCCTGCCCCCCGCCAGTGGCTCTGTGTCCCCCCTGCCCCTTGCCAGTGTCTCTGTGTCCCCCCTGCGAGTGCCTGTGTCCCCCTGCCCCTGCCAGTGTATCTTTGTCCCCCCTGCCCCCCGCCAGTGTATCTTTGTCCCCCCTGCCCCCCGCCAGTGTATCTTTGTCCCCCCTGCCCCCACCAGTGTCTGTGTCCCCCCTGCCCCCGCCAGTTTCTCTGTGTTCCCCCTGCCCCTCGCCAGTGTATCTGTGTCCCCCCTGCCCCTGCCAGTGTCTCTGTGTCCCCCCTGCCCCCGCCAGTGTCTCTGTGTCCCCCTGCCCCACCAGTGTCTGTATCCCCCCTGCCCCCACCAGTGTCTCTGTGTCCCCCCTATCCCCCACCAGTGTATGTGTCCCCCCTGCCCCTCGCCAGTGTCTCTGTCCCTCCCTGCCCCCGCCATTGTCTGTGTCCCCCCTTCCCCTGCCAGTGTCTCTATGTCCCTCCTGGCCCCTGCCAGTGTCTCTGTGTCCCCCCCCTGCCCCTGCCAGTGTCTCTGTGTCCCCCCTGTCTCCCGCCAGTGTCTCTGTGCCCTCCTGCCCCCTGCCAGTGTCTCTGTGTCCCCCCTGCCTCCTGCCAGTGTCGTCCCCCTCCTCTCCTCATTCACTTTCCTTCCCCCCCTCTGTCAAATCCTTGTACTACCCCAATTGCCTTCCGGCATTGAAATCCTTAGCCGGCTGTCTTGTCTTTCGTCCTGCCCATCCCCCTCCCTTTCTTCTTGACCACTCTTAGCACTTACTCTTATCACTGGTCTTGACCTCCGATAACAGCTTGAGTAGCCATTGACTCTTTGGATAGTCTCTTGTTTTGTTCCTCACCTTCCCCTTTCTCTCCTCTCCCCTACCTCCCCTCCTTCCCCTTCCCCTTGTCACTCTTGCACTGCAACAATTGTCGTCAGACATAGTAATGTTACTGCTAGTTTTGTTCTCCTTCTTTCCTCCCTATCCTCTCCCTTTTTTTGTTGTTCCATGCACTTTACTATCTGTTTATGATTTGATAGTTATTTTCCTTATTCTGTACTGTTTCAAGGACTTGTAAGAATGTAATTGTATTCTCCCATGCTCCCTCCCTCCTGCCTGCGCTTTGAAACACTTTGTGTATAGGCGCTATACAAATAAACAATCAATCAAACATACGAACATTACCCCATGAACACCTCATCACTCTAATAAAATGCAGCTATATCCCATGACAAACCGGCCTAGCTGCATACATAAGCGTCCCACAGGCCTAACGCAGCCAGAACCCAGTCCAGGTGTCTACCCACCAGACTGCACACATTCAACTGATATCTCCACCACCACACCTATCGATAGGATGCAGCTACCATCAGGCAATTACATCAGCTGCACACATAACTGGTGCTCCCACGCACCGTACAACACTATGGGGGTCATTACGAGTTTGGAGGTAGCCATGCCGATATTTGCTGCATGGCTGCCTCCAAACTTGGGTCTGGGTTCCCTGAATGGGGACTTGCCGGGTCATTCCAACCTTGGAGGACCTGGTATTTCCCCATTCAGGGAACCCATCCCCATTCCCATTCGAGCCCCCATAGGGCTCAATGGCAATGGGGAGGGAGCTAACAATGGGCCTGTTAATAACAGACCCGTTGTTAGCTCCTTGGTCCTTTAGCGGCTCCTGCTAGGACGGCTGGTTTTACCTGCCGGCCTTAGCTGGACCCGCTAAGGGACCTCATAATGCGACGGTAAGGGGTTAACGGCACTGGCATCCTTACCATGCCGTTAACGCCTTACCGCCGACCTCGTAATGAGTCCCTATCTCTCTCTACTGACCTGGACTGCGGTCCCCGAGGGCGTTCACCCTACCAGCGCTTTGAGATCATACCAATGATATATAGAGCGCTATATAAATGCCAAATAACATAATGCTAAATCCAAACCCATATGCCTTATAGTGCCCTCTCGAGATCCTTAAACCTGGTGGACCCGAGGAGCAGTTAGAACTGTTTACACATAAGTTGTATTGGGAATAGGTTTTAATAATATTTTTTCTGTTTTTATATATACTGCTTCCTTTTTTGTTGGGAAGTTTTTGATACTACTTGAAACTGATTCTATGTTTTTATTCTTTTTTCTTAAGCTATTCTTGATAAAGATAAACATGTACATTTTGATATAAAATGTATTTTTTTAATTATTTTGTTAAGGTTGTATTGTATCAACCAAATCAATTAAAATAGTACCTTCCTATACCAGGTTAAATCTCATATGCCATGCATAATCCTTATACGGAAGATGCACCCCACAAGCCCAAATACTGTGATAAGCGGCCAGGGTAGACTCAGTTGCCCAACTACTGTCATTTTATGCCACAACAAAGCCTGAAATGCTACATGCATGATTCAGTGGGGTTGTTTTTTATATGGCCAATTTAACTGAATCACTTTTAGTGATCTCAGTTTGAGAAGTTAGGAAACAATTAGGCAATCTAATGTAAAGTGAATTGCCCAAGTGCAGTTAACATTTCTAATAAAACAAGCCTGCCAGAGAGGCAAAATCAAATTGATTTATTTCAGGCCAACAGTGTTTTCTTAAAGAGCAATACATCACTCCTTAACATCTAAGTAAGAGGGCCGCAGGGGCAGTGCCAGAGGTACCAAGCAGATTGCCAGGATTAGCTAGCTACCCCCCAAATAGTGTCCATGGAGGAAATCCAATCTGGCTCCTGTATACATATCTTTCTGCATGAGGAACATTTGGAAGTTAACTAGCACAAGTAAACCACTTTGACAATGTCAATATGTACTTTATAAAAATAAAACATAGTTTGTCACTTCCTCTAAGATTAAGGACTGTCGCCGGCACCCTGTCCACCATGGTCTCTCATTCCTGCTGGGCTTGGGAGGGGAGACACACAGGCGAGGAGTGTGACTTTTCTGCCAGAGTCTCTCTGTTGGCCACTGTTTTTCAGGTCAATTCATCTGTAGAGGTGGAGCATCGTGTGAGAATTTAGGCACCAAGGCTCCTCCCTGGGAACCCAGATCCCCTTACTTTACAACGGAAATCAAAGCAGCTCTGAGTTTTTGTTTGGTTTGTTGGTCCTATGCAATTGCACAATTCTGTTGGGTCTGCTCAGTCCTTGAAAACAAAAGCTAATGTCTGAGCTATGGTACTGGAGTTGCTTTGCAGCAGTGCATCTCAGAGGACATCTGTCATGAGCTCCCGTAAACGCTCACACAAGAGAAGGCACACAAAGGGATAGGTCTCCTGAAAGTTCCTTTTACTCGTCTCGAGTCCCATTAAGAAGCCAGACAAAAGCCCCCATAATATCAGTCTTCACTTTCAGAGAACAGGCCCCATCAAGAATGGGGCCCAGAGAGACCTGATCCTTCCACCCTCATCTTCACATGAACCAGACTCTTTTCTTTCAGAACATGTTAGGCAGAATTATATGAAGTACCCTTTGGGAACACCACACGCAATTAAGACTACAGGTGACAGTACAAATTCACCTTTGGTACAAGCCTGTACTACACTGTTAAAGTGGTAGCAGTAGCGGAGCAGACAGACTTATCTCAGGAGTAAGTGAGCAGTATCAAATAGTTACACAAAGGACAGCAATTACTATGATTCAGGCAAACACTGACTCAAGGTTTTCAGGTAAAAGAATATACATTTATTTTACTCTTCAGTTGTATAACATTACACCATTATAAGCAGTTTAAAACTCACACTCTCAATACACCACACAACTTTCCTTAAATTCCAGACAAGTTAGCTCACAAAATGAAGTGGGAGCAAAATGGCACTCCAGCAATTTAAAAGGGAGGGAAAGACAAAGTTAATAAAAATTGCACCACACTAACAGGTAAGTACTCAGGGCAATAGAACAAGAGGAACTACAGTGATAGAATCAGGTAGAAAAGGCTTAGGGCCAAAGTCAATAGGACAAAAGTCTTTTGCTCAAGATCACACGTTCAGGGTAGGTTGCGGTAAAGTTTGTGCCACGGATTTCGGACGAGGTTGGGTGGTAGAAAAGTTAGTTTAAAAAGAAGGGAAGGACAAGCCCTCAGATTGGAGAAAGATTTCACACACTTTCCCCACGGCTGAACGAAATGAGCAACCGGGTTTGCACAGTACCTTGAAACGGAGAGGAAGCTGTAGCTGAGGCGGGCGTTCCTGGTAGTTCCTGCAAGCTCACGGTTCCTGAAGCGACTGTCAGACTGACACGAAGTAGGAAGACTGGAGGGTCCTGCACTACCCAGGGAAGAAACTAGCAGCAGAGCAACGCAATGAATAAAAGGTGCGGTCCTTAAAACCCAAGCAGGGTCCGACCTTCCTGACTATCCGGCCCACTGTAGCTCTGTACAGCGAATTCGACCAGAGGAGGGGTCCTGGCTTGCAGTTTGGGCGAACTGGTTGGTCCCACCAGTTCAAGGGAAGACGTTTCCTGGAGGATCTTCTCTGTCGGCGGATTCTGACAATTCGGACCTGCAGCAGGGCTTCAATGGGTGGCTCAGTCGTTGAAGGTGTCCTCTTCTGTCAGCTCCTCATTGGTTCTTGCGTTCCAGAGGCAACTCTGCCTTTCCCGCCCCAGAGACCTGCTTTTCATGCAGTTTTCCCCCATTCATACAGCCTGGCTGTCAATCACACAGCAGGGTGGCTGTCCTGGCAAGGACAGCCCCTTAGCCAATCAGACAAGAGTGTGACTTGGGTTACCAAGGGAACCCATGGCAGGGGTCCAAAGACCCCTCCCTCACATCTTGCCTACCCAGACTTTCAGGCGCCTTAAGGAGGGCTTCTGTGCAGAAGCCCACGAAAAGACAGCAAACAAAGGAATCAACCCTGGTTTGGCGTGCAGAGAAAAACACGAGAAAGACTTTAACAAAAAGAAATGGCGACTGAACCCAGCCGAAGCCAAAAATAGAATGTATTTGGTCAAGCAGGTTTATGTTCGAGGCTGATATAATAGCCTAAAACAATACCATGGTTATATAATATAACTGCGGTAGAAAAGTTAGGGTAGTTACCACTGCCACCAGCCAAGTCTTAATGTAAAGGGAGCGAAAAACTGCCCCACAAGACACAGACAAAAAGGGATAGGAATTAACCCTTTCCAATACTCCATGTAAAACGGGGTGTACTGGGTCTGTAGTTTAAAGAGACTACATAAAGTTAATGGCAACTTTACATGTTTCTGGTAGACAGTAGTCAGTCCCAGAAAATGGAGTCAGAGGGAAGTCTAAAAGACAACCCTGTGTTACTGCACTGAAGGTGCTTTGTAACACACACAAAAATGGTGCTCATGGAGTAGGTGAGGCTCCAGAGCCCAAGATCACACAAATGGTAAAAACACACACAGCAAAACACATGAAAGAATGGAAAAAAGGCTCACACTCTTACCAGGTGAAAAAAATAAATCCAAGAAATCCAGCAAAGCTGCTGAGGGACTCATTAGGTAAGGAAAATTAGCCATTAATGAGAATTCTCCCCAACAGAACAAGATGAGCAGGGGGATGCAGGTCAACAGGGAATCATCTGACCAAGGAAGATGTATTTAGACCCCTCTTCCATGTGGCAAACAAAATGGGCTTCAGAGAACAAATCAACGGGGGACCCTTAAAAGAGTCTGACCAAGCAACACATATGGGGTTCCCTTTGGCCTTCTCAGTAAAAAACAAACATTTTCGACACTAGAGGGAACCTGCCAAAATATCTGTGCTTAGGTTAATGGTGAATGTGTCCCCCTGGTGTCAGAACAGAAATCCATGCCAATGTTCACATAAGTAGATTCCCTTCTCTCAAGCATTACACGACATCCCTGCCTGTACACCCCAACCTCCACAAATGGCTTTCTTGGGCAAAGGATGCCTCGGCTCTCCAATTCCAGCTTTAAAGAACCTGAATGATTTCTTGGCAATTGGGATTTTAAGGTAATTGGTTTAAATCAAGTCCTTTGTGTGTAGAAGCAGTGGGCAGGCACTTATGCGTCCACTGTTTTCTGATTTTTGTTGGGAGTATTTCTCCACCCTAGTTTCTTTTGTTGAGATTATTTGACTGTTTTGAGACAATTCAAGTGGCTGGCATGCCACTGACTAATAGGGCTATTTTCAACCCTTCTGACCCTGACCAATGGTGCTTGGCTAAAGCTCTTTCCAGCCTCTTCTGTAGGATTGAAAAAATGTTCAAGCTCCTTCAAGAGGATTTATCCTTTGGACTGCGTCCCTCCTCTAGGAGGTCTCAGAGGGTAGTGACTAGTGCTTCCAGAGTACACTGGGTTGTGGCTATGGAGGAAGAGTGGACTCCTTAGGGGTTTTCCATCTCCCACACTCCACCAGGATGTTAATTCGGTTCCATGTCTTAAAATCGCGGCAAAATGGTTGTGAATACAAAATATCGTGGCAAAAATGCTGTGGTTTTTTGCACCACAATCATGTAAAGGATGCGGGGGACACCCCCACAACCCCCGGACCCATTATACCATTTAAAGGGAGCGGGGGGCACCCCTGCAACCCCTGCTCCCCTTAAATGGTATAATGGGGTACACCTTTACTGGGTCAAACCACAGCATTTTTGCCACCATTTTTTTTACCAGCGACATTTTTGCCGTGATTTTATTACCTGATACCTTCAATTCCTCATTCGGATCTCTGTCTGGAGTTGAGATCCCTGCAGGGTCACAACTTTGCAGTTGCAATTGTAAATGTTTTGACCCTTAAAAACATGTTCCCTGGCCACCATAATGTGTCTATACTCTTGGGGAGTGGGACATATTGCTTTGCTGAACCGTGTTTTTGGCTTTCCAGGAGCATTATGGTGTTCTTCAATGCTTCCATGTGATCCCTCTTTCAAGACGAAAGGTAATTTCCAAATTCCCCTTAGGCCAGTATCGGATTCACCCCTCCCCTTTTTGCTGCTCTATCTTCTGAGACTCTATGTTGGCATTCTTTGGGTGTTAGAAGAGCTCTCTCAATCTGACTTCATCAGGCACCCTTATTTAGAGACTCTCAAGAGTCTTTTGACACCTTTGGTGTGTCTGGGATGGACAGGAAGGATTCCACAGCTTCCTTGAACAGGTGGGTGGGTGTGTGAAAACCTTCAGTGTCCACTAATAAAAGCAGGCATCCAAGCCTGTTCTCCTAGGTGCCTGGCTGACTCCTCCGGAGGTTTCTTCTCTATACGATTGTCATGGCTGTGACCTGCATAACCCCTTTACTATGGTTAATCCTTATCATTTCCAGCTGGACAACACTTCTTTCTCCTCTTTTATCAGAATTGTTCTTCATTTGGCCTCGACTTGTTATTTATTTTAAGTTGATTATCATGCACCTACTCCTCGGTTTTAAAGCAGCTGTACTGGCGCGGGAGCTTCTTACTACCAGGACTACTTACCAGTAATCTGCATTGCTCTTAGTCCTACTGTCATATTCCATAGAAGAAGATGGTCATTGTGGCGCCGTTGGGCCCAATCACGGGTGGCGGCCATTTTTTCTCCCAAGATGGTGGCGCCGTCCGAGGGAGGTGTTCCAGTCTTGCAAGAGTTGCGGGCTGTGGAGGCTCCTCCTCCTCAGCAGAGATCCGGATATCTTACGGCAGGCACAACGCTCGAGTGCGTTGCTACTCTTCCCAGTCAGCGCTTCGTAAGTTCGTCCCTAGGCTTACCATTGTTTGTATTCTCATTTACTTCTTACTAAACCTTCTTCTGTCTCTGTTTGTATAGAAACCTTCTTGTTGCACTCCAAAGACAGAGATTCCGCTTCCTAAACTCTATTTACGGGTTCCAGTGCTGATCAAAACAGATCCCTCTCCTTTCTCCAACAACCGCTTCCATTCACACCAGGTTGAACCGTGTACACACCTTGATTCGAGTCAGCTGGTTCACTCATCTCCCAGTCGCATTGTTCATAAGGTTTTTGCTTCGATTCAAATCTGCTGCCAGGTACCCTTCTCTCCTTCTCTTCCTCGTTATTTAGAACTACCTGCCCGCACTTCCTCCCTTCTAGTCTCCTCACGTTTCCTTTTATATATATTAGGCTCCTGAAGTTACATCGCATTATCCACGAGTCATCACTCTCAACGTTTCACAGAAGAAATCCGAACGGATACAATCTTGAGGCAATATAGATCTCTATCCTCTTACACTGGTAACTATTAGGCTACTGACATCCGCTCCTACTCTGTGTTAAGCACATACTTACCTTTCCCTAATCTGTGCCTTTCTTATTTTTCTTTATGGAACCTGCATCCAGTCACCTGTTAAAGACTTGCCCTTACCTGCTTACAGAGAAGACTTCCAACAACTGAGACGGACAGGGTTTTCTTCCCCAGAGGGTTTCCCTGGGGAGTTCACTCCTTCCTGGTGTTAACTATCACGGGATAGGAGGGGATTCCCCCGGGGGGGCTTCTCATATTCCACCCGTCTAGGCTACAGGATCAGGTCAGTGGGTGCATGTTTATAGGGAAGCATAATTATAACTGGAAACTAAAGAAACTGAACAGAATCATTACAGTTAGCAACGCCCTAAATAATATATATAGAGATTATCTTAGTCTCTTTTTTCTTATTTACTTCTATTCGGTTTCCAGGCATAATTGTTCTTCCTCTTACGCTCACACTGAGATGGATCCGGCTCAACAACAGCAATTATTGGCGGCGGTCCAGTCACTAACGGCCGAAGTCCAGGCACTTAAACAAGAGAATGCTGTGTTACGGCAACACATGGGGAGGTCTCCTAGTTGTTCCGAGCTACCTCCTGGACCTTTACCAGGGGGACGCTTTGATGGAGACCCGCATAAACTGAGAGAGTTTTTAGAATCTTGCACAGTGCAGTTTACGTTTAAGACGGCATTCTTTCACACTGATAGGGATAAGGTGGGACACATGATTGCTCACCTTACCGGTCCCGCTCTAGCCTGGGCTACCCCTTTAGTCACTTCAAATAATCCAATATTAGATTCATATCCCGCCTTTGTGAATAGTCTTAAGACCATGTTCGGGAGGCAGGAGGTCACAGTATCAGCTCAAGAACAACTATTGGATTTCCGTCAGGGTTCTTTGGATCTCTTGGTGTATATTACCCGTTTCAAACAATTAGCGGCAGGCACAGCTTGGGCAGATGACGCCTTGATTACGCTTTTTAGACGGGGCTTGAATGAGGAACTAAAGGATGAGGTCTCTAGAGTTCCTCGCCCCCCTAATTTGGCCGAATTAATATCCATGGTTATGCAGATGGACTATAGAATTTTGGAAAGACGTCAGGAAAGAAGACGGCAAAGGCATTTTAGGTCTCAACCTGAAAGGTCAGTCAACTCCCCTCAGGGACACTTATCTGACGAACCTATGCAAATAGGAGCTGCTCGGGGTCCTTTGTCCACTGAGGAGCGGCTTCGACGTCGCACCTTAGGGCTATGTATGTACTGTGGTTCCAAGGAGCATTCTTTACAAAATTGTCCGATAATTCTCTCCCGGAAGCAGGGAAACGCTCGAACCCGACCGTCAGGGGAACCGCGGTTAGGGAATCAGTGAGCGGTTCCCCTTCTTCCTCCATTTCATCCAATGGTACTGACGTCCCTGACACCTCTATGTTGGTTCTTAAGGTTACTTTTTCTTGTGATTCTTTGGGTTTGGTTGAGGTTCCCGCATTGGTGGACTGCGGGGCAGCAGGCAACTTTATTGATGACGTTTGGGCGACTCAATTTAGAATTCCCCGTTCTTCCAAATCTATGGCTATTCCCGTTGAATCAGTTGATGGGAGTCCGTTGGTCTCAGGTCCCATTAAGGAGCAGACAGTTCCTTTACAGATGTCTATAGGTAATCATAGGGAAACCATCACATTAGACATTATCCGAACTGCCCATTATCCGGTGATATTGGGTTTACCTTGGCTAAGAGTGCACAACCCCTACATCAATTGGTCAGCGGGAACATTTTTTCTGGGTTCTGTTCACTGTCAAGCTCATTGTTTTATTCGTGGTACTGGTGAACTACTTTCTGCCACGTCACGCGAAGGGGAAGGATTAAGAACCACTGTGCTAAATCAGATTCAGGGGATTCCTGAACCTTATCAATCTTTCCATAAAGTATTTTCTAATGCTGAATATGCTGAACTGCCACCTCATCGCAGGGATGATTGTGCCATTGATCTACTTCCGGACCTCCCTATCCCATTCGGTCGCTTGTACGTACTATCTGCAAGAGAAAAGGAGGTTCTTAAAGAGTATCTTCGCAAGAACATTCACAATGGTCTCATTGCCGAATCCACCTCCCCTGCGGGGGCTTCCTTGTTTTTTATTCCCAAAAAAGACTCTGCTGAACTCCGACCTTGCATAGATTTTCGCGGATTGAACAGGATTACGGTTCCTGATCGTTATCCAATGCCCCTAATAACTGACATCCTTGAAGCCATAAAAGGAGCCAAAATTTTTACCAAGCTAGATCTGCGAGGAGCCTACCATCTCATCCGCATCAAATCAGGTGATGAATGGAAGACGGCTTTTCGGACGCCATTTGGTCATTATGAGTATCGCGTGATGCCTTTTGGATTGTCCAATGCTCCGGCAGTTTTTCAGCGCTTTATGGACCATTTATTCTCTGACATTCTCCTGCATTCAGTTATTGTATATCTCGATGATATTTTGGTTTTTTCTAATACTCCCACTGAACACATTGGTCATGTTACGGATGTTCTCCAGCGCCTTCTAGACAATCATTTGTTCTGTAAGCTGGACAAGTGTGAGTTTCATCGAGACAGTGTGGCATATTTAGGCTTCATTCTATCCGCTCAGGGGGTTTCTATGGATCCCCGGAAAGTTTCTGCTATCCGAGACTGGGCTTCTCCAAATTGCGTGAAGGATATCCAACGTTTCCTGGGGTTTGCCAACTTCTATCGGCGATTTATTCCCAGATTCTCTGAGATCATCTTACCGTTAACGGCTCTCCTCAAGAAAGGGGTTCCATTCCATTGGTCCAAACAAGCAGAAGAAGCTTTCTCCTCCCTGAAAGACTGTTTTATGACCGGGCCTATTCTACTCTCTCCGGATCAGGGAAGACGATTTATTGTAGAATCGGATGCCTCCCACTTTGCCCTTGGAGCTATCCTTCTTCAAGAAGATGTTCAGGGGGTGGAGTGTCCCGTGGCGTATATGTCCAAGACCCTTTCTCCTTCAGAACTGAACTATACGGTCCTTGAGAAGGAGTTACTAGCCATCAAACGGGCCTTTGAGGAATGGCGACATTTACTGCTAGGAGCCCAATTTCCGGTTGAAGTTCGGACTGACCACCACAATCTTCGAGCCCTTCAGAATGCACAAACTCGCAATAGCAGACAGGCCCGTTGGGCTCATTTTTTTTCTCCATATGAGATTGTGTTTACTTTCATTCCTGGCAAAAGTAATCTAAAGGATGCCTTATCTAGGAAAGAATCTACTGAGTGGGCTCATTTCCGGCCCGAACCTTTATTTCCCAATGCTCGTTTTGTGCATGTGATATCCAGTTTTCTTCAGTCCGTAGCAAGAGCTACAACCGTTTTCCAACAGGCTAACCCTGACCTATTTCGGGCTTTGGGACTCACGGTAATTCAAGACTGTGCTTATCGACATCAGAAACTGTTTTTACCCTCAGCTGAACTCCAAAAATCTGTTCTTACTATGTGTCATGACTCACTCATAGCTGGTCATCGAGGAGTCAACAATACTACGGAACTGGTCCGCCGCAACTTTTGGTGGCCTAGTCTTGTGGAAGATGTGAAACAATATGTGGCTGCCTGTACCGTCTGTTTACAATCAAAGGCACCTCGAGGTTCCCCCTTAGGTCTACTCACGAGAATGCCCGTGCCGATTCGTCCATGGCAGATCATTTCCACGGACTTTGTAGTGGACCTTCCTAATTCAGCAGGATGTACGACCATTATGGTCACTATTGACTATTTCACTAAAATGGCCCACTTCGTGGCCTTGCCTCGAGTACCTACCGCAGCACAGATGGCAAGGATCTTTATTACACATATCTTTTCTGTTCATGGCTTGCCGGATACTATCGTTTCGGACAGAGGTCCCCAGTACACGTCTAGATATTGGCAGCAACTGTGCAAAATGCTTGGTGTTACCCGCGCCTTGAGCTCGGGTTTCCATCCGCAAACCAATGGACAAACGGAACGATTGAATCAGACCCTTGAGGGCTACCTTAGATGCTATGTTTCAGCATCTCAAGACAATTGGACGGAGTTATTGTCATTGGCCGAATTTGCTTATAATAATGCGCATCACACATCCTTGGGGTCCAGTCCTTTTCACTGTTCCTATGGATTCCATCCTACCTGCTTCCCTGTGGAGGTGTCGTCTGCATCTTCTTTTCCTGATGTAGTCTGTCTGCTGCAGGATATCCAGCAGGGTCATCAGAAGGCTCTAACTTCTCTTCAGAACGCTCAGGAACGAATCAAACGTTTTGCTGATCGCAGACGCTCTCCAGCTCCGGTTTTTGCACCCGGGGACAGGGTGTGGTTGGCCTCTCGTTTTCTTCCTCGACACCTGGTGCCTTCTAAACTTTCTCCTAAGTATTTTGGTCCGTTTCCTGTGCTTCAACGTCTGGGGGAGACAGCCTATCGTCTACGTCTTCCTCCTTCTTGGTCCAGGATTCACCCGGTATTTCATGTTTCGCAGCTTAAACAGGACGTGGCGGATCGTTTTTCCCGTCATCGGTTGGCTCATCCTCCTCCTGTTTCGACTCCTTCGGGGCCGGAGTTTGAAGTTGCCGGCATTTGCGATTCCCGTTACCACCGGGGTCGTCTTCAGTACTTGGTGGATTGGCGGGGGTATTCGCCGGCTGAACGGTCCTGGGAACCGGCTTCTGCCGTTCATGCTCCACAACTGGTTCGCCGCTTTCATCGTTCTCATCCAGGCAAACCGGGTACGTCAGCCCTTTGGAGGGGGCATACTGTCATATTCCATAGAAGAAGATGGTCATTGTGGCGCCGTTGGGCCCAATCACGGGTGGCGGCCATTTTTTCTCCCAAGATGGCGGCGCCGTCCGAGGGAGGTGTTCCAGTCTTGCAAGAGTTGCGGGCTGTGGAGGCTCCTCCTCCTCAGCAGAGATCCGGATATCTTACGGCAGGCACAACGCTCGAGTGCGTTGCTACTCTTCCCAGTCAGCGCTTCGTAAGTTCGTCCCTAGGCTTACCATTGTTTGTATTCTCATTTACTTCTTACTAAACCTTCTTCTGTCTCTGTTTGTATAGAAACCTTCTTGTTGCACTCCAAAGACAGAGATTCCGCTTCCTAAACTCTATTTACGGGTTCCAGTGCTGATCAAAACAGATCCCTCTCCTTTCTCCAACAACCGCTTCCATTCACACCAGGTTGAACCGTGTACACACCTTGATTCGAGTCAGCTGGTTCACTCATCTCCCAGTCGCATTGTTCATAAGGTTTTTGCTTCGATTCAAATCTGCTGCCAGGTACCCTTCTCTCCTTCTCTTCCTCGTTATTTAGAACTACCTGCCCGCACTTCCTCCCTTCTAGTCTCCTCACGTTTCCTTTTATATATATTAGGCTCCTGAAGTTACATCGCATTATCCACGAGTCATCACTCTCAACGTTTCACAGATGAAATCCGAACGGATACAATCTTGAGGCAATATAGATCTCTATCCTCTTACACTGGTAACTATTAGGCTACTGACATCCGCTCCTACTCTGTGTTAAGCACATACTTACCTTTCTCTAATCTGTGCCTTTCTTATTTTTCTTTATGGAACCTGCATCCAGTCACCTGTTAAAGACTTGCCCTTACCTGCTTACAGAGAAGACTTCCAACAACTGAGACGGACAGGGTTTTCTTCCCCAGAGGGTTTCCCTGGGGAGTTCACTCCTTCCTGGTGTTAACTATCACGGGATAGGAGGGGATTCCCCCGGGGGGGCTTCTCATATTCCACCCGTCTAGGCTACAGGATCAGGTCAGTGGGTGCATGTTTATAGGGAAGCATAATTATAACTGGAAACTAAAGAAACTGAACAGAATCATTACACCTACACTTCCTTGTCCCAGGACCTAGATGCGTCTCTCTCACCTTCCGACATACCATCATCGCAGGGTCTCTAAGGTAGATTTCGGACGGTTAGTGAGATTTGGCACATCTAAATGCCTTCACATGAGGAGAGGAGGGCATGGACTTTGGTTTAAAAAATGAGTAGTACTTATAAAGTACCTGTAAGGAGGCAGGCTGCCTTAAAAATAAATAAGGAAGAGTATCACTAAATGCAATGTAGATTACTGGTAAGTAATGCAGGCATGCTGTGATGGGTGGCGTGGATCGGTCAGGCAGGGAAATGCTGGGTAGACCAGAGGGGTGTAGCTAGGCAGTCATTAGGAGTGGTAGGGGTAGTCAGAGGAGTGAGGCTATTGCCAGGCAGACATGACAAGTCAGAGGGGCAGTTAGAGTCTGGCTAGGTAGTGATAGGCGTAAAAGGAAGCATCAGGTAGGATTAAATGATGGCGGGTAGTTAATATCTGATTCAGTGCCTTGATTACTTAGCAGTAATCTTCATTACTCCAAGTTCTATCCCTTCAGCTTCACATTACTTATTTTTTAAGACAATCCACCTTTCAACTAGGAGCTTTTCCCACTCATTTTTTACCCCTCCCCACACCCTGGAGTATAAAACCATCTATTATCCAGAATACTCCTGAACATGCCAGTTGAACAGGGGATGACCAGCTGCCCAAAAAAGGGGTTATGACAGTGTAAGTACTGTGAAGAGGAGGAATAGGATGAGGAGTGATGAAAATTACTGGTAAGTAATATATACTCCCTTGTCACTGAAATGGCTGCGGTTCATCTCTTAGGGCAACCCAAACAATATATAATGCTCAAGCCATCTTTCAGGCATCACATGGTTGTGAAGTGAAAGGTCTTTTGGCATAGGTGATCTAATACGGACTGAGAATTTGTTCTATAAAAGGCTACTTGGTATACCAAGGCTACTGAATAACTTATTTAGACACTCAGAATTGAATACTTTTTTTCTTAATGACCGGTTTCTGCTAAGAGTGGTAAAACTCTGGGTTAGGATATGGTCGGATGGAGAAGAATCACTGTTGAATGCTCTGATTACAGAAGTGTGTACACACCATTGCACCCAATGGGGCTCATTGCAAGTTTGGTGGTATCTCGATGGTAAATCCAGTGTGATACCACCAGACAGAATAAGCGTTACCGCCACTTGGATCAGAGGAATCACCGCTTGATTACAAGTGGCAGTAGCTGGTATAAATCCCCATTTCCTGGTGTCCCATTGGACTCCAGGGTGGATTTTGCTGGTATTCTAGGCACCTGTAATAGCAACAATTTTTGCTAGTAAGGTGGCCGAATGACCTTCAACTCTTAGCTGGAGGTCATTCTGCCACCTACGGCCGGTGCAGTAATGTGCCGGTATACGTTAATACCAGCACGCTATTACCGCACCAGCCAACTTGTAATGAGCCCCAATGTATCCATTGGTTCAGGTGTTTAAAAGCAAGGTTGGCAGAAATTGGTAGAACAGAGAGGTTTAATGCACCAGAACAAATATTTCAGAAGTGACTACGTTAGTATGGCCAAATATACGATCAATCACTGCGTATTTGACCTCATCCCATCAACATATGATAGAGCGCTGTTTACACAATTGCACCTTAATTTGCTGCCCTTACAAAATGATACATCTAGATGGTCATCTGAAGTGCCAGAAAATGGAGGACTAGGTTTATGCAGGATGGGTGTTAAAAAATGTTTTTTTTTTTTAAAACAGGGAACACTTTCATTTTGTCTGTCCTTGGTGCAGCACACTTCAGGTCACACTAATTTTCTCTGTCCTTGGTACAGCCACTTCAGGGCACACTTTCATTTTCTCTGTCCTTGGCACAGCACACTTCAGGGCACACTTTTATTTTGTCTGTCCTTGGTACAGAGCACTTCAGGGCACACTTTCATTTTCTCTATCCTTGGTACAGCACACTTCAGGGCACACTCATTTTCTCTGTCCTTGGTACAGCAAACTTCAGGGCACACACTCATTTTCTCTGTCCTTGGTACAGCCACTTCAGGGCACACTTTCATTTTGTCTGTCCTTGGTACAGCACACTTCAGGGCACACTTTCATTTTCTCTGTCCTTGGTACAGCACACTTCAGGGCACACTTTCATTTTCTCTGTCCTTGGTACAGCACACTTCAGGGCACACTTTCATTTTGTATGTCTTTGGTATAGCACACTTCAGGGCACACTTTCATGTTCTCTGTCCTTGGTACAGCACACTTCAGGGCACACTTTAATTTTGTCTGTCTTTGGTACAGCACACTTAGATGGGTTTGCAAACACTGGTCACTTATACAAAACTGGCTTTAAAGAAAATATGTATCTTGATTCAATCTACCTGATATATGAATTTATTATTGAGAAAGGGGCAGAAAGCTGTAAAAGGAAGAGGATGAAGGTTATGCACCTGCACTTTAATAGGGTAGCCTGTTTGTTATTATACATATATTATTAGCAGGATCTCTAAATATGTTCAGGGTTACTTGTCGGGCAAAACCGACTGAGATGATACATGGAGACATATGGGATGATGGATACTTTATTAATTTGCGTAATACTGATGTCTACAGGTTTGGATTTTATGAATTGTATAATCGTTTTAAATAATTCGTTGTACTTTGCTATTTATATGTTGGTTGACGGTGATGTATATTTTATTGGCTTTTTGACCGAAATAAAAATAATTTTGTCTCAAGAAGGACTATGACTATGAAGGTGAACCTGATGAAGTTGGACTGTTATGAAGCAAAAAGAACTTTGATTGTGACAAAGTGAAACGACTAAAACGAAGGAGAAGAACTGTGCTGAAGCAGGACTGTGAAAAGTAAAAGGACTGTGATGAAGGAAGACTGTCATGTGACGAAGGAGAAGGACTACAATGAAGGACTGTGCTGAAGGACGAGGGCTGTCATGAAGGACTGTGATGAAGGAGAATACTGTGATGAAGATGAAGCACTGTGATCAAGAAAGACTGTTTGAAGGACTCTGGCAAAGTAGGACAGTGACAAAGAAGGGCTGAGATGAAAGAGAAAGACTGATGAAAGAGAAGTATTGTGATGAAAGAGAGGGACTGTGGCGAGGA
This sequence comes from Ambystoma mexicanum, assembly GCF_040938575.1. Taxonomy (NCBI): domain Eukaryota; kingdom Metazoa; phylum Chordata; class Amphibia; order Caudata; family Ambystomatidae; genus Ambystoma; species Ambystoma mexicanum. The sequence goes on from NC_090933.1 coordinate 928,919,337, forward strand.
AGGACTGTGTTGAAGAAGACCTGTGATGAAAGAGAAGAACTGTAATGAAGGAAAAGTACTGTGGCAAATGACTGCCAAGGGGGTTGGTCTGTGACAAAGTAGAAGGACCGTGATAAAGCATGCAGACTACGATGAAGGAAGAGGGCTAGGACAATGAAGGAGAAGGACTTTGACAACAAAGGAGCAAGAGTGATCATGGGGAAAAACTGTGATGGATGACTATGACTAAGGAGAAAGACTGTGAAGAAGGACTGTGACGATTGTATGTGGCAAAGAAGGGCTTTGATAAAAAAGGACGGTGATGAAGATGGGCTGCGATGAATGACTGTGACGAAGGAGAAGGACTATGGCAAAGGACTATAATGGGGAACTACTCTGACAAAGCAGAAGGATCAAGGATTAAAAGAAAGAATGGATGGGATTTTTTCAAGTACTGTGAGAGAGTGAAGAAGGCCCATAGGGATTTGAGTCGCAGAAGCCTTCATCCAATCAGGGTGGGCCTGACACTATTTTGTAAGGGTCGGGCACAGATCGGATCGGATGTATGTTCTAAATGAAGGAAACCGCAAAACTTGCTTGTATTCTTACACGAATCCGAAAAGCCCATATGCATAGTAACACTTGGGCAAAGTTGCCTTGCCAAATGAAAGCCAAAACTAAAAAACAGACAGGGTTACTGGTTGGAAGATGGTTTGCCTTTTAAAGTAGTATTTAACCACGCTCAAGATCCAATTGACAATAAGTTCCTCGCTTTGCGTTCTTATTTGTTAGTCACAATGGCAGATGAAAGTATTTTTTTTATAGAGATTGTGCATAGGCCTTCTCTTCTGAATGATGCTGTAAGAAGGCTCATTTTAACCCTGAACAGCAGCACCCTATAAAATATGAAAGGCGGTGCTTGTATGCTTTTTTCTCTCTTTGATGGCCACCTACATCGTCAATATGCCACATTCCATTCGGGAGGTGGAAATCCAGCCCAGGTTTGACATTTGCGTTTTGGGACTTGTAGTCCTGTAGTTCCGCATTGTAAACTCAGGACTATAGCTCCCACAATGCCAAGTTAAGCCGAGGACCGGCTTACTATTGCCCGAATGGAATGGGGTGTATTGCTATGTTTGTCTGGTAAGCCTGGTGTCACGTTGGGAATATACGCCCAAAATAAAGGGCGCAAAGAGATACGAAGCAGCATCTGCGACGATTTAGAGCAATGTAGACACGTAAAATAACTGTATTCCACTGACTCAAAGAAAGCCCTCGGAGTACGGTGGAGAGGGAGAGCTCCAGGGCCAGGACAGGACCGTGAACCCACATCTCTGTATCTCAGACAGTGTCACGTGCTGGAGACTCCGATAGGCAAACCTATTTACCAGAACAAAAGCCTTTCACCATCCTTTGGAAAATAAAGACAGTGCGATTGGAGTTAATCTGTGTTGTTATGTGGTGTATCCACTCCCCTTAACACAACAGGATAATGCCCTCGAAACAAACATGCATATCAGGGCATGGCCTGACAGTTGTGTAGTATCCCGTAGTGTAGTATCCCGTCAAAGCTGCAACAAGGTTAGTCGGAGTAAACATGGGCGTAGGTAAATTCGCCTCCGAAAGAGAAAGAATACCCGCGATATCACCGACTACGCGGCTGAGATGCTTTCATCAGATGTGACAGTCGTGACTCGGCTGTGAATTCTTACGCTTTGTTGGGCTCACAGATACGATCAGAACGTCACTAGTCAAAGTGTAAAAAGGGGGAGGATGGTCCTGTTCATCGACTGGCTCCAAAAAAGGCCCGGGAAAAATATGTAAGTTCAGTAACTCGGTCATGTGCATTTTTTTTAATTTAAGCTTTCAAACAGATGAGGCGACACCTCATATTTAATCTAGAAAGCACTTTGATTCTACGTAAAATATAGTTTAGGAGATGCACATTTACAAGGTGTATTAGAGCTGTATCTGAATTGGAGTTATTGGGAGGATAACTCTCAGGCAACACCGGTTTGCGCTTAGAAACCTCTGCATATTAAGGGCATTATAAATAACCAATTATACAATTATCTACCATGAACTCAATTTTTGCATTCAATCCTCAAAACTCCATCTGACCTTCATGACAAACTCAAACCCATCACATACACAAACACCAGACGCCTTCTTTACATTCCACTCCACAAACTCACATGCACACAAACACCCAGGGCATGAAACATCCTACCTCTTCACATATGCACCACATCCTCCATCACTACTTTCAGAAATAGCCTAAAAACATATCTGTTTACCCACCCATAACTGTGTCATCCTCCACTGTTATCTCTTGTCTATCATAATCTTCCTTTCCTGAAACATTTTGTAACTTCTTTTTTTTCTCAACACCCACCTTTTAAAACTTGGAACCATGCAAGGCGCTTCAAGACTCTCTGGGTGGGGCCAGCTCTAAATAAAAATAAAAGTGTGAAGCCAAGTGTTTGGTGAGCACTTTGGAGCATAGGTACTGTGTTCTTCCATTTGCCGTTTGGTATTCTCTGGCCCTTTAAGCAGTAGGAGTAGGAGAATCCATTAATGTGGCTAGCCCATGCAAAGCACGGGTGCGAAGTGTGAAGCCAAGTGTTTGGTGGGCGGTCAGTGGGAAGGTGTCCTGGTTCTAACAGTGACAGTGAAAAGAACAAGTCAGCGTAACTCTCTCCGGTTTACCGATCTTGCCTTGAGTTGGTGAGTGTTCATCTGAACCATTTGAATACTCGAAAGGTATGTTGTCAACATAGGATGCTACTATAAGCTGTGATTCAGCTCTTGAGCCCGAGATTGTAACAGAAATTGACATCAAGCCAGCCATCGTCCATGGAAGATGCAGCTACATTGTAGGATTCACTTAACACTGCTCAGCTTGAGCTGTTGCTATTGACATTGGCATTATTCTGCAATCGACCTGGCGGGTGCATACGGAAACACTGCATTACGGAAATAATCCTCGTTCAGCTGAGCACATGCTGTGTTGAATATTTCTTTGTGATTCTTACGTTGCCCATCTGCTATTTGTTAAACACCACTCGCCATCTGCTCGTGTGTCGGATGTTATTTGTGGTCTAGCACTAAGACGTAGTAGTAACCAATACATTCTCAAAATGATCACCTTGAGCTATAATGGAGGAAGGAGGCGAGTGACTGTGGGCATCGCTTTTGAAATACCTCCAGAACATAGAGTTTTTTTTGAGAACATCTACTCTTCTGGGCACAGTGATTGGGTGATTTGGGCTCCCAAATTCGGGAAGAAGATAGCAATCATTTGATCAACTCAGGCCATATTGAGTGGCGACTGAAAGGGTACATTGATAATTACCACCAATGAAAATCTGTAATGTCTTTGAAATTCAAACGAATCAGCATTTGCAATATAATTCACACATAAAAAATATTGGTTGGGAAAGGAAGGTCAACTGAAAACAACCCAGGAAGATCCACTAGACTGAACGAATTTTCCAGAAAGACAATTTCTGATTTAAACTGATACCCACCTATTTATGACTTGAGATGTGGCCACAAGATGAGACAAAACAAAGCAAGATAAAAGGTGTTTATAAAGAAAACATACCAAGGCTGCAAAAATCTAAGAGCACCTGTTAATCAGATGTTCAAAGAAAAGGACTCTGTGATTATAGCTGAAAATCCAGTCCTACCCACGTACTATCCACGAGCAAAACAGTGTCCCATGTTCAGAGAAGTAGATGAAGGTATATTTGAGACTTTTTCCGATTTAATACAGCAGGGAATACTGGTACCATCAGTCTCCACATGTAACATTGCTCTGTACCCAGTTAAGAAATCAACGTGGGGTCATGGTGATGTATTGAGAATCTACACACCCTAAATAATATTGTCAAAGCAGAATTTCTGTTAGTTCCGAATCCAGCTGCGATATTATGCAACATCCTGGCTACAGCTAAATATTTTACAGTATTAGATTTAAAAAGTGCTTTCTTTTCAATTCCCCTTCATGAGGATTCCCAAGATTCAACCTCATTTTCGTATAGAAATCATCAGCGGAAACATACAAGATTACCACAGGGGTACTGTGAGTCCCCATCGATCTTTAATAGGGTCCTTCAGGTGTACTTAGGTAACATACAACTTGAGAGCACAATAATTAAGTACATAGATGACATATTAGTGTGCAGTGAGATAGAAGAAAAATGCAGAGAAGATTCAGTCCTGTTAATGACAGTATGGGCAGAAAAGGGATACACAGTGGACAAAGAGAAAATACAGTACTGCCAGGAAGAGGTCTTGTATATGGAACAGCTTTTCTCTCAAGAGGGGAGAAAAGTAACACCTGAGAGAGCAGAAGCAATTATGAAAACTCTAAGACCTGAGACAGTGACAGAAATGCAGCAATTCTTAGGCCTATGCAATTATTGTAGGGCCTGGGCTTTTGATTACAGTACCTATATAAGACCACTTTTAAAAGGACCCAATGAAGCACAGATAGGTAAAGGCGAGATAATATGGACAGACGAGATGACAGAAGGATTTGAAGAGTTTAAATGGGCCATTTGTACAGCCCCTGTGTTAGGGATTCCAGATTATAATGAGGAGTTTTACTTATTTTCACCTTCAGATGGAGTGGTGATGACAGCAGTCGTTACTTTACTTCCCTTTCCTATGAAGCTCGTGGAAGCTTTGGTTTCTCCTCTTCTTTCTTCTTTTATTGAGTCCTCCTCTTTGTTGGATCTCTTCCAGTCAGGTTTCCGGCCAGGAAGGGGCACACAGAGTGTCTTGGTATTGGTTGTGGATGATCTAGCCAGGATAGTTGACAGAGGTGGTGTGGGGGCTCTGATACTGATTGATCCTTCAGCAGCTTTTGACACCATTGACCATCCCATTCTCCTCTCCCGCCTGGCTTCTGCCGGCTTCTTTGGTGCCGTCCTGGATTGGTTTACTTTGTTCCTGAATGGCAGTGGCCAATCACTTTCGCTGCCCCCTTTTCTGCTTCTTTCTGGCCTCCGTAGCTCAGTGATCCTTCCATTCGAGTGGCAGTTGTTAAAAATGTGGGGGTCTACAAATCATCTTCTCTTTCTTTGTCCTTGCAGGTTAGCATGGTTTACTGAGGGTACTTCGTAGGGTCCTGCCATTTCTCCCAACCCACCTTCATCCTGTAGTGGTTTCCCCTCTTAGTGACTAGTCACCTTCATTGGCTCCTGGTGCAAACAAGGATAACCTTTAAATCACTCTGTCTTGTCCATCGGGCCTACTATAAGGTCGGAGCTGATTTTCTTCAGGGTAAGTTCCGGCCATATGTGCCTGTTAGGACTCTCTGTTCTTGTAATGATTGCTTGGTTGTGGTTCCCAGGTTTTGCTTGAGTAGAGTGGGCATTTTCAGTGGCAGCTAGCAAGTTATGGAATGCTCTCCCGGTGAGTCCGAGATGTAACAGTAATCACCCTTAATTCCGCCGTCATCTCAAAACGCTTCTATTTTAGCTCACGGTTGGTTATTGCCTTCCAGTTGTAATCCTCGCACCAAGATGCCTCTCTGTGTACTGCGTGTTGCAAATGATATGAACATAACATAACATACACAGTAGACAACATTAGAACATTGGCATAAACCATTGGCTTATTACAGTGGGATTTTAGGGCCATTAATGAGAGGGCATTATCCCTGCAAACAAGCATTAGCTGCTGCTGCTGCTGCTTTTGCAATTGAAAAAGCTGCAAGTATTCCAATGGGGTGCTTGATGACGTTATTCGTCAAGCATTCCTTATTCGCCACTTTGGAAAAACCTAAAAGCACGTTGACTCCACAAAGAGCGTCAGGAAATGAGGTAATCATTTCAAATCCAGCAATCAAAATTGTTTGATGTAAAGTAGTGAATCCAGCAAAATATGTAGCAGAACCAGTGGAAAAAGAGTATTATATACATGACTGCACAACGTATACTGAGTTTTATGGCAATATTCCCCATGTTAAACAAAATGCTCTAGATGGGGGGAAATTCTATTCATTTATGGTTCTTCGAAAATTGATCAAATAACAGGAGAAAGACATACAGGATCGGCAGTAGTGAAGTTGATAAATAATGGTGAATTTGAAGTAGTGACAAGTGAAAGATTGCCTCCACATTGTTCAGCAAAGGCTGCAGAATTAGTGGCGCGTATTGCTACACTTCAGAGATATGAGGATGAGGAAGTGACAGTGTACTCTGACTCTGCCTATGTGACGTCAGCCGTACACACAGGATTATCACGCTGGAAAAGGAGGGGTTTCATCCGTGCAGACGGCACACCAGTGCAACATGCCTCCCAATCGGACAAACGTATTAATGTATTAAAGTTCCCATTGGCTATCACTGTGGTGAAGTGCGCAGCCCATACTAAGAGGGCAGACATGATTTCTCACGGTAACAAAGCCACAGATATTGAATCAAAAAGAGAAGCATATTTTCCCAACAATTCTAATTTTGAAGTAGAAAGTGTTAAGCAAATGTCAGACCGATGACGGCCCGTTATTAACGGGCCCGTTATTAGCTCCCTCCCCATTTCCATTGAGCCCTATGGGGGCTCGAATGGGGATGTGTATTTTGAATGGGGACTTACCGGGTCCTCCAAGGTTGGAATGACCCAGTAAGTCCCCATTCAAGGAACCCGGACCGGACACAAGTTTGGAGGCAGCCATTGCACTAATAGCACCATGGCTAGCTCCAAACTCTTAATGACCCCCAGAGTCTTGCTGCCATGATCGCAGAAAACTGGTTCTCGCCAAATTTGTTAGAATATGTTGCACAGTTTTTTGTGAACTGTATTGTTTGTCAGAAATTCACAGCAGAGCACACCTTGCGAACAGTGAAAGGAGCAATACCCCATCCTAATGGTCCCTTTCAGCATCTGCATATAGATTATGTGGATATGTTATAAACATGCACTGGCTATAAATATATGTTAGTAGTATTATGTCCTTTTTCTCAATGGATTGAGGAAGGACCATGCACGAACTCTGATGCCACATGTGCTGCCAAGTATCTCGCACGTGAGGGGTTTCCTAGATGGGGTGTATGCGAATGCTTACGGTCTGATAATGGGCCGCATTTTGTAAATGAGGTCTTTGAGCAAGTAACTCTTCTATCGGCATATGTTTTCCTCTGCTTATCACCCACAGTCGAAAGGTATTTGCGAGCGTTTAAACTGACGCCTGAAAGAGAGGATAGCATAGATAAAGATGGCTTTGAAGAAGGGATGGCTATATTGCCCACCCCTTGCCCTATTTGCATTAAGAAACCATCCTGGCTCAGATCACCACCTGACTCATGAGTTGGTGTCTGAACGCTGCATGAGAGTACCCCTTGCTCCTCCCACTCGAAATAAAAACTGATGGCCATAGTGTAGCAAAAACATTAAGGTATGAGATGAATGATTATTTGACAAATATGACTTCTAGTGTTTCTTTTATATCCCAACAGATCAGAAATCAGAGGGAATTGTTGAAGAAGAATGAAGAAGACAAACGATCAACCCTACTGAACTTGGAGACCAAGTACTTATTAAAAATGTTGTCCGCACTTGGAATAACCCCCGTTTTGAAGGACCATACCTAGTAGAGGACATCACCACCCTGCCATACAAATTCAAGGAAGTCGTGCTTAGCTGCATCTGAATGACGCAAAGCCCTACAAAGAGAGACCCCTACCCCTCCGCCATCTGTTGACAGTGAAGCAAGAGAAGAAGTTCCGCGTATGTACACCAGATCGGCTACCAAGAGCCAACAGGAGTCATCAAAATAAAAACAATTCAAACTGTCGATCATTCTGAAGTTTAAAGGGAAACAAATAAACTTTTCAAGTGTTCACAGAACTAACTTTGTTAGGTAAAAGAGACCATGTTTTGAGGAAAAGAAGAGCAGACAACACTTTATGTTGCCTATAACATTGCACACGTTCTTGTATGCTGTTTTTACATGTACACTTTAATCCCATCCAGCTCTAGTGAGACGAAATTGTGATATTGTCACCTTTTTTGGAAATCCTAAGACAGCCCCTATTACCAGCAGGATCATCATTGCAATATTATTACAATTTATGTTATAAAAAGGTGTAGTGATTATAAAAAGTAACAGGAACTAAACCTCGACTTAAAAAGAATGTGAATCTTCCATTTTGTAAGATGCACAATACTAGCATGAAGGCCGATTCATACGCAAAATGCAGTACGGCGTATTAATTCTTGTGCAATATTCCTTGTAGCTATGTTTTGTACACTGTGTAGTCTTTACTTCCTTATTCTTATAGCATTTCATCAAATTATGTTTTACAATATAGATGGAGTGTGCAACCATGAGACATCTGTTTCTATCCCTAACAAAAGAACAAGTGACTTTTCCCCCGATATTTCCAAACAAATTAACCGACTTAAGAGGGATGCTGGAGAAGATTAACAGGATATAAATACACACCTTGATAAGTCTGCCCATTTAAAATATGTGGTATCAGCGCATGGGTAAGGTGGGGAGAGAAATGTCAGACGAGAGCTGCTATTTATGTTCTCTCATCCCGTATGCCAATAGCACAGCCAGAACATTTTTAGCAGAGAGATACCTACATATGATGCGAAGTGTCTCAGTCATCTAGTAGCATGCATGACAAGAGGACAATTTGAAGGGAAATGGGCAACCCTACGATGGATGTCAAAAAGAACATTCCTGTATGAAGATGCTTACATAAAAACTTAGAAGATGATAAAAAGACCCAAGATGGAAGAGCAAAATGATCCTGTACTCATTGAGTGGTCTGAATATAGGAGAGATGAAGACTGTGGAACCAAAATGCCTTGATTGTGCTGATACATGGGAAACACCAGTATTGCCAGGATGCTGGGAGAGACCTCAGCTATTGGTATATGGACAAGTAGCCATTAGTACAGGATGGGAAGAAGGAATGTTGGGATGTAGGGAACACTTATTGATTACAGCACCAGTAAAGATAGTGCAAGTAGTGAATGAAGTGCCTTAAGGAATGGGCCATGTTTTCGAAGTTATTAACATGGATTGACGATGAAGCAGGATCTGCCTCCATATTGCCAATAAAGAATGCGACACTGTGTTTCAGAAACAGTGGTCAGACCAAAGTTTGAGAAAATAAAGGTGCAAACACATGATTGATGTGCCAGGAATGAAAGGAGGAACTGCCTTGCTAATGGACCACTATTAGGCCTGTTGATCCAAAGCGTATATGAAGCTACCTATACATTGGGGAGGAACATTTTCTATGATGCTAATATATGTTCCTGAGTTGGTGATCTGCCAAAGTGTTTCCAAAAATGGATGCACATCAAAGAAAGAAGAGGTCGCTCAACCTCAAAAGAGAGAAAATTACTTTTCAGCAAAATCAACATAACCGTATCATAATATTCCAGATGTGCACAAAATGTTCAGTAGAACAGCAGTGACATTTACCGCCATGTTCATGCCAGGATTTCAAGCTGTGGCGATTGCCAAGTGGTTACAAATCACAAGGTGAGAACTACTACAAACAATTAACATGACAATAAAAGGATTGAATGTGATTAAAGAAGAATTTGAGGGCCATCAGGTGCATGACCCTCCAAAACAGGTATGTGCTGGACTTAATTACAGCAGTGGAAAGAGACGTGTGAGCCAAAATCGGGCCTTCTTGCTGTACATACATAACTGCCCATGATGGAGAAAATGGAACCCTGACAGAAGCTATAACTCTGTTGTCAACCCTGCATATGAAAATGGTGGAAGAAGTAGATGAAAGCGAAGACGAAGATTGCTTTTCCTATCTGTTCTCATGGGTTCCAACCTGAATGACGAATGCGTTCAAGATTTTGGGAGAAATACTAGTGTTAGTGTTGCTGGAATTCTGTCTTATAAGAATAATCATAGGACAATGTAATAAGACAGCAAAGAAGGCTGTTGGGATGAAGATAATGATTGATGTAAATGCTGTGGGTGACAAGCATACATAGACCGAAAACACCACCTGTGAACAACTGAAAGTATAAACCCTATGGCACCCCCAGGAACAAAGTTTCACTATCCTAAGGACCATAAGACCTATGTGGGACATTGGGTGTTCTGTACACCAATTGGGGAGTGATGTCATATGACCTGGAGTGTGGATGAACAAACAAAGAATGCAGGTGACCTGAGGGGAGTGACAAAGATATGGCTCCCAAAGAAACCACAGTGTGAAAAAAGGTGGAGAAAATTGAGGAGGTGGTTGAGTACTCGACCAGAGGTGGGAATGTAGAGAGGCAGATGTACACGTCATTTATAGAGCCCACCCCCTAACCTCTGTCATACTGGAAGAACAGCAAGAAGGCACTGAGTTTGACACATGGTATCATCCCAATACCACATCGAAGGTATGAGAGACGTTATGCGCTCAGACAACCATACCGAACGTACCCTCAAACTCGTACAGAAGACATGAGCCTGTAGACACCACTGGATATAGAAGAACTTTAAGTAAAGTCAGACAGAAGAAAAGTGACGCCACTAAAGAGAGAAGATATGTGAACGCACTGAACTCAATGTATGGATATCTAAAGAATAAAGATGTAATTGAAGCAACAAAGTAGACATATATGCAAATGAAAAGGAAAACCACATACAATAGGAAGATAAGTGATAAGAGATGTAATTAATGTACATACACACAGAAATGCATGGTGGATAAGACAACGTAAAAGCTTACTAAAGAAGGAAATAGAATGCGAGTAAAGCAGCCATGTTTAGAAAATGCTTTTGGAATTGTATAAAAGTAAGCAAGAAGCCTCAAGAAGGAACCTAAAACTGCAGAGCAGACAGGCACGGGAATACAGATTTGGGCAAGAACAAAGGATATTTGGTTGGTTCAGAAACAAGGATGCCACAGCAAGAAGCAACTGCAAGGCTTGAAAGGAGTTGAAGGGGATAAGCTACATACACAGGACATATTTTTCTTAGATTAAATAAAGGAGTAAACAATTGCGAGTGCCAAGTATTGTTCAAATAAAGATGGAGAAAGTACATGCAGAATGGAGCAACCAAGTCTACAGAGGGCAAGGAGAGTAACCCAATATAATTGAATCAAATAGAAGGACAGAATGGACAAAATCATGGTCTTCTCACACGTGGTATAGGACCAAAGACAAGGCCTATTCATAAAGCTCCAGACGAAGATAGCAATGTACCTTCACTCCTTTTAAAGTTCTGAAGAAGAGAACAGTCATCAAGGTCAACTACAAAGAAGAAGCCTAGGCTTAGGGGCTAACTGATGAGAGATGGCAGGCTAATTTGCTGAGAAACGCAGTTGTCTGACATTGTTCCCTTGCACCTGGGTTTCGTTGCTTACCTGCTGCTAACGAGCCGAATGTCCAAGGTTGGTAAGAGAGTGCCAACCAAACATGTGGGTCCAAGTAACGGTGGACCATACATTGTTGCACATGCCCATCCGCTGCTGTTATTACGTTATTATCTGTATTTTACTTAGAGGTAGTTCAAGGTGGGCCTACCAGATAAGGGGCATCCAATGATGATACTAACATTTAAACAAACTATATGTATACATTTCCCCAAACGAATCCCTCCACCCAGTAAGTTTTTACTGTTTGCCACGTAGGATGATGTCATAGCTGACGTATGTCGAGATATGAAAACTTTTGCGTAACTGAAATGCATTGAGAGTGTGTGAGCTACAATCTGTTAGTTCGTCAGGTTTCCCTACTTTAGTGAACTGATAATAAATTAGTATTTTGACATATTCCTTGAGTCCATCTAGTTATTTGTGCCTGAGATCATATATTGTGCTAATCCCATTTGGTGCTTGGAATGCGTCAGCTGCTATTGCAGAGAACCAAGAAGGACCATCTAAAATTCTGAGAACTTCTAAAAACCTGGCTCTTCAGCTCCAAATGGGATGAAAACGATTGAACAACCCCCACACACCATGAAATGAACACACAACTGAGAAGGAGTGGGGAGTCAGCTGGACAGGAGTGAAGTGCACGGAAGAAGATAGGCGTCTGAATGGGAGGGGTGGTTTTTTGAGACCTAGGGTGTACCCTTCACTATAAAGGGTCAAAGGGGAAACAGGGGAGGGAGTTGGTCCGATTTAATTGATCCACTGACAGAGGGCCTAAGATGAAAAGGTAGAGAGAGTTATCCCAACCTCGGAACAGATGGACCACACCTTCCCCCTGGAGGAACTTGCAGGGGTGGCAATTGCTGCACACCAAAATGTACTAAAGGGGAAGGGATATGGGCGGAACTTAGTCTGAACACTGGGGGTAGGAAAGGTACTGCCAAAAAATAACTACTTAAAGCCCACACTTCTGCATACACCATAGGGGTCATAATTGGAGCATACCAGAATGTAAGACAGGGGAAGGGATACAGGCCACAGTCAGTCAGAACAGCGGGGGTAGGAAAGGGTGCTGCCACTAACCAACCCTACTAAAAAAACTTACCCTTCTGCATACACCTCTCAAACTCTGAGCTAAACACATCCATACCTCTACAGGACAACAAACCGCATGCACTTCACCACAACAATGAAACAATCCACACATAGCCTCGCCCAACAGTACATGGCGGCTACCAATCGAAAAAATACACCTACTCTCAGTGAACAGTGTCAACCAAACTGAAGCTGCCAACAGCACATCACAGCTCTCTTGCTCTTTTCTCCTGCTCAGTCCTACTAATTTACCCCCACCCCTTGCTTTACAGATCCACCAGAGCACCAAGAAACCACGCAGGTAGCAACAGTGCGCAGTATAAGAACCTTTAACATAACATAACACGCATAGGGCAAAATAGTTGGCAGTGTTAATGCTTGTCTTCTACCTGCGAACATACAGTACACTGAACACACACACACACACAAAATGTGCAGTTATCCTCCTAAATGCACCCCATTGAGTCGTCTAACTTTAATCTCCTCTAATCAATGACCCTCCTACTTTTGCAACCCCTGGCCATTTTGCCTAACATATGAAGAGCAGTAATAATACTGGGTATAAATATTGTTTTTTTTCCCTACTCGTGCAATTGTTTATTTCTGGCTCATTGTTTATTTCTGTCTCATAGTAAACAGCATAGGGTGGTCAAGTACCCATAACACCTGTTTTGCAGCTATGGGCTTTCTTTTAAATCAATGCTTTCTGGGAGTTGTAGTCTATGTTTACATTGGATTAACACACCAGAACTCAATGATGTTCAAAAGAAAGTCCAGTATGCAGAAGTGGTGCCCTGATGACATGGAGTAATTTTTTCTGAGCATGACACACATTCGTCCCTTCCTCCTTTACTATGCCTTCCTTTGGACCCTTACTTCCATATTCTACCCATGTTCACACACCCTTTCTCCTCCATGCGGTCTCTGGCCTTCTGTTTAACATTTTACACCGCTATAAATAATACCTTTCTGCTTTCCTCAACCCCCCCTCCCTCCCCCTTCCTTCTGGGAACATACCTTCCTGCTCTGCTTATCTGCTCTTTTCTGTTTTAGTTGCTATTATTTACCTTCCTCTATCTTCCCCCTCCTCAAGAACAAACACGCCATTCTTGCAGGCCAGAGTTTCTATGTCTACGGGGTAATTGTGTCACTTTGTCCAAGGTGGACACCATGGAAGAGATTTGGTTTCACATAGAGATGCTAATTTCTGGGAGGTGTGAGCCATCTAAACCCTTAGCAGAGCAGTTAAGCCTTTCACTGCGCCAAGGGGGGGTTGATTGACATGGGCAGGGCAGGCTTCGCTCCTCGGCCACTCTCCATTGTTACTGCCCCTGTTCAATGGAACAAAGCCTCTTACCGAATTCCCCTGCATCAGAAACTCACGCACACGGACATTAGCATCATAATGCAGAGTGCGTGAAATGTTCTCAATATTTTGCGAGGGCCTCGCCCCCCAAAGCCCAAGTCTAGCACTGCCGCCGCCTTTGCCGTTATCCCAGTAAATGCAAAACGCGTCGTGCGCCCCCATCTACGTTTTGTACCATGGCCACTTGGGTCCAGGTAAACATTTGTTGGGTTTTTCACAAGGCATTCCAATTGTAATCAGGCAGTATTTCCGCATAGGCCTGTAGGATTACCATTACCAGCATAGCTAAAGAAGCCCGTAGATAGCAGTCTCTAGCATTGAGACTAGTCCCCCAGGGCGGGCGCATCCAAGAGGCAACTCTTCCATGGCTGCCTGGCACCGCGAATAATTGCAAATGAAACCAACATCTCCTGGATTTTAGTGATTGACGCATACGGGATTGGTTGGTCATTCTTTGTTAATTTTGTGCCAGTTTTGTATTCCAATCATTTGATGTTTCTGACCGTGGTGTAAAAGGGAATTGATTTCTTAAAACGGATGCTTTATCTGAGGCAATAATTGCATGCAGCAAAAATAAATCCATGTGTTCGTAGTGTGGTTTAGACGTCTTGTGATTTTCTCAGTCCAGGTTATCACGTGTGGACTTTTAGAGAAATGTGTGTCAAGAGCTGTTACACGGAGTCGTTGATCACCAGTTGCCATAGCCAGCATGTAGCTGCTGTACTCTGCCTCTGCCCCAAACCCTTTTGGAGTTACGGGTACACACTCACCCAGGGCTTACCACTGTTACCAGCATCTGTGAAATATGGACCAGAATTCTCAGCTCCACCCCCTGCACTCACTTCTCCCAAGGGAAAAAGTTATTTTCACCAATAATGAAGCACTAAGTCAATGTTCCACCACATTGACAAGATCCTTTTTCCCCTTCTGGGTTCACAGCACTGCATTATGGGAGCATACCGAGTTAGGGGGACCTTCTCACCTGATGGAGGGCCTTTTGTCTTCAAACATGTAGTTAGGGTAGGGTGACCAGATTTTCTAAACAAAAAACCGGGACGGCCAACAACATAAAAGAGGGACTACCCCATCGCAGCCCACCAATTACTGCCCCTTCCCCAACACGCCCCCAGAACCACCCCAAACATATTTCCAGCACTTCTCCTTTCTATAAACTGTATATAATCTCATTTGTGTAGTTTTGTCTGTGAATCGTGGCATGTTAATTCAAAACGAGCGTGAGCTCTAATTGATATTACATGGTTTGCCGTACAATAATTTCCAAGCTGTGATGTTTGCTCTACTGCCCAGCCTCGGCTGGTGAGCGCGGGCGGGCCTGTTCGGTGGCGCTGCGCGGGGAAAGGCCGCAGCGCAATGAATGACACGACTCGTTCGTGCGGTGCCTAAACCCGGACTGGCGTTATCACGCCAGTTCCGGTGATTCCTTTATTGCTTCCGTGTCACGTGACCCTCTGCGTAAGGGCACGTGACACCACATTCCTCCCCAACTTGGAGGTATTTATACGGTAATTAACAACAACTATTGTAAACTGATATGACCTACAAAGTAATACACAATCGTAATGCACCTGCTTTCATTCACTGCTTTCAGGGTTCATCTTGACGTGGGTGTCTGACGATAGACTCTGTCTACTACATACCCCTGGAGGCGGCACGACGGTTTGGGTTTCTCTCTCAGACGGTAGCGGGTGCTTCTTTCCTTGGGCATGTCTTCCTTGGTGGCTTCCGCTTCGGGTCTCTCATCTGGCAGGTGTGATCTGCCTGGATCTCCTGGTGTGGCCAGACCACCCAGTGGTGTCGGTCCTTGAGGTGTATGCGGCATTTCTCCTTCGTCCCCTCTCGGGGGCGTTGACGGTTCTTCCCACATTTCTGGGGGTACTTTCCTGAAGTGTGACACGTTTCTTGTCACGGTCTCTCCCCCTCGGGTGGCGGTGACCATGCTATGGTTGGTTGTACTGACTGTCCATGGTCGCACTTCGAAGTTGAGGGACATTTTCTTGGGCGGTGCACGGTTCTTGACAATGACGGTGCCTCCTGGGGTCAGTTCTCGGTGGCAGGCTCGCCTGGCGATGCTCTCTTGTTCGTTTCGCCTTAGCCGTCTGGCGTCTATTGCTGGGATGTCAGGTTCTGGGGCTGACCAGTGGGGGTATATGGGAAGTTCCGCTTGTATGGGTACCCCGAACATGAGGGCGGCGGGGCTGATCCCGGTGGCTGAGTGCGGGGTTTGTCTGTGTGTTCTCAAAAACCGATATACTGTCTTCAGCCACGGGTGCCCTTGTTCTTTGGCAATTCTGATAACTTTGTTGAGCGACCCCATGAATCGCTCAGCATCTCCATTTGCTTGGGGCCATCTCGGGGTGATCCGCTGGTGTTTGACGTTCACTTCTTTAAAGTATTCGCGTAGCTCCTGACTGGTGAAAGAAGGCCCGTTGTCGCTTTTTACTTTCCTCGGAATTCCATGAGTAGCAAATATCTTCTCCAGCGCGAGGATGGTGGTTTCGGCGTTGGTAGAGGCTACGTGCTCTATTTCCGAATATCTGCTAAACTTGTCGATTATCACGAGCAGGTAACCTTCGCCGGCAATGGTGCAGTGGTCCATGCTGACTGCGTCCCAGCGTGTGCAGCTCCGCGGGACACTGCTGATCGGTTCAGGGTTTTCGGGCCTCCTGGATGCTTGTCAGGCTGCGCAGGATTCTACCAACTCCACTACTCTTTGCTGCATGTTCGGCATCCACATCCTAGATTTGAGGTATGCTGTTGACTTTACGATCCCTTGGTGCCCACTGTGGGCTAACTTGAGAGCTCTTTCCTCCAGAGACTCTGGTAGTATGATTCGGTGCCCCTTTAACAGCACCCCTTCCGGGGCTATTGAGAGTTCGTGTCTGATCCCGAACAGCGCTCTGAGTTTGGTCTGTGCCGATGTTGTGCGTTGGGCTATTGACATGAGATAGTTTTTCCAATTCCCGGAATGGATAGCTGCGGCCGTGTGCTGTAGGACGGTGTCCTCCTCTGTCTCGCGCACCACTTCCTGCAGTGTCAGGGCTCGCGGTCTTGCGCAGGCAACTACGTGACAGACATGCTCATCGGTCTCTTTCGCGTGGTGTTGTTCGCTGTCGGTAGCTGGCCTCGGGTGGCGGGACAGGTAGTCTGCCGGGTTGTCCGATCCTGGGCGATACTCCACCTCGATGTTGTACGGCTGTAGCTGCAGCATCCATTTTTCTATGCATGCAGGCGGGTGGGGGGCAGAGCCTCGGAAGATCGGGATCAAGGGTTTTTGATCCGTGGAGACTTTCGCCTGGTTGCCTAGCAGGTACACTTTGAAATGGCGGCATCCCCACAAGATGGCTAGGGCCTCCTTCTCTATGTGTGCGTAATTCTGTTCGGGTTTTGTGAGTGCTCTGCTGGCAAATGCGATGGGGAACACTTTGCCTTCGTTATCCGTTTGGGTTAACACCGCCCCTAGGCCAACTGGGCTGGCATCAACGAGGAGTTCAGTCTGCCTTTCTATGTTGAAGAAGGCCATGGTGGTGGAGGCAGATAGAGTGTCCTTGATTTGTTGAAATGCTTGTTGATGAGCTGCGGTCCACTCCCACTTCTGGTCTTTCTTTGTCAGCTCCCTGAGCGGGCTCGCAATGCTTGCGAGGTCAGGGATGAAGCGTGCACAGTAGGTTGCCATCCCCATGAAGCTTCTCACTTCGGAGGCTGATTGTGGTGCTTTGGAGTCCTTTATGTCACGCACTTTCGACGGGTCGGGGGATACGCCTTCCACGCTGAATATGTAGCCAAAGAAGCATAGTTCACTCCTGCTGAATTCGCACTTCTCTGCGTTGAGTGTCAGGCCTGCTTCTTCGAGCCTTTTCAGGACTGCCGCTAGACGCCGATGGTGCTCACTTTTGTTTGGGGCGTATACAAGGATGGCATCGCTGATGTTGGTGGTTCCTTCTAATCCCGTGATGACCTTGCGGATTTCATGTTGGAACACTTCTGCGGCAGAAGATATTCCAAAATTGAGCCGTTTGTATCTCATCAGGCCGAGGTGAGACGAAAAGGTGGTAATGTATATTGACTCCTTGGATAGTCTTAGCTGGTGATAGCCTGATCTGAGGTCAAGTTTACTGAAGACTGTTGCTCCGGTGAGGTCTATGATGAGTTCGTCGATCGTGGGGGTTACATGGCGTTCCCTCCCAATCGCTACGTTGGGAAGCCTCATATCTATGCATATTCTTACTGCGTTCGGCTGTTTGAGTTTTTGAGCTACAACCATGGGTGAGACCCACGGAGTCGGTCCGGATGTTTTCTCAATGATCCCTTCTTCTTCGAGCTTGGCCAGTTCCTTTTCTACTGCGCCTCTCAGGTGGAATGGGATCCGTCTGTGTCAAACTGCTTTCGGTTCAATGGTGGGGTCTATATGAAGCTTGATGGTTCTCCCCTTCAGGCACCCTATGCCCTGGAATAGCTTCCTGTGTCGTCTTAGTAGGTTGCTGAGTTCGTCGTGTTGGAGGCCGAAAGCGAAATGTATTAGCTTTAGCTTCTCTGCCATTTTGCATCTCAGTAGCGTCTCGCAGCCGGCGTCCACTACATATATGCGTGCACGGCAGTTGGTGTTCTCGTGGGCAAAGTTTGACTTGAACGACCCTCGCACGGGGAGGGGTTTCTTACTTCCGTAGGCATATAGCCTGACTTTCTTCTGTTGAAGGTCGGGTTTCGGGTGAAGTCTGTTGAATGCTGCCACTGGCATAACGTTCACTGTTGCGCCAGTGTCAATGACCACCTTTAGTGGTTCTCCATTGGAGAGAACGGTGCACAACGGTCTTTTCCTCTGTCGTGACCGATGTGGTTCTACCGCAGATATTAGGTGTATGCGATGTACTTGTCTGCTTCCCTTTTTCCGTCTTCCTTTGTCTCTCCTTTCGGGGGACGTGCTGCTGTCACTGTCGTCGCTGTCGCTCGAGTCTGGGGACCTTTGGGATTCGTCAACGGCTCTGGCTTTTCCTTTGCGTGCTTGTTGGTGGGAGGATTCTCTGGGCGCAAACTTTTTCCGGCGTTCTTGCGTCTGGCGCGGGGCAGAGTCTTTGTCGGGCGGGTTCAGGCAGACCGCGGCAAAGTGGTTGAGGCGATTGCATTTCCTGCACGTGGATCCCCATGCGGGACAGGAATCGCCTTTGTGCCACGGGCCTCCGCACCATTTACAGCTCTTGTCCCGCCCCTGTGATGGGTGGGGCCTCAGATCCTGCTTCGTGCGAATGTTCTGGCGTCTGGAGATGGCTGCTACGTCCTCTACGGTTGTCTAGTGGTAGTCTCTGGATTGCTGCTTCCATTACCGCTACCTGGTCTTCTGTCTGCTCGCGGAGGCGCGCCATTTCGAGGATGCGTGACAGGCGTATGTTTCTTTCAGATAGTATGGCCCTTCTCAATTTTTCAGAGGATATTCCGTTGATGATCTGGAGACGGATGGCGAATTCTTCGTCCGGGAACTCACAGCCTACTGCCATTTCGCGAAGGCGAGCGTGAAATTTGTCTACTGTCTCTTTCTCCCGCTGCCTCGCCATGCAAAAGTGGAAACGTTTGCTCGATGTTGAGTAGGGGGAAAGTGCGCATCTTCTTCGGCATGGTAATGTCTCTGGCTTCGAGGTGCATCTCAAATTGTTGAAGCCAGATTTCCCACCTGATGGCAGCACCCGTGGTGAATGGGTCGAACGGCGGCATGAATGTTGTCTGTGTTGGGTCGGGATGTTCATTGGAGAGGCTCCTCCTGGAGGATGAACTCATGCTGGTCCTCACGGGGCTGGTGCTTGGGCTGGACATGTCAGTTCTCTGCGTGTTCTCCCTAGCGTTGGGGCGTAGGCCTTGGGTGGCGGTGCTAAAAGTGTCGCTTTAATATCGCAGGGGCCAGTGCAACTTGCATGTATTCAGCTGCGCAGTACCTGCTTTGATCCGCCAGACTTCTCCCGGAGGTGCAGGAGGAGCGTTGAATGGCCTTATCCTTGCTGCGTGTGGGAGCCCCTGTCTTGAGCATTTGCGGGGCTTCAACCAACTTGTGCACAACGTAATGCTCAGCCGCATGACGTCCGGGGCGTGTGGCTGTGTCGGAGGCGTTGCACCGGTGCGGGCGTTGGTGCGCGGCTCAGCGTGAGGAGGAGGCGCGGGTCCGCGTCGGGTTCGTAATCGGCTTCGTCGCCAGTGTGATGTTTGCTCTACTGCCCAGCCTCGGCTGGTGAGCGCGGGCGGGCCTGTTCGGTGGCGCTGCGCAGGGAAAGGCCGCAGCGCAATGAATGACACGACTCGTTCGTGCGGTGCCTAAACCCGGACTGGCGTTATCACGCCAGTTCTGGTGATTCCTTTATTGCTTCCGTGTCACGTGACCCTCTGCGTAAGGGCACGTGACACCACACAAGCCAGTCTCTGTGGCACATGCAGTAAGTGTTCTGACTTGTACATGAGAGGTTGGGGGTTCGAGCCAAACCTCCAACTTCAAAATTATGAAAGTGTGGTGGAATATATTCACGGTTTTAATTACCTAGCACCCCCAACATACAAACCCCGGACGGGGTTTCAAAAATGAAAAAGCTCCCGGGTCCTTTCCCCGGACTGTCCCGGAAAAACCCAGACATCTGGTCACCCTAAGTTAGGAGCAGTCAATCAACAATGGCCATACACACACCAATGACAATACAACACATGAATTACTATGGCCCTCATTCCAAGGTGGGCGGGCACCGGTAAGGAAACTACGAGGTAGCGTGTCCCTCCATTAACGGCTGGTCTGACCAGCTGTTGTGGACGGGACCGTTAAGGGACCAGGGCGCTTGCGCCCTCCCCATTCCCATGGAGCCCTATGGGGGCTCAAATGGGAATGGGGAATGGTTGGTGCAATGGGGTTGGACTAAACCGGTAAGTCCCCATTGCACCAAACCGGACACAGGGGGTCATTCCGAGTAGGGCGGTAAGGGTTAACGGTCACCGGTAACGAGACCGGTGCCGTTAAACCCTTACCGCCCTATTCCAAGTTCCCTTTGCGGGTTGGTACTTAACGCCTGCTTTTTGCAGGCGTTAAAAAACCAACCCGCAAAGGGACCTAGGAGCTAATTACGGCACCGTAATTTACGGTGCCGTAATTAGCGCCTTCCCCATTCACATTGAGCCCTATGGGCCAAAAATGGGAATGGGGAAGGGCCCATGGTGAATGGGGAATTAACGCCCCCGCCAACCTTGGAATGGGGCGGTAATTACGCCATTCACCATGGCGGAGTCGGAAAGATAACAACGTCAACCAAGGCGCTAATAGCGCCTTGGTTAACGCCAGGGTCGGAATGAGGCCCACAGTCCCGTTATTGGTGGCAGTCATCGGAATGAGGGACTATATGTGTTATTATATAACGCTTTCGCCAAACCACTGCACATAGAACATGCATTTACAATTAATACCACCCAACTGAACTTAGTAATCGTTTATTGATCTCGGAAAGACGAAATGCTGAGTTGCCAATGCCGGGATTTTTTAATCTGCGACCTGCAGATCACACACATAACTCAGCATCGAGCACACAACACACTGAGCTATTTTACACAGTAACACATTCATTAAAAAAGATAACCATTGGCTGAGCATGATCAATTGGGTCAGGACTGGGCTGGACTGTGTGTCATTATTTTCCTCCATTTTGGCCCAAGCCACAGGCCAGTTCGCTCTCTCCCCCATCCCCAACAAAGTTCCAAACACCTCCCCTGCCCTCACTTGAGTCCTGCCACAACCCTCCTTCCACCCTAATCTGCTCGCACTCGCAAGTCTCGCACTTACCTCGCCCCTCCTTGGAACTCTAAAACACGTTTCTGGTTCATGGCTGCCACGCACACAGAAAAGGGGCCAATACCCGTAACTCTATTCCACAATGGCGCTCTTGCATTGTAGATTTTTTAAGGGAAATTGACGCCATGCGAATGTCGCGGCCACAATTTCCCTTAAAAACAAATAATTCCTATTGCCAGGAGGGAGCCCCTGAGTACTGAAAGGGACAAACTCCGTTATGCGGGGCCAAACAGGGCTGGTAAAGTCACTGATCCCTAACAAGGCTATTGCTGCACTCAGGCCTACTTGGCTCAGGCTGGCGGGCTGTTAATGTTCCAATCTGCCCCACGTTAAAGGCCATAAAGTAGGTTTTCAGTGCTTAATGTTTGATCCAGCAAGTGCAATTGTCCACTCGGTGGGCATTTTAGTTAGATTTAAGATCCAGAAAAAAAGATGAAGCAGCGCTGCCCAGTGGGCCTTCACCAAGCTACCCACCAAGGAATCCTCGGAGGGAAAGAAAATGTGTGGTGGACAGGCAGCAAAAAGAGTGAGGATGGAAAGAGTTCACAAATGGCGGGAGAGATAAGGAATGGCAAAATAACTGATTATCCTCGTACACCCCTGCCCCCTACAGCGTATTTCCTTAGTATACATCTCCCCACCCACAGTGGCGTAACACAAAATGTGGGGCCCCCCTGCAAGCCATGCTGAAGGGGCCCCCCCAACTCAGCAACAAATCACTGGTCGCGCCACACTCTGGGCCGCCATAGATCATCACGCTTGCACAATACCCACGAATGTGCTGCTGAAGGTATATGCCACACACTGCACTAGCAGAACGATATAAATATGTGTTTTAATGCACACACCCTCGCTTCAGCCTTGGCCGATTTCTGTAATCACACTTTCACCACTGGCACGTTCCCCTCTCCCACTAAGCACTCCCTTATGCATCCACTCCTCAAGAAGCTGTCTGCCGATCCTGCCTGCCCGGCAAACTATTGCCCAATCTCCATCACCCCTTTTCTGGGAAAACTGTTGTAAAAGCTGTCCATCTCCCAGCTTACTCTCCACACGGAATATGTTGGTTGTGCTCCATGACCTTCAGTCTGGCTTCAGAGCTACCAGAGTCACGGAAACTGCTCCCCTGAACACATGTGAAGATCTGCTCTCTAACCTTGATTCCAGCATTCCTTCTGCCCTCAACCTCCTTGATCTTTCCTCTACTTTCGACACGGTCAACCACGCCATCCTGATCAATCCTGATCAATCGACTCCATGAGAACATGGGCATCACGGATCAGGCCCTTGAGTGGCTGACCTCCTTCCTCTTGGACAGCCCCTCCCAGGTCCAACTTGGTCCCTTTCTCTCTGCTCCATCCTCTCACCCTGGTTTTTCAACCTCTACTTGGCCCCTTTGGCCCACCTGATCTCTACCTTCGCCTTTAACTTTCAATGTTATGCAGATGACACGCCGCTTTCCTTCAGGCTCCCCTCAGACTCCTCTCCTCTCTCGCTCATTCCTGACTGTCTATCTGCGATTCAGGATTGGTGTGCCTCCAATGATCTCTGCCTTAATGTCAGTAAGTCAGAGATCCTTCTCATTGGGACCCCAGCCACTGCTTTCTGTCTCTCACTCTGGCAGCCCGCCTTGGGCCCTCTTCCTTTGACATTCTGTGAGGCAAACAACCTGGTGTCATCTTTGACTCCAATCTCTCATTCTCTCCTCACATCTCGGACGTCGCCAGGAAGTCCCACTACCAGCTGCTCCTCTTCAAAAGTACTCTTCCCTTTCTCACTTTCCCCCAGAAGCTCACTGTCTCCAGAGCCTTGGTTCTCTCTAGGCTGGACTACTGCAACAGCCTCTTTCTCAATCTGCCTTCCTCTACTCTCCACCCTCTGCAACTAATCCAGAACAGGACTGCGAGACGTATCCTTGGCCTCAAGCCCAGGGATTGTATCTCTCCAGCCCTGAAATCTCTCCACTGGCTCCCAGTTGCTGCAAGGATCAAGATCATTACCCTTTGCATTGTCCACAAGGCTTTCAGGGCCTGGGGCCCACACTACATCCAACGCTCTCTTCCAAAATATTTTCCTTCTCAAGCCCTTTCCTCTGTTACCTACACCTCTCTGAGGGTTAAACACTTTTTCAGGCAGAGAGTGGGTGGTAGATCTCTCTCCTCTGCAGGCACCTCCCTCTGGAATAGCCTCCCTGCCCCTTTCAAACTTGAGCTGGACCTCCTGAAGTTCCGGAAGCAGCTCAAACCTTTCCTCTCTCCCTCCCCTGCTGGCCTACCTGACCTACCTGTCTGCTGTACCGACTGGTTGTTTGGCTACCCTCAGAGTCTCACTGAGTCCAGACTCTTTCTTGATCAGTCACCCTTGCACTGCCTCTGGGCCTACCACGCACTTAGGGGCTGTAACTGTAACCCTACAGTCCCTTGTTCTCCTTGCCTTGCACTACCCAGAGCCGCGCTAAACGTACTCAGAGCTTTACTGCCCTTTTTTTCCCTCTCCTCTCCCTTACACTTCCCCCCTCGCTTTCCCCTTGCACTTCTCGTTCTTGCACTTGCACGATCTGAATGACACTAGGCCTAGTAAGATTGTTTGTCTTGTCCTCCCTCTATTTTCCCGCCTTTGTCTTGTTGCGCCTAGAAACACTTGTGTACAGGCGCGTTATAACTGATTTATATCATATCATTTGATCACAGATGCCCAGAAATATATACAAAGCCACAGTGAGAAGCGGCTAGACTGGCAGCACCCAAATGGCAGTCTAGCCAGGTAATTTACGCCAGGTAATTCACTTAGCAGGACTGCTTTATCAGAAATGCCCAGTTAAAAAAATGTCATACCAAACTGAGGAATAACTAGACTGGCTACACCAAAATGCCTCTCTAGCCACTAATACCACATATCATGCCTGCTTAGCTGGACACGGACAACCATTATGATTTGTTGCACAATCCTGCACCCCCCCACACACATCCTCTCTCCCTCCCAACCCTACCCCAACCTCCAAACTCAGCTCCTGGGCCCAGAATTACCTCCACGTCCCTCTTCCTTGTCCCAGAGCTTACGCATGAGGCTCTTTGCCTCATAGGTAAGTACTGGGATGAGGAAAAGTGGGACTAGGAGTAATGATGATTACAGGTAGCTAAGTCAGGCATTACCTCCATGTACCTCTACCTCATCCCAGTACTTGTGTATAAGGCACTCTGGACGAGGAAGAATAGGGCTAGGAGTATGAGTAATCAAGGCATTAAACGCAAGTATTGGTGCAACACCATTGAGTTGACTGGGATTCAGCACTCCCTCCCCCATCCCCCTGAAATTCTGGGCTATGATGACTCAGCCTGGTCGACCTTCACAGCAGTTGCCAGACAGAACAGGACACAGATGTTAAATGGCACCTGGGTTTTGCTGTTAACAAGAGCCCAGCAATTACTAACATAAAGCATTTCACTGTTAGTACCTGCATTCAAATGCCACATTTTTTAGGCAATTGAAATCGTGATGTGGGTTTAATACTTGCATGCCAGCTGAGTGATTGGAAGGGTAGGGAGGCAGCAGGAGACCGCTCATTCTCACAGCAGTCCATAAGTGTGTGCTTTCAAACTTGAAGGAGAGAGTTAACTGCTTGTAACATTGAAGCTGCACTAGAATAGTCTCATTAAAATGCGTAAAGAAATGAGATGCCCCAAACAAATAAGTTTGCCCCTCCCTCACCGCCCATGAAGTTAGCGCCTCTCCCAACATTTGAAGGGTTAGCCCCCCGAAATGTAGATTTGTTGCGCCCCTGAATGCAAGCACACACACCATTCACCATATACACACACGCGCACCCAGCCATCCATATATTTAAGTGTGCACCCTTTCACCATACAGGCTCACCCAAGCAGCTATCCATACATTTAAGTGTGCACCCTTTCACCATAGAGGCACACACTACCAGGCACCCACCCATACATTTAAGTGCACACCCTTTCACCATATGCTCATAGAGGCAGTCACCTATACATTTAAGTGTGCACCCTTTTACCATACAGGCACACAGGCAGCCACCTATACATTTAATAGTGCAGCCTTTCACCACACACACACACACACACACACCCCCATGGGGTTGAGGGGAGCCCTAATACTTCCCAAAAAATTGGGCCTCATTACAACTATGCCGGTCTGGAAACAACGGTGCCGGTAAGCTTACCGGCACCGTTTTTTCCGGATCGGCATATTACAGCTCTGCGGGCGGTTGCTATCCCACCCGGCAGGTTAGACCAGACCTGTCAAGTGGAACGACACCCACCCGCAGAGTTTTCATGGAAGCACCGGCACCGTTGCCATGGCTTCTGTGGACCCCATTCCCATAGAGTCCAATGGAAATGGGGACTTGCCATTTGCCGGAGCCTGACTTCCCGGACTGCGGGCTTGTAAAATGCCTGTGTTCCCGGGAAGTTGGGCACCGGTAAATCATTACGGGTCCGGCGGCAACCTGCCGGTAGCACCAGTACGGTTACCGCCAAACTCGTAATGAGGCCCATTGTTTCTTTTTGAAGTCACTCTGACTTCATAAAGAAATTATTTTCGTTAAGGACTGAACCATAACGGCAATAATTTCTTTGGGAAGGCAGAGTGGCTTCAAAAATAAACTATTTCTTTTTTAAGTCATAGGGCTCCCCCCACCCCATGACATGGAGGCCTCCAGCCTAGGGTCAGCCATGCCATGGGGGGGCAGAGCCCTCGGACTTCAAAAAGAACATTTCTTTTTGTAGTAACTGCCTTCATAAAGAAATGATTTCTGTTACAGAAATTATTTCTTTATAAATGCAGAGTAAATTGAAAAAGAAAAAAAAAAAATTGAAAAAAATATTCTTCTTTTTTTTCTCCAGGGGGCCCCCCACACAACATGTGCTGGCGGGGCCCCCCACACCGCAGGGTCTGCGGGGGCCCCTGTAACACCAGTGCCCACCCATAGACATGCCAATTAGACATTGATGGCTAGCAGGGACTCGGCCAAGCCCTCATAACCTTTAATGGCCATTATGCACACACGCAAACTAGCCCCTCCTAACTTTCCCATACTTTGGACTAAGGTCCCTGGGCTTTCAACCTACAGGTTGGGACCATACCCATGGTGAAAGGCGCAATGACAGGATGGCGGGAGGGAGCTATCTCGAGAACTGGGAAGGTAAAGGAGAAGGAGGAGGGAATAAAGAAATGGAAAGCGAGACAGAGAAGGATAGAATACAGGAAAGGAGGACGTTTCTGAAAAGATATGCACACATCTTATTTGAAAAAGGCAACGGTTGTCTGAAGCCAACCTCAGATGCACATTGTTTTCTCCAGAGTTCGGTGAAGGCCTTTTGGCAAATCATGTCCTATCAACCTGTCTGTTCACACTTGATCAGGTGATATCTTTGCAAATACATAAAGGGTGCACCGCCAAGTCCCTAAAACGTGACTAATTAAAAAGGTAAAACTGGAAAGTGAGCGGCGCAGATGGAGAGTGAGTGCCGGATTGTGAAATGTCTCATTGTGAAATGTCTCAACTGCAGCCAATGCTGTGAACAGAAATTGGGACTGTTGTGTTAAATTGCATCTCTATACTTTTTGGCTGCAGTGCTGCTAAACTTCATATGGTGGTGGAAAATTGTGTCGGGTGACATGTTCCATTTGTAATCTGTTTTTTTTAATGAGTTTGTCGATGGATCCTGTGGGGCAGAGGTGTCTCATTGGAAGGGGTTGAGGTCCCATATAGGTGGAAGCTAATCATACACATGTGAGTATCACCCCAAAATACACACACAAAAAACCGAACGAATATACGTTTACTGCACACTAGCAGTAAACGAAAATGCTGAATCCCCATTATACTGCAGAAGGGGATGAGGGTTGTGGGAGTGTCCCCTGTTCCCCTTGTGCGGTATAAGGGGGTCGGGGTTGCACGGTTGTCCTCCGCAGTCGCAAGGCCGGGATTGTGCCATTGCACAATGGATGTCATATCTATGTGACCACATCGTCGACATTTCCGTTTACGATATTTTCGGGGCCCCAGTGATGACATAGATCGCACGTGACCCGGCTCCCCACTTCGTCCAGGCTCCTTCATCTGGGAGGCCCTGGATACATTCAGAGCCTGGAGAATTCAAAATTACCCACATCAAAAGGGAATTTCTTTTCGTTCTTCTCTTCCTGATGTGACAAATAAAGTTCTCTAGTACTCGGGCCCCTCTGCCCCTACTCCCCACGACAGTGACATGGACCCAGAGACTGTAACAAATGCATGTTCAAATGTGTAGTGCGATTTTCATATTTTTGGCGGTTTCCGTCTTCAGCCAAATGCCACTTGGAGCACATTTAACCAGCACCCACTCCCAGCGAGCGCACAACTCAGTGGGATTGCTGATTATATAAATTAACCATAGAGATTTAAGGATGCCAATTTGGCGGTTGTCACTAATCAGCAAACACGCATTCACTAATGAGAAAGCCAATTATCCACACAAATTCAGTCACAACTAGAAAAACATCCAACAGGAAAATAATCATTTTTGGTCAGCCACATTTTTATGGATATTTGCATCTAATTAAGGGAGTTTCATGAGGTGCTACATTGCTTTCATTTGCGTCCAATGCAGACAGAATTGCAATCAGTGGAGTGCAGCAGACACCTAGGGATTTCTTTTGTGTGATCCTTCCGTGGAGTGTGATATCTTCTCTTCCCATTGCAGATAAAAGGAAGCTATTGTTACGATGTAATGTGCGCATGCGCGGGACGCAACAAGGCCGTGCATGCGCAGTGTAATAAAGGGAGCCTGTGCCGGCAATTGCAGCTGGGACTCCGTAGTGAGCAGACCTGTCTCCGTGTGTCATTAGAGGTACAGGGGCAGGGGGCCTAACTACGGCGGTGACCGGGGACTCACAGTACCATTTAACACTGGGGACAAGGTCGCGCCTGAGTGGGGAGAGAATTTCGGGATCAATCACTCGATTCTGGAATTTTTTCTCAGCGCCCACTAGACGTGTTACCCGGGCGGTAAACGTGTGTGTGCCATTTTGTGTACAACAGTAGCGGCCCTCACAAGGTGCTCGTGCGCCGTATTCTACAATTTTTGGAACCTTCACAGCTGTTATTCACTAATGTCTGTATTTCTATTTACAATTTTGGACAATTTTGATGTGGTCTACTTCTACAACCACCATCAAGAACATCCTGCTGTGGGGTGGACATCTATGGGTGTTTTGTAATTTTTGGAATGCTCACAGCCATTGTGTGCTGCAGGCTGGGTTCCTATTAAGGATGGTGTGCTGTTTTGGACAGTTTTGAAGCTTTGGCCCACTTGTACAGCCATCGTCAAGGACATCCTGCCGTGGGGTGGACAGTTCAGTGCCCAACTCTGCTGGAGATCTACGAATAAGCCTGTCAGGGCTCACTAACCCTGTCGGGGGTCAATTTTGTCTGGAGCGTTCCGTTGAAGGGTGAGCACGCCTCGCACTGTACCTGTGCGGACAACTACTTTTCTGGCGCTGACTTGCGGCCTCTGGAAGAGTGAGAGGTGCCTGTGCGGTCTGCATCCATGAACGACAACAGTGATGGTCAAGGGGTGGTTGCACCACCTGCTCGTGGGGCGCTGCTCCCTGTCAGACAACAAGGCACGCTGGCACCCATGCCGGAGTTTGACATGTCTGGACCTCCATCGAAGCTGTGCCCCAAGTGGCTCCTGTGGGTTAAGAAGCTCGAGATGTACTTTAGGGCTACTGGTGAGATTGAGGATGATGTGAAGGTAGTTACCCTAAGGTATTCTGCCGGTTCCGAGTTCCATTGGATATACGAATCACTGAATCCTCTGGTTGCCACGTACCAGGCTGCCAAGGATGCCCTCAAAGAATACTTTCTTCCCCTGGCCAACCAGGACTTTGATCACTTTGTGATGTGTGGGGAAAAGCAGAATGAGGATGAGCCACTGGACAGTTTCTGCGGGAGGCTGCGACACCTGGCAAGCATGTGCCAATGGGAGAATGAGGAAGGCATGGTTAGAAATCAGCTCATTCAAGGTTACAGTTCAGGCAAACTGCGTCGCCAGGTGCTCCATGAGCCAGGGCTCACTCCGACTCAGATTCTGGACATGGGGAGAGCGTATGAGCTGGGGGACAGTCAGGGCTCAAGGATGGATGTAGCGGTCAAGACCGGTAGAAGTGACGAGGCGTATGCCGTCGGGCGCAATCTGAGTTCTGCGCCACAGCGCCAAGATGGACTCAAAGGAAAGTCGAGCAACTGCAGAAGGGTGAGGTCCCCCAACTATGTCAGAAGTGTGGATATGACCTCCCAGATTCCGGTGAATGCCCCACAAAGACAAGGGTGTGTGGACGATGTAGCACTGCCAGCCATTTTGCTAGAATGTGCCGGGCGGCCAACCCAGTGGCTGTCTCGAGGGGCCAAAGTAGAGCGAACAGTGGGGGCCCGCGCAAGCAGAAGAGCGTGGCCGCTGTCGACCAAGACCTCACAGAGCTGGACATTGCGGAGGAGGAAGAAGAAGAAGAAGAGGTATTCTTCATCTCAAACATTGATGCTGTCACAAAGAAGTGCCGACAGCCCATGTGTGAGGTCGACATTTGTGAGACTCTTACCCCAGTCCTCATAGACAGGGGCGCGTCAGTATGCGGGATGGCCTTACGACACTACGAGGCACTGCCAGGACCGCCAGCATTGGCCGAATCCAAGGGCAAGATATACTCATTTGGGGGAGATCATCCACTTCTCCTCCGAGGGGTCTTCACAGCGTCAGTTAGGCATGCCAACCGATCCATCAAGGCCAAGTTCTTCGTGGCCGATGTAAGCCTGCACTCGCTCCTGAGCTGAGCAGCGTCAGAAGCCCTGGATATAGTGCATTTCGCGCTATCCGTGTACCAGTTGGACATCCACGGCCTCTCTGAGTGGTTTGCAGGAAATTTTGAGGGTGTGGGCAAGCTACAAGGAGAACCAATATGCCTGCATATCGATGAATCCGTGAGGCCGACGGAGCTCAAACACTGATGCATTCCCTTTCATCTAAGGGCGCAGGTCGAACAAGAGCTTCAGAATCTCATTGACCTGGACATCATTGAGAGGTGGAAGGCCTTACCCTGTGGGTGTCTCCCATAGTTGTGGCAGCAAAGCCCAAACAGGCTGGGGTTGTGCTCATCTGCGTGGACCTGAGGGTGCCCAACCTGGCCATCAAAAGGGAGCGACTCCTGACGCCAACACTGAACGATGTGGTGGGGGAGCTGCAGGGTGTCAAGGTGTTCTCAAAGCTAGACCTGCGTTCAGGTTACCACCAGCTTTAACTACATCCAGACTCCCGATATATATCACCATCTTTACCACCCACAACAGTCTGTATCAACACAAGAGGCTGAGTTTCGAAATATCCTCAGCCGCAGAAGTATTTCAAAATGTGATAAGGGGTGCCTTAGCCATACTGGCCGAGTGATGACATCTTGGTATATGCCTCCACGAAAAGAGAACATCTGGCCAGGCTGGAGAAGGCGCTGGACACGATTCGCGACCTCGGCCTAACCTGCCAATTCTTGAAAAAGAGCACTGAATTCTTTGGGTTCATTTTTCACGCTTGAGGGATTTCACCGGACCTCCAAAAGGTTAAGGACATTCAGAAGGCCAGGGCCCTAGACACTGCGTCTGAGGTGCACAGTTTTCTGGGGATGGTTAACTACTGCTGGAGGTTCATCAAGAACCTCACCTCCCTCTCAGAACCACTCCGGCCCTCACCAAAAAGGACGCTGCTTAGACATGGTCAGCAGTTGAGCAGAAGGCGTTCAACACCATCAAGGCGGCCCTCATTGACAATGGAATTCTTTGATCCCAAGAAGGAATCAGAACTGGTCGTGGATGGCAGCTCCTTGGGACTGGGGGTGGTACTTCTTCAGCCAGACCCTCACAGGCAGATGTGACCCATAGCAGATGCTAGCAAGTCTCTCACAGATACAGAGCAGCTGTATTCCCAGATAGAGAGGGATGCACTGGCCATCTTGCGGGGCTGCAAGCATTTTCGGATGTACATACTGGGTAAGCCTGTTTCGGTTGTCACGGACCACAAGCTCCTGATTCCCATCATGACAGGGGCGTCCTCCAAACCGCCCCGAGGATTGAGAGATGGATGCTGACCCTAATGGAATATGGGGTGGAGCTGCAGTATAGGCCTGGCACGAACAACCCAGCTGACTATTTGTCCTGCCATCCAAGGGGCCGTGATGCATAGACAGTACAGTCTGGAGGGGACTGTGCCGAGGCGGTTCGGCAGGTGGTCGAGGCAGCCATGCCCATCGTACTGACACTGGAGGAGGTGACGGGAACCTTGCGAGCAGATGAGTGTTTCCATCTGTTTCTGTTCACCATGGGTAGTGGGCCTGGAAGAGGGTCTTCGCAGACCTGTCCCAAAAAGGAACAGAGGCGCAGCATGACCTGCAGGTGCTGTGGCGAGTGCGTCACGAACTATCGGCATCCGAAGAAGGGCTACTACTGAAAGGAAGGCAGATTGTGGTACCGTGGGTGTTGGTGGGCCGTGTAGTGGAACTCGCTCATAGCGGCCACCAGGGTACGGCCAAGACCAAAGCACGTCTGAGAGCCAAGGTCTGGTTCCCAGACCTGGAAAGAAGGGTGGATGAAAACGTACAACAGTGTGTCTGGTGTCAAGTAGCCGCTCCAGTGTTGAGGGAGCCTTGCATTGTGTCAATGGACAGGAGCTACCAGCCCTGGGGGACGGTACATCCAGACTTCGGGTCCACCGGGAGGGGCATGCACTTCCTGGTCGTCATGGATCAGTGGTCCCACTACCCGGAGGTGGAACTGGTCGGGTCCACATCCAGCGATCACACCATCCAGGCTCTGGAGTAAATCTTCGCCACTCACGGGTTTCCGCAAGAACTGTGTTCAGACAATGGTCCCCTGTTCAAGGGCCACTGGTTTGCAGCATTCATGGAGGAATGTGGCATCACCCACCGGAAGGTTACCCCTGGATGGCCGCAAGTTAACAGGGAGGTGGAACGTTTTACGTGGAGCCTCAACAAGGTGTTTCGGATCAACCATGGTCAAAGGGGGGAACTGCGGAGAAATCTATACCAGTTCCTCAGAGTGTATCGAGCCACACCCCACAAATCCACAAAGGTGGCTCCAGCTGAAGCCTTGTTCAGCCGGTGCCCACGTGGCCTACTGCCAGTGCTGGGAGGTCGGACCTCTGGAGTCATCGATAACCAGGAGACCCTGGTGGCCAGGAGAGAGCGCAATGAACGTGAGAACGTCCGGAGCAATCTCAGGCCGGTGAACATCGAAGTAGGGGAAACTGTCCTCGTTCACACCCAGCATCCAGAAGGGAAGCTGTCCCTCAACTATGAGCCCAAGCCCATGGGGTGACCCACGTCAAAGGCTCCATGGTGACAGCGGCAGACCGGAGCGGAACAGTCACAAGAAACTCTTGCTTCTTCAAGAAAGTTGACCTCAGAGACAGCCTCAACGAACATCATGGCAGTGGGATGTCCACTCACGCCTCCAGCGTGGTGCCTGGGCTAGAAGATGGCCCCGGCGACCCAGTGCCGGTGGAGCCTCCTCCGGAAGCAAGCAGAGAGGAGGGGCGATATCTCTGCCGAGAAGGTCGATGATGCCCGGCCTGCTTCATGGACTATATTCTGGATCCAGTGACCTAATGGGCCAGATGGGACAATAAGGGCCCAAGCCGGGCCTCAGCCAAGTTGGGTGTAATGTTTATCACTGTGTGTGTCCCGTTGATATTTCTCTGGTTATCTCAATGTTTGAGTTGATTTGTTTGTTATGAAAAAGGAGGGATGTTACGATGTAATGTGCGGATGAGCGGGCCGCAACGAGGCAGCACATGCAGTGTAATAAAGGGAGCCTGTGCCAGCAGTTGCAGCCGGAACTCTGTAGCGAGCAGACCTGTCTCTCTGTGTCATTGCAGGAACGGGGCAGGGGGCCTAACTACGGCGGTGACCCGGGGCTCACAGTACCATTTAACAGCTATGACCACTAATTACTTAAAAGAACCCTGAAAAACAGACCTGCTACATGGGTTTACCAGGTTGTTTGCAAAAAGACTATCCCTATTTTTTTTTTAATCAAAGATGAAGTGAAGGATATTACAAATAACTTCTTCTTTGCTATATAAGATAAACATTTTAGGTTTAGCGTCTAAACCTCGCAAAAAAATACTGACGTTGTAGAAGGCTGCTCCCACCATGTTGGTCTTCTGCCTCTCTCTTCCTTGCCTCTGTCCATTTCGAGGGAAGCGGTCTAGAGAACGCAATCTTAATTTAATAAGCAACTAATTCATATGTTGTGTGTTACTAGATTTTACTCTGCACGCTTTTGCCATCTCGCAGATCTGGACGGGTGAGGCAAATTAGGTTAGTGGGGAAAGTGCAAGATAACTTTGCTGTTGTGTTGATGCGTGCAGGCTGCAAGTAACTGGAGCGCTGAAGGCGTTTGTGTCAAGGGGCGAATTATGGTGCCTATGGTGCTTAATTTGCCTTGGCTGGGGCTTTAGGGTGTAAGTTTGTTGTAGAGGTGTAGTGTTCTGTTGTTTGATGTCTGTTGGAATGGATATTAAAATGCCATGTGTGAGTACCTTGATCTGCGTGTGTTGTGTTAGAGCGTAGCAGTTGAAATTTTAATGGACAAGGTTAGGACTGATTAGATTAAGACAGCAGTGAGCACAATATCGGAGCATGCACAGTGGAATGCCAGGCGGGCCCCTGCAGTAAAGTCCCATGGCACCAGGGAGTGAGACGGTGTGGTACAAGTTGCAGTAGACTAGTAGAGCTATTATTCTGTGGAACAACAGGGAGCAGAAGCCAAATTATGGTATGCGTAACTTCATGGTGAAATGTAGCAAGATGGATATTGGGCCTCATTATAGGTTTGCCGGCCTCCTGGCAGAAAATCTGCCAGGATATCGGTAAATGCAGCTACCATTTCTGTCAACATCATATATCCCGGCAACACCAGAATATTACAGGCGACGGAACAACCGGTAAATCCCCATTCAATGGATAGTGGGATTTGCTGATATTCCTGGCAACAGCAATACCGGTGCCGAGAATACTGGCTGTTGTATTCCAGTGGGGGCTTGAGATACCTCCAGCTGTTGGCTGGAGGTAATTCTGGTTGCGCCCACCGGCATACTTGTATTCTGCCGGTCTGTTAAAGTGCTGGTATATGTTAATACCGTCACTTTATTACCGGACCGGCTGGATTATAATAAGGCCCATTCTCTGGTTAATTGGCCCGAGATCATTGTGCAAGCACTTACCATATGCTGCGTTTCGAGTTAGTTTCTATGGTGCAATGATCAGAGGGTTTCTGGTGATTGGGTAATTAGGCATTTAAAAGACAGGTCTTTAGCAACTTTCTGAAAGTAAGGTGATTGTGTAATGTGCATATTTCCTTTGTCAAGGAGATCCTGAGTTTGGCTGCAATATTAGAGAAAGCAAATCCTCTGTGTTTCTTTCTAGCACATATTTTCTAATAATACATTGTCGCCGGATATAAGTGTTGTGCTTGGTTGGGAATGGATGTTCTTTCCTTGGATGACTTCAGCTCCACAGTCGTAAGGGGCTCTTTGGAGATTCAGAGTGTTTTATAATGGATTCTTTTTTGACTGGTAACCAGTGGAGTGCTCTTAGTGCTGGCGTTATGTGATCCCTTCTTTCGAGTCTGAGCAGTAGTCTGTAGTAATAGTCAGAGCTGCTGTGTTCTGGAAGCACTGACGTTTCTTAATAAGGTAATCTGGCATGCCGAGGTATACAGATAGATGATTCTTGGTAAAACCAGAGATATGACAGCTCGGGTCCTGTGAGGGAAGGTGAAAAAAGGACATTATCAGCCTGAGTGAGAGTTGATAGTAGGAATATTTACTACCTCGTTCATTTGTGGTTCCAGGGTAACCCCATTGTCCATAAACATCCGATGTGTCTTAATCACTTTTCAGGCATCCAGTTATGTATCTATTTCTGTAGACCATGGTATTGCTGCTTGTGGTCTGACATTGGACGGTTCAAACATGATTTCGGTCATGTCTTTGTTTTGTTTTAAGTTATTACTCATGATCCATGTCCTCACCAGAGCGAGGCAGTTGCTGAGGGTGATTTGTCATTGCTGGTGGTAATTCTAAAGATGATTTGTGTGTCATAGGCATAATTGTAGCAGGTAAGTACATTATTTATTAAGAGTATCCTGAGTGAGGCTAGGTATATACTAAAATCAGAGGTGACAGATTCAATCCTTACAGAACTCCATAGGCTTTGTGCCTCGGCAATCCCTCTTTCTCTCATGCCTTCTCGGTTGGCCTGGAGGCATTTGAAACTAGTTGGCATGATTTTGTGTGCTACACACATTGTTGTCACCTGTGGCCAAGTTTATGTGATGAATAATAGGCCACTGCTTAGTCCTCCACTGAGGATCTTGTTGATCTCCATTCTGTGTTTGTACATAGAACACGCATTGGGCTTCTTCTCCACCTTTAAGTCCTGTTTTGAAGCTTCTTGTGGCCCTGTGTTAGTCTTGCCTTCATGGTTTGTTCTGTCTTATGTGTTAGTGGGCATTGGTGCGGCACAGGTTGTGGGTAGCCGTTTCAATGGGTGTGGGTACTCATTTAATAGTTTTAGTAAGTTACTTGCTGCGTTTGTCTGGCCTGCGGTTCCTTGCAGGATCCTGCTTTTTAGATGCATGGGTGTTCCAGCCCTTTGTGATGAAGGATTTGTTTTGGTGGAGAGTTTCTTCTGGTGTCATGAGCCCCTTATATCGTGTTGATGGAGATTGTCCATTCTCTCCTGGTAATGGTTGCTGTTCCTGGTGTAGCGTTTGTGTGCACCAATAGCAATCCAATTTTTCTGGTTTGTATGTGGGCCTTTCATGGCATCCTGCTTATTCTGATCATGTTGTCCTTTTCCTGCCCGATCTCGCCTTATCTCCTTTGCACTGTAGGATGGGCATGTCAAGAAGTTGAGCGATAGCAAGAGACGTGGAGCGTCTTTGATCTCAGTTGAGGTTTATCCCTCCTGTATGTGTCTCAGGTAAAGTAGTTAACATTTGCATAGGTGAGAAGATCTATGATTCATTGAACAGCGTCTATTACAGTGATTATGTTACGATTTGCTAATACCCTTCTTTTTCCGCTTTCTTTCCTTGGGTGGGTCTTTCTGATACTGACCGCCTTCAGTGAACAGATCACATGTTGTGAGTGAATGGGTTTAAGGGGATCTGTTACATTGCAGGTATATTCTCATGTCACTGTTAGAAGGTTATGGTTCGATTCCTGTGCCCCAAAGATAAGGAGGAGCTTTAGGTAGAAAGTTTACTGATTAAACAAGCTAGGAGTATGCAGTGCAATTCCACAAGAACACTGGTAGGACGGGTGACTTGGGTGGGATACGAGGGGGCATGATCAACAGTAACGCAACCACAAGGTGTGGAGTACTGGAGAGCTGATCCCAGTGAGATGGACAGGTATGGTTACCTCAGGATATGCATGTGGGATACTCAGGAGCAAATCAACAGGGAGAAATCAAGGACAACAGATAATCTATAGTATCTGGGTGGCAATTCATTGGGTACACAATTTAATGCAGGAATCTCTAGTGCAACAGTTAATCTAAGACGCCTGGGAGCAGAAGTTCAACAAGGAAACAGGGCAACAGGGAAACAATATAGGGGTCTTATGAATGGAACTAGAATTTTTCATCAATCATTGAACACCTTCTCAATGTATTAATTTGAGCTTCTGTCTGAGTGCTTCTGCTGAGTGCTGTTCGGCCGACGGACGCTGCTCATTGAAATCCCTGTTATGAGTCTTTGCTGCTTTGAAGAACACATCTTTGAACTTCACTTACTGCTAACTTGAAAAAGGCTCTGCCACTTTTCCGAGGCTACCTACAAGACCATGGCTTTGGCTTCAGAATCTCCTGGTGAGTTAATCCTCTCATAATGGCGCATTTGTAAAGTTTTTGCCTGTCCTGAGTCCCTAAATGCCCATTCTTGCCGCTTGCAGTCCCTGATTCCCTCCCCGCAGACCTCACTCGCTCCCCGCTTCCTGGTCCCTTTCCTCCCACCTCCTGACCCGCCCTCCGTGCCCTGATTGGTTATTTGTCCGTGTATGTTTGGGTTCATAGATCTGCTCCACTAGCAAGACTCTCATTTGGCTCCTGAATCTCCTGGTGAGTTAATCCTCTCATAAGATGCACATTTGTAAAGTTTCTGCCTGTCCCGAGTCCTTAAATGCCCATTCCTGCCACTTGCAGTCCCTGATTCCCTCCCTGCAGATCTTGTTCGCTCCCCGCTTCCCGGTCCCTTTCCTCCCGCCACCCAACCTGCCCACCGTGCCCTGATTGGTCATTTGTCCGTGTGTGTTTGGGTTCATAGATCTGCTCCACTAGCGAGACTCTCATTTGGCTCCTGAATCTCCTGGTGAGTTAATCCTCTCATAAGCTGCGCATTTGTAAAGCTTTTGCCTGTCCTGAGTCCCGAAATGCCCATTCTTGCCGCTTGCAGTCTCCGATTCCCTCCCCGCAGGCCTCGCTCCCCGCTTCCTGGTCCCTTTCCTCCGGCCTCCCGACCCGCCTACGTGCCCTGATTAGTCATTTGTCCGTGTGTGTTTGGGTTCATAGATCTGCTCCACTAGCGAGACTCTCATTTGGCTCCTGAATCTCCTGGTGAGTTAATCCTCTCATAAGCTGCGCATTTGTAAAGTTATTGCCTGTCCTGAGTCCCTAAACGCCCATTCTCACCGCTTGCAGTCCCTGATTCCCTCCCCGCAGACCTTGCTCGCTCCTCGCTTCCTGGTCCCTTTTCTCCCGCCTCCCGACCCGCCCACCGTGCCCTGATTGGTCATTTGTTTGTGTGTGTTTGGGTAAATAGATCCGCTCCACTAGCGAGACTCTCATTTGGCCCCTGAATCTCCTGGTGAGTTAATCCTCTCATAAACTGCACACTTGTAACGTTTTTGCCTGTCCTGAGTCCCTAAACGTCCATTCTTGCCCCTTGCAGTCCCTGATTCCCTCCCACAGACCTCGCTCGTTCCCTGCTTCCTGGTCCCTTTCCTCCGGCCTCCCAACCCGCCCACAATGCGGTACACCGGGGATCCCTAGTGCCGTGAGTGTTGTGCTGCATCCGTGTTTTTTATAGTAATTTCATCCAAATTGTGTTGGCCTCAAGCTCCTTGAACTGAGTGTAGCGACTCCCCATCTCTCGCCTGCCCCATTTGGATCCTTAGTGTGGTGAGTATTGTCCTGCATTCGTATTTCTTATAGTAATTTCGTCCAAATTGTGTTGGCCCCGAGCTCCTTGATATCCCCATCTCATCCCGCTCCCACCCCGCGCCCTCTTCCTGCTTTCCGTTCCCTCCCACCCCCTGTCCCACCCCCCGCTCCCATTGGTCCTAGGACTGTGTTGAACTGAGTCTAGCGACTCACAGTCTCTCGCCTGCCCCATTTGGATCCTTAGTGCGGTGAGTGTTGTGCTGCATCTGTGTTTTTATAGTAATTCTGTTGACCCCAGGCTCCTTGATACCCCATCTCATCCCGCTCCCACCCCGCTCCCTCTTCCTGCTTTCCGTTCCGTCCCACCTCACATCTCCCACCCCCGCTCCCATTGGTCCGCATAGTCCATGTCCCCAAGACATAACTGACTCCTCCTGGGTAGCCTTCTGCCCGTGCAGCCCCTTTGGCT
Source organism: Ambystoma mexicanum (assembly GCF_040938575.1). NCBI lineage: Eukaryota > Metazoa > Chordata > Amphibia > Caudata > Ambystomatidae > Ambystoma > Ambystoma mexicanum. The sequence continues at coordinate 928,958,681 of NC_090933.1, forward strand.
AAGGGCCCAAGGCAAAGGCGGCTCCTCCAGAGGTGGCTCCAGATCGTATCTGCAGGTATCCGCAGGAGAAGCATGAAGCCAGTAGCCTGCCGTCAACCAGCACCAACCAAAAAGTAAGCGTGGCAAGGGTGGGGACTGAAGTAATCACTTCACGCCAGAAAGCCCTACCTACCACTCTCACCTAAAATTCCCTAAAGTATTACTGTTCACATTGTACAGCCACATATTAAGAACAAACATACCCTAATAGCATCACTATACTGAACCCTACATGTAGCCTGTGCTCCCAACATCATTGCGTGTGCTTAATAGCGTCACTGTGTTAAAGTTGAATTTAGAAAGTGTGCCTAATAGTGTTACTGTGTTAAAAGTGAATTTAGAAAGTGTGCCTAATAGCGTCACTGTTTTAAAGTTGAATTTAGAAAGTGTGCCTAATAGCGTCACTGTGTTAAAAGTGAATTTAGAAAGTGTGCCTAATAGCGTCACTGTTAAAGTTGAATTTAGAAAGTGTGCCTAATAGCGTCACTGTGTTAAAAGTGAATTTAGAAAGTGTGCCTAATAGCGTCACTGTGTTAAAGTTGAATTTAGAAAGTGTGCCTAATAGCGTCAGTGTGTTAAAAGTGCATTTAGAAAGTGTGCCTAATAGCGTCATTGTGGTGTTAAAGTTGAATTTAGAAGGTATTCCCAACATCATTTTGTGTGCCTAATAGCGTCACTGTGTTAAAGTTCAATTTAGAAGGTATTCCCAACATCATTGAGTGTGCCCTAATAGCGTCACTGTATTCAAGTTGAATTTAGAAGGTATTCCCAACATCACTGAGTGTGCCTAATAGCGTCACTGTGTTCAAGTTGAATTTAGAAGGTATTCCCAACATCATTGAGTGTACCTAATAGCGCCACTGTGTTCAAGTTGAATTTAGAAGGTATTCCCAACATAATTGAGTGAGCCTAATAGCATCACTGTGTTAAATTTGAATTTAGAAGGTATTCCCAACATCATTGAGTGTGCCTAATAGTGTCACAGTGTTAAAGTTGAATTTAGAAGGTATTCCCAACATCATTGAGTGTGCCCTAGTAGCATCACTATGTTAAAGTTCAATTTGGAGGCATTCCCAATATCATTGAGTGTGCCTAATAGCATCACTGTGGATTAGTTAAATTTAGAAAGTGTGTCTAATACCGTCACCCTGCCAAAGTTTGAACTTAGAAAATGTGCCTAATGCCATCACCGTGGTATAGCTGAATTTAGAAAGTGTGCCTAATAGCATCACTATGCCAAAGTTTGAACTTGCAAGGTGTGCCTAATAGCGTCACTCTGGTATAGTTGGATTTAGAAAGTGTGCCTGATATCATCACTGTGTCAAAGTTTGAACTTAGAAAGTGTGCCTAATATCATCACTACTAAAGTTTATTCTAGAAAGTGTGCCTAATTAGTGTCACTGTGCTAAAGTCGAATCTAGAAAGTGCCTAATAGCGTCACTGTAGTATAGATGAATTTAGAAAGTATGCCTAATAGGGTCACTGTGGTATAGTTGAATTCAGAAAGTGTGCCTAATAGCGTCACTGTGCTAAAGTTTGAATCTAGAAAGTGTGCCTAATAGTGTCACTGTGCCAAAAGTTCGAACTGAGAAAGTGTGCCTAAAAGCTTAACTGTGGTATAGTTGAATTTAGAGAGTGTGCCTGATTAGTGTCACTGTGCTAGGGTTGAATCTAGAAAGTGTGCCTAATAGCGTCACTGTGGTATAGTTGAATCTAGAAAGTGTGCATAATAGTGTCACTTTAGTATAGCTGAATTTAGAAAGTGCGCCTAATACCATCACTATGCTAAAGTTTAGTGGATGGAGTGGATATATCTCTGTATATCTCTGTATCTGCTATTTATGCAATGTATATACTATGTACGTGTAGCCCCATGTTATCTGTATCACATGTTCACCCTATCCATCCTGTCGCTTTATATACGTATGCCGCTATGTACGCCCCCTGTCCTGCTCTCGTGCTTGGTCGCAGGCACTTTACTGATAACCACCATATCATACTACTACGCTTACTCTCTCCTATACACCATCATTCAACTAGAACACAGCTATGCTATGCCACATTCGGCCTAGCTGTTCTCATACTAACATGACCCCACGAATACCTCATCATCCTAATAAAAGGCAGCTAGATGAGCACGTACCGGCTAGCTTAGGCGTCACCTCAGGCCTGACGCAGCCAGAACTCAGTCTGGGTGTCCACCCTCCAGACTGAACACATCCAACTGATCTCCTCAGCACCACTCCTACTGCTAAGAAGTGCCTATCATGCAACAACCACACCAGCTGCACACATATACACGCACCATACGACTCTCTCTCTCTCTACTGACTTGAACTGCGGTTCCCGAAGGGCGTTCAACCTACCAGCGCTTTGAGGTCATATCAATGATACATAAGGCTTTATATAAATGCCAAGTAACATAACATAACATAACATAACATAACATAACATAACATAACATAACATGAGCATGCACACCTCACTGCTCATTGAAACCCCTATTACGATACTTTGCTGCTTTGAAGAACACATCTTTGAACTTCACTTAGTGCTAACTTGAACGAGGCTCCGCCTCTTTTTCCAGGCTACCTACAAGACAACGAGCACAAGCGCTTCTGCGCATGAGGGTCTGCCTGAGGGCTTCTGCCGAGTGTTGTTCGGCTGGGGCTGTTGCTCATTGAAATCCTTGTTATGATACTTTGCTGCTTTGAAGAACACATCTTTGAACTTCACTTACTGCTAACTTGGTACGTGCATTTACCTAACTCCCTGTTGTTATCTGGAATAATTGCAAGTAGCGTTTTAAACTTTAAATACTATATTTTCCATCTACAAAGCGAGGCTCTGCCTCTTTTCCCAGGCTACCTACAAGACCACGTGTGCTTCTGCCAAGTGCGGTTGGGCTTCTCAGCTGGACTGCTAGCAGCTCTTCCCAGAAGCCTCCTTGTTGTGTCTCCCCTTACTCCTGACTGTGCTTCTTAGTACCCATTTGTGCAAAATGACCACCTATTCGCTTAAAACCAACATGCCCACTAACATAATCGAGCTAGAGCCAGAGCTTCTACCTCAGACGAGTGTGCTTCCGAACTCCCAGAATGGTAAAACAAACCCAAAAAAAGCCAATCTGAAAATGTCTCGTTCGAAATCACGGACGTCTGACAATAGATACCCCCTGCTTAAAACTGTTCATAACCTTTCCAACATGTCGCCAAAAAATGCTTCCCCTTCCATGCAAGAGATATTGACGCCATCCGACTTGGAGTGCATTATCACAGACAATGAAACTAGCTTGTAATTCACAAGCAGATGCTGTGCTCCCGCTCCGGAGATAAAGACTCATCTACAGATAGTAATGACCGCAACCTCTCCTAACACATCCAAGGTGGGAACAACATATAGCGGAAAGAAATTTCAAAAGATCACTCTATATTCGGAAATTATAAAAAGCTTCAAGATTTTGAGTATCTAATTAATGCCTGTGATAACACTCACAAATCAAGAGCCAATATAGAAAATCCCAAAGCAACACCAGAACCACTATTTGAGGTATTCTCCTGCCCTGAAGGGAAAAAAGAAAAAACTGTGAAAGTGATAAACAAGCAACAAAAAAAGAAAACAAAAAATCAGAAAAATAAAAATAAATTAAGAGCTTGAATCCAAAAGAATTTGCAAACAACTTGGCAGTACTATCTAATACAGAGGAGGCTACTACATCCAGAAATGTTGTCAATAAGACTCAGCATAACCTAAAAGGTTCCTTGGACGATCCTCCCTCTAAACAAGGCAGCAATAACCGAGACATGTCGTTCTCTGATGCGTGTTGATGAACATATCAATTTACTCAACAACTACCATTCAAGAAATAGCAGAAATGGAGACTCCCATCTTTGATGATGGTGACGAATGTGAAGAAATACATGAGATCAAGGAGACAGTTTCTAAGAGACCACAGTTAAACTTTCCTCATGCTAAAACAGATAGATTCCTAACTCTGGAACAAAAAAGAAGAAGTACATATGTGAATCGAAACCCCCAAAAACTGCCTGCGAATCCTGACGTCTCCAAGCCATCAAAGTTGAGCGGCCACTATAATGACTGCAGTGTTGAACCAATCAGTGGCAATTAGCTCCAACAAAAATGCCCACCTTCTTGGAAACTTGAACCCAACTGCTGAAAATGATTTCTTTTAAAACAACCATGGAAAGTTTAGCAGATTGGATAACTTAATTATAACTATGCTGGACAGATCATGGAATGATCTATTTCCTAATAGAACAACAATATTGACTAGCTTCTGGGCAATGGATGAAGTGAAACAAATCGAATCCCGGGACATTGAAACAATCTACATCAAGAACAATAAAAAATGGATGCAGCAATCTTAATATTCCTTTGCATATTGTAAAAGAACACATATGGATCTGCAAAGAGGCATTGACTGCTTTGGGTTTTGAAAGAAGTACTAAAAGATTTTACACAACCACTCGAGATAGAGACGACAGACCATTGCTACCAGAAAAGAAATACGAAGGAGGACACCAGTTATGCATACACTGTGAAGGTTCAAGAGGGAATCTGCACAGGGAAGTCTACTTTGGACATAGTATAGACACAACATGTGCGACCAAATGCTCCTGGATTTGTCAAGCAATTGGAAAGACTAACCATGTAAGTAACCATTAGAGCCAACCTAAATCTGCCTTGTTTAAAATCGTGATATGGAACACTAGAGGCTTTTCTCACCTGCTGAAAGAAAATCCTGAGCAACCGTTAGATACTTATCATTTCATTTTGCTGCAAGAAACTTGGATGACCTCTCAACCCTCAATACCTAATTATGAAACTTGTTGGAACCCTGTGATTAAACAAAAAAAAAGGAAGACCAATGGCAGGGCTACTTGCTGCTTTGTGGATAGACTCTGGTGGGAAACTAACCCGTTAGTTTGCACCTCACCCTTGCATTCAACTGCTAAAAATTGAGTTTGATGACAGAAAACACCCACTAAACACACATGTGGCCATACTGAACCTATATTGGGATGCTGCGCTAATATCTGACTTCTAAAATTATGTAATCAGTCTACTTGACATCATAGAAAATGAACCTGTACACTACACAACAATAATTTCCGCGGATCTAAATACAAACTGCATAGCTGTGTTTAGAAAACACCCACTAAAAACACATGTGGCCATACTGAACCTATATTGGGATGCTGCGCTAATATCTGACTTCTAAAATTATGTAATCAGTCTACTTGACATCATAGAAAATGAACCTGTACACTACACAACAATAATTTCCGGGGATCTAAATACAAACTGCATAGCTGCGTAACGCAAAGAATTAACACCTTAGGGCACGAAATGGATGACACTAATCAAAGAGCGGAACTTTGCTATAATGAATGGAACCATCTCCGGTGATAAGAGCCTTAAGCCAACATGGAAAAGAAATGAGTCGGAGACTATAATTGACTACGCGTTCATCTCATCACAAGAGCTGAATAGCGTACACACCTTCAGAATCATTGACTCTTCAATCAGTGACTACAATATGTTAGAAATTACTTGGAAGATTCCCAATGTGCCTGTAAATTCTATCTATTCAGGAGAAATAGCCTTAAACAATGGTCGAAATAGGTTCAAACGGATGCTGGACGAAATTGAACTGCTCTTGACAAAAATAATGAAAGAAAACCTCTATACAAGTAATGAGCATGAGATCGCCAAAATTCAGGTGTAAAACCATTTCTTAGTCCTCTTCCAAGAGCAATCTCGAATCAACCGTCGACCTGAATTAATTCATAAACATGCGTACAACCTAAATATCAGATCACTCAAATCTGATATGAAACGCAAATTAAGTAAACTATTAAACCTCCCAAAAGAAAATCGAATGATGAAACACAAAAAATTGCGTAAAACAAATTATAACCCAAAAGAAAAAAGAAAACAATGAGAACATGCTAAAGGCTCTTTGCTCAAAATCCAGCGCCCAAATTTGGCACTTACAAAAAAATGTGAACAAGAACGGTAATTCACTACTGCTAAATGCCATAAGTGAGAAGAAATGGTCAGATCATTACAGTAAAATATTCCTTAACTCAGATGAGAAACTCTATAATGAAACAAGAGCTACTAACTTACATGAATTGAGAATTGACTGATTAGATGTTCTACTTGAAATCAAGAAGCTGAGCACATCTGGTGCCCCAGGCCCTGATGGGCTTTCTAATGCTACAATAAAAAAAGCACCCTGAACAATGGGCTGACATATTACATAACATCTTCAAACTAGTGAATTGCACGGGGATAATGCCACCAACATGGCAGGAATCTATTTTGATCCCCATATTTAAAAAAGGAGGGAGGTGTATCCCAGCAAATTACAGACTATTGGCCCTCTTAGATTCTGTTGGGAAACTCTATGCAATATTTCTTTTGAGAGACATGAAAAAATGGCTAAAAACAGCTAAAATGAATGACCCCCATCAATCAGGTTTTATATCAGGTATAGGAACTTCGGCTAACCTAATAATTATTTCTGCTTTAAAAGAACAAGCGAGCAGACCATAGAATCCTCTATCCTTCCAAAATCTAAAAGTCCCCTCATCATAATGGGAGATTTCAACTTCTGGGCAAATTACTTGCTCGATAAACCTGACTCCACTCTACTTGATTCCATTACTTCCACTGGTCTGAAACAATGGGTTAATACTCCTACGCAAAATAGTGGTCATATTCTTGACTGGCTTATCTCACAAAATCTAAATATATCTCAATTGACAATGGTCCCATGCATTTGGTCAGTCCATGTTCTCATTCAGGCGAAAATCACGCTACCAAATCCCCCACCCAAACGCAATACTTATCCCCGTATTCGTCAGTTTACTAGGAACCTAAAGAACATCACAGCCACCAAGACATTGCTGTCATCCAACTTACAGCCACTTGCTTGATAGAAGAAGTCAGATGTTGCACTAAAGTCATCGATTCCTCGGCTTTAGTGGAACATCTGACTTCTTCTATCAAGCAAGTCATCAATGAATTAGCCCCATGAAAATGAAAGTGATCAAATCTGAAGCAAAAAAAAAACAGTTGGTTCTCAGAAGACATCATTTCCGCCAGGCAATCCAACAGGGCCTTAGAAAGAATCTGGCAAAAGAACCCCAATGTTGCCACCATCTCAGCTTGTAAAACATCTGTTCAGGAATTTAAAGCACTCATTACATCTGCTAAAGCCACCCATTACAATAAGAGAATCATCAATGCCCAATCTAATGTTGGAGAACTGTCGGAAATCTTGGCAGAATTCCAAGATCGTCCAGCTCCTCCGAACGATCCTGTTAAAAACTCAGAGTGGTGCCAAGATATCCAGAATGGCTTCTTATAAAAAATCACGGCCCACAAGGAAAACATCAAAAACTCCCTCAATTGTGGAGATCCTGTGTTATCTGTCCACACCTCTGCTACACCCACGGCATGGCACAGGGACTGCCATGCTTGACCTCAAGTCCACATTGGCAAGCATGGCAGATACAAATCAATCTGCCCTGCTGATGCTCTTAGACCTCTCTGCTGCCTTCAATCTTGTTGATCACACTCTTCTAGTGACAAGGCTCGGAGAGGTTGCCAACTGCTCTACTTTGGCATCGAAATGGATTGCTTCCTTCTTGGGACCACAGACAGTAAGGGTTTGTGTTGGGAAGGTGCCCGGCTGCTACTACTTTGGCTTACACAACAGGAAGCTAAAGAAGTTTTATTAAGGACATGCAACAGCTAACACAAACAATCATGCTTGAGTGAAGAGAAATTGGATAAATTACCAATAAGAAAGCACAGTAAATCAGGCCAAAGATTTAAAGCAACGTTTTACACAGTTCCTGATGAAGGTCTATCATTGACCGAAATGCATTGAACAATATAACGTTTGCCAAAGGCCTCAGAAAGATGTAAATGGTTGAATAAAAATATTTTTACTATAAATCCATCGGAATTATCAGTACTTTCTCAAGAATTATTGAAGAAATTAAATACTCTTTAAAAAGAAATTTAGTGGGATACCCACACGAGTCCTTCCAGCAGACTGGCGATAATTAACCAGTCAACATTATATTAGTATTTTCTACCTCCCTAAGCAACGGGGAGGAATCTGGCGACAGGACTAAATATCTTACCAAGCACAGACCACCTTATCAATTAATAAGTAGTGCCCACTCTTTTCTTTATTTGGACAACAACCATTCTACTCCCATTCCTCAAACATGCGGTTTTCCACAGGGCCCTTGCCTGTCACCGCTTCTTTTTAACATATATATTCGCCCACTGCTGGACCTACTGAACAGCCTGGGTGTCCAATATACAAACTATGCTGATGACAGCCAGGTTGTTATTGAGCTCATTGGTCAATACAAGAAGGACTCTGCAACCCTTAATAACATCTACAGTGCCACCCAAAACTGGATGGCCTGTAACACATTAGCTCTAAATAACAAAAAAACAGAGCTTATGATTGTTACTACCAAAAATACTCTGAGCAAATTTACACCAGATTACTCCGACTTCTTGATTGCAGATTATATTATAACAGTCTCAAAAAAGTGAAAACACTGGGTGTCATTCTGGATGATGAACTGTCAATGAAGCCCCATATATCCAAAATTCGGTCGGTCTGTGGATTGATCAACAAACATATACAATACATTCAACCCTTTATAACTGGTGACAATTGCACCTGGCTGCCTACAGCACTAATACATTCCAGACTAGACTACTGTAATAGCCTGTTGACCGGTACCACAGCCGTTAACATCCAAGCCCTTGAAGTCGCACAGAACAATGCTGTGCACACCATTTTTAAGCCCTGGCGTCGCACACACATCTCCACTTTCAGAAAAAACGTTGCACTGGGTTCCTGTAAAGCAGAGAATATCACACAAAGCCCTCACTCTTGCCCATAAATGCATGTCCCTTTCAAGCCCAGCATATATATTAGATCCCATCAAGATAAAGTTAAACACCAGAAATCTTCGATCAGCCGCAGCTCCAGCTCTTGTCTAGCCAAGATTTAAATTGGCCCATTTTGGTGGAACAAGCTTTGACATCCAAGATCCCATTATTTGGAATTCTCTTCCCGTTGCTATACGCCAAATAAAGAACTATCTACCCTTCAAAAAGGCCATCAAGACTTACCTCTTCAACCTTAGCCCAGATTAATACATTTCTGTCTGCTCATCTCTTTTCCTTGCATGTAGTGTGTCTGTCTCTGTTTTGTGTCTGCCCTGAGGCCTGCAGCGCGATATAAAAATTCAAATAAATAAATATAAATAAATAAATAATATACATAGTATTTGTGGACTTCAAACAGGCCATTTGACTCAGTATCTCGAATACAATTATGCGATAAACTAAGCAAGCTGCGTGCCTGAGCTATATATTAAACATGATAAGGCAATTCTATACAAACACACAATCAGAATCAAGTTGGATGAGAGGGTCCTCCTATCACAACCCATAGCAACGTCCCACGGCCTAAAGCAAGGATGCATCCTCGCTGCTACATTATTTAATTTCTATATAAGCGACATAGGCTCACATCTCAAAAAGTGTAACGCCTATCCTCCTAAATTAGGGAAGCACATGATATCATACCTTCTTTATGCTGACGATTTAATACTCATCAACCAGACACCAATCCGCCTACAGCGACAGCTATTACAGAATTATGCAAACTCAAAAAGTTAGAAATAAACATAAAAAAAAAAACCTTATGGGAATGGAAAGCAAAAAAGAATCTTCCAAATGTTCTGGTTTTACATGGTCTTTAAGTTAAGTTCCTCACAATCCTGTATCTGAATATAAATACCTTGGAGTTAATATTAACAATAACAAACGCGATATGCCATATATATCTGAAATACAAACCAAAACGAAATCGATTTCCTCACAAGGCAAGATGATCCAGCTGTCATGACTCCGGCCCCTCATGTCCCCAGCCCTCCAAGATGTCAGGCTGGAGCCAGGCCACCATCACCTACATGGCCCTCAAGGGCCTCTCCATCCCTCCACTTGGAGTCAGACTTGGCGCTTGTGGCACCAGACTCACTCACTCCCATAGGATAACATTGGGGATTGGACTTGTAGTGCATTGATGGGGACAAGATGGATGCCCCCACATATTTTGGTTCCCAGAACTGCATGTGCAGTCTAGTCTTTTGGGTGTGGTTCAGCCCAGAGACACCCGGGATACCCAGAGACTATTTTAGCCACGCCTAGGCTGGGAAACATGCTTTGTGTTTTCTGCACCTGCAGCGTGACACTCACCGTGTTCGGATCGGTCTCCAGTAGGCCTGCATCTTTCTTCTGCGCTCAGCTCCTGCAAGAACAAGAACACCATTAGGAACAGCCTTACCTTGCTATGCTTCTGCCCATAATTCATCGCTCCTTCTGTTCTGCGGGCATCTTTGGCGGTGTCATTCCCATACCGGCACGCCGCTTCCTAAGGAAAAGGGAAAAGAACAGAAAAAAGGCATTAGTAAGCATTCAGCAAATCTTCGCTTATTTTTAAAGACGGTACGAACTTCAAACGCTTACCTGAATCCCAGCCGCTCTGGAGGTACTCTGTCTCCGGAACTCCTCATCCATCTGCAAGAGGGAAAAGACTCCAGGTTACCGTGGAAACATCTAGAGGCGCTGCATACCGCGCTTACTCACCGCATTTCTTCTTCATAACCGGCATCCATGCTGAAAACGTTGCGGCACCTAAAAGACACAGAAAAAGAACTCAGTTCAATACAAATACGAAAGGGTCGCATCATGCTCTCACTCCTCTTCAGCGCTACTCATCTCAGCAGCACGTCACCATCCTCGGACACCGGCCATCATGTAAGGAAGGAAAGGAACGAAGTTAGAGAACTGTTCAAAAGACTCATTATACTTACCTGCCAGACTGTTGCCAGTGAAGTAACTAGGCAGCAACGAGCCTGCATCAATCAACACGCCCCTGCGCTGAAAGCAGGACGGAGAGCACACTTTCCAAGAAAACAAGGTGAGCTGTGGATCAAAGGGAAGGGTTGGACCCCGGGGAAGAAGGGGTTCAAGCACACAGAGACAATAGGGAGTTAAACTCTACCAATCCTGTGTTTCAGGCCCAGTCTCCAGTCGAGTAGACTCCAGGGAAGGGTTCGAAGTCGTAAGAGGTCAGAACAGGCTGAGTGACGTCCCCGTGGATACCAGGTGAGCGTTACACCAGGCTAAATATGGAAAATTCTCAATCATTCCATCGCTCATATATCACAAACAAAAAGTAATTCTGACTGTGATCTATGGAGCTAAATCAAAATTACTTGAATACCAGCCGACATGGGATTATATAGAAGGCCTATATTGGAAAGCAGTGCTCCCTGTACCGAGTAGCTTTCCCATCATGATCATAAGGTATGAACTTGGATTAACGTCACTAAAAAGAAGAGTCTGGTGGAATATGCTCTCATTGTTCATAAAATGCCTAATGTCAAATGTACACAATACAACTCTAATTCCATAATATCTGAATTTTTATTGGCTGAAAAATGGAAACGCATGTATATCAAGAGAATTACTTATAGCGAATCCTGATAGTGCTAAAAGAAAACTAGGGGACTACGATTGGTCCATCACATGGACACAATGCAGAGCTTACATGATAAGTATTCCAACTTTCCATTGTAAAAAGAGGTCAACAACCGAAATATCTTCAAAAATTCCCAGATCCTTGATATCGTGCCCAAATAATGAGATTAAGATTTGACTTATGGCCCACCGAATCGTTGCTTGCTCGACGAAAAAAAAAATCTACACTTACATGTAAGATGTAGGTTTTGTGAAGAGGAAGATAACATAGAAACTATTCAACATTTACTGACTCAGTGCAAAGGATTGGATGAACTGCGTAAAGTGCACTATTTTAAATTTTATAACGATTATAGAAACTTTGATCAAATGCAAATGTGGAATATGATACTTAATGCTGAGCTAATTTCACTAAATATAACCACAATAAGATTTCTAGACGAACTGACGCTACAAGCGGAAATTCCTGCTGACTATTGGACAAATTGCTCATCCATTATGTTATCAATGATTTAAACTTATCGAAGTGACTATAAGTGGTGTTTAACATGTATATGATTGAGATGTTGGAATATCTTGTGAAAGGCTTAATTAAGCCAAAACACTTCAAATAAAATATATTTTTTTTAAAAAATGAATCCATCGATATTCTAAATGCCTCTTTACCAAGCTGTTTGTAAATAGAATATTCCTATTGACACAAAGCGATTAATATTATGCATAACATTAATTCTACTATTATTACATCAGCAAGATAAATTAAATAAGCAACACATTTATAGGAAACGTAAGAATGAAACTAGAATTTTAAATCAGTTTTAAGTTTGTATACTCATTAGCACTTCAATTGATTCTTTGTTTTTGGAATCATTTTATCAACCTTTAACATACTACAAAACCACATCATAAAGTAACATTTTATACATATTTACATGAATCTCTAAAGTTAACGTTGAACGAAACAGAGAAAGAAGAGACATTCCCACATTCTTTATCCATAGTAGAATAACTGGACTAGTCCAGCACTAATTAAAAAATAAATGCAACAATTTGGACAAAGGTCAGTGGCTTTAAAATGACCATGCCATCAGCTCCATGAGAGTGATCAATATGGAAGATCATTAGCGACTACTCTGGCTGAGCTCTGGCCTGGACACAATCAAAACCCATCTGCAGACACCATAGCAACCCAGCCTAGCAATAATCATTTAGGAACCTGTCCCCCACAGCAGGTGGCCTGAAGAGAGCCCAGCCGATCTTGCTGGGTGATGTAACAAGCTACCTGGTCAGATAGCTTCCAGAAAACATGCTAACAGACATTCTCCATTGTCAGGTCCTCCTGCAGTCACCGCAACAGCTCCAGGAGTTCCCAACCAGGGGTGAGGTTTGTGTTGTAGTAGTGAGGCCATATCCAGGGGCGGGGGGAGTATTGTTCTGGTATTTGGTATATCTTCCCCCGGATTCACAGTGGTTCCCTGCAGTGACAAATGAGGGGAGTTCAGTGGCCTGTTACTAACTTCCTTCCATCTGATACACCCCTTTCCAGAATTCTACGGTTCCCAGCAGATAGTAAAGGTGGTGATGGTATCTTGGGGTCATGCCCTAGACTTTGTTGTGACCTGCACTAGCAGAGATGCCACCAGGAGCACCTCTTGCCTTGTTTTCCCATGGAATTCCTTCACTCCAAGAGCTGAACTTTTCAAGTCCTTTGGCAAAGTTCCTTTGCATCCTCTTTGATCACGTAGGACCAAGTCCAATTAATTTTGCTGCTTGCCTAGGAAACGTCCAGTAATCCAACCTTGTCCCCCTTTCCTTGCCCAGAACAAAAAGCTGAGTGACGAAGTCCTGCTGGTACTAGGTTCCCAGGAGTGGCACTGAAAAGATCAGATGAGCAGTTGTAATGGTCTGGGTTGATCGTCTTTCGCCTCTTTTCCTTTCTTCTATTGCGAATCCTTGCTGTGTTGCTTCCTTTCTGTAGGTCCTTGGAGCGGTGGACTGAACCCAAAACTTCCCCCAGGTAGGTTTCCATGGAACGATTTCATGTGGGCATTGCGGGCAGGCTATTTATAGGCCATGCCTTACTGGCAAGGAGATCTTACGAGATTTCATTATCGGGTGAGTTCTCATAGGAAATCTCACGGAATTACATGAGTCCTGTTATGCAGGGAAGTTTGGGGTTTGCTTCTGAAACATGTGCACTCTACACCCACATTGACACCTAAAGGACTCCATAGGCAGCAATGGGCTTGACCAGAGCACATGAGACCTTTTGGTGGCAGTCTGTGTAGAACTCATGTCTCATCTCCCTTTAAGACCGGTTCAGGGCTGCAGTGCATCTGAGGTGAGGGTGGGAGTGGGGAACCATGTCCCTCCACACAAGCACAATGACACAGAGGATAGCTGATGACCTAGGAACTGGTGATGAAGAGCTTTAGGTGCAGTGGTCCTTTGTCAGATGTGTGCCAGGACTGAGAGATGCCAGAATGCTGGGGCTACTGCAGCATCACTTAACAGTTAGACTCCACACTGTACTGGTGCAGGGCAGCAGAGGCAAGACAATCTTACAGGATCACTTATCACTGTGGAAAGGTCATGGAAGAAGTTAATTTCCAGGAGGCAATCACTTCAGGTTTTGTCAATAAAACGTAAAAGTGAAACTGAGCGTATGGCCCTTGAAACGTGCATCTATTACTGGATGGGATTACACCAGAGTAATTCTGAGTCCAAATAACCGGACAAACTCAAGAAGATGGCAAGTTGCTGTTTTATTAGCAATGATCTAAAACAGGGAGTTTACAACGAACATCAACGGACGTACGTTAAATCTCAGAGATTTCCACAAAAAATACAATGATATACTTCTTCAGAATGACGTCATGCTATGTGGCAATAGTGAGAAACCTATCAAGGGTTGGGATTGGTTAAGGGACACATCTAGATATACAATCATATAGGAGCTAGGTTTGTTATTGGCGTCCGATATCAGGTGGACAACTTATGCCTACCTCTTCATAAGTGTCATCCAAGAAAAATCAGTTACACAGTGTTTCATTGGCTTCTCAAACTATGAGGTCCTTTGTTATACAGACTAATAGAATTGGTTTGGCACGCTTGTGCCATATCTGGAACATTCAGTTCAATTAGCAGCACGTAAACCAAGACTCAGGTGCAAGTAGATAGGACATAAAACTGCCCTACCACCCAATTAGCCCTACTTGACCTTGCAGAGTATTCTTGTCCTGGGAATGCAATGGGAGTGCGGGCCCTCGCTTTCATGTCTGGAACTCCAAGTTCAAGCCCTATTTCCAGCCTATTCACAATTCTATTTTAATGTGGCGCAGGCCAATGATCACAGTACCCTCTAGTTGCGACTCGGGTAATAATCACAATCCTCACTAGTTGTGAAGCTGATTGGTATTAACAACCTGATATGCTATGTTCTGAGGGTAGGTAGAGTGGCAGGGCTTCCGGAGTGCAGTGATTGCTCTACTCCCCACCCAGGCCACACCTACCTTAATGGTTGCTGCTGGTTGACGGCTGGCCACTGGCCTGCCCTGCTGACACTTGCAGACACTGGCCCTCATCACGAGTTTGGCGGTAGCCCTTAAATCATTCGGTAATGCTATCAGCACTGGATTTAAGGGTCCACCAGATCACGAGTACAAATACCTCCGGCGCGATTTCAGCCGGCACAGGTACAGTCAGCTGTAAAAGCATCGGATGTAAAAGCACCAGTATCCATTCGTGCTAAAACATAGCAATCACGAGTCTGCCGTAGGCACTATTAGGGCCAGAAAAGCGGCAGATAATCCGCCGAAAATACCCCTAGCAAAATGCTGGAGGTAAAAGAACACAGGGCACAGCAAAAAGGGCTCAGGTGAAACCAATGCAAATCAGACGCCTACAAAGGACCCACCCATGCACAACACACCCTCCCCAACACCATTACACCAGCAGGAGCAGGGAGGAGACAGCAATAAGGGCCCAGGTGAAACCAATGCAAATCAGAGGCCTACAAAGGACCCACCCATGAACAACACACACTTCCAAACACCATGCTGCCATTTGGAGCCGGGAGCCTTGATGTAGACATCTACCTGCTGCGCCTGGAGCTACAGAGGCCAGCCAACCAGGCCAGGGCCCTGGAGCGCAGGGGGCGGAGGGGGTGAGGAGAAGGAGGAGGAGAGCAGCACCAGCAAGGCGGCCAGCCATCCCCAGGGTCAGGCCAACACCCTGGGCCCTACATAATGGGCAGTTGGTAAGCGAGTATAGGCTGGACAGGGCAACCATCACCCAGTTGCTGGACACAATCCAGGCTGACATCGGCAGCCGTATAGCTATCAGCACTGCAGTGCCCCCGCTCGTGAAGCTTGTGTCCGTGCTACAATTCCTCCGGACTGGCAGCTACCAACACACCGTTGCCATGATGCATGGCATGGCCCAGTCCACCTTCAGTGCCATGCTGGGATAGGTGTTGGATGCACTGTTGATCCATGTGAATGAGCACATTGCATTGCCAGCCACACAGGCACAGGTGAACCACCTGAAGGGTCAATTCCATGCCATTGCCCAAGTTCCGAATGTAATAGCAGCCCTGGACTACACACATGTAGCACTCGTACCACCCCAGGCACATGAGGCAGTCTACAGAAACCGGAAAAATTACCATTCCCTGAATGTGCAGATGACATGTAGCCCTGACCTCACCTTCAGCAACTGCTGTGCCCGCTACCCAGGATCCACCCACGACTCCATTGTCCTGCGCAACAGTACCCTGCCAGCGTACATGGAAAGGCACCGAGGCCAAAACACATGGATGCTGGGTGAGTACAAATGTAGTCCGTAATGCATATTGAATCACATCTGATGGGGCTGGTCATACACAGTGAAATCCCTGCATGCCAATAGGCAGCACCAGCACTGCAACATTCCCATACATGTACTTTGCACGAGAACCTTTGGACATGTCCAACACAGCAGAACACACCCAGTCTTGATGACAAAGACATGTGGCAGCACAGTCACATATGGAAGGCCAACTACCACAAAGCCTCCTGTGTGTGCTGCAGTATAGCTTCCCACCCTGACACAGCACAGACATACCACCCTGGCCACCCGACAGTCATGCCAATGTTACACGAAAGTAGGCACATCGACAAAAGCACTACACAAAACTATCCAGATTAGCGACAATGTACATCCCTGAAACACTGACCCCTGATTGGCCAATCACATGCCTGGAGAACTGTACATAATAGTGCCAACCAGCAAATGCAACAGCAGCCAAAGTGAATGCCAATGATACATGGGCTAACCACATGTCACATGCACAAGCAGATAGAAGGGTCCCCTCCTCCAGTGACAAGGGACAGAGCGCTGTTACATTTAGAAACAGAGGCATTGCAAGTTGTAAGTACTCCATTGATTCAATGCTGCCCCTAGCACAGCACACTCCACAATGCAAGTGACCAAATGATAAGTAGGCACCATGAAATACATGAGTGTGATGCACATAACAAATCACATATACATATATACACAGCTGTATGGCAACCTCACACCATGCATGTCCTGGAAGTCAAAGGGTGGATGCCAACATTGCAATGAGATAGCATGACCTCTTCAACATAAACTTGATCCTGCTGACAATGTCACTGATGACTGAGCCGTGTGCACCCACTGAACCTACCTTGTCCTCATACCTGAATTCTCTCCCCTGCAGGTGATTCTGGATATCCCCAGTACACATGGCTCATGACCCCTGTGCTCCATCCACACACAGCAGCTGAGCGGGCATACAACATTGCCCATGGACGTACACGCATCTGCGTGGAGAGGGCATTTGGACTGCTGAAGGCACGCTTCCGGTGCCTGGACCGTATGGGAGGGGCATTGATGTATGCACCTGAAAAAGTTGGAAAAATTGTACTTACATGTGCCATGCTGCACAACATTTGCTGTCGCAGGAATGTGCCACTGCCCTCCGATGCTCCTGTGCAGCCACTTGAAGATGGGAGTGAAGATGATGATGTGCCAGAAGGTGTTGCACGTGCACACAGGAATGGGGTGAGGGAGGAGAGGTTGGCCAGACAGGGCTTCATTGAGAATTATTTTTGATACGGGTGATGGCTACATTTTGCACATGTCATTTGGACATTAAAGAGAACTTAATCACAATCACAACTGTCATGCATTGTATGAATTTTAAACGTGATTTATTTAAAGATTGTAAATCCCCCCTGCCCCCAGTGAACACCCAGCGCACAATCACCCCTCCCCCAGTGAACAGCCAGCACACAATGCCCCCTCCCCCAGTGAACACCCAGCACACAATCCCCCCTCCCCGCAGTTAACTCCCCACAACAGTGGAGGTAGGTGCATGTTCTCAGGGCACCCACAACAATGCCATGTCCATATGTGATGGTCGCGGGCGCTTTCCATGTCCTGGCCCCTCTGGCGTGTGGGATCTCAGGTGGCGCAATGAACGGCGCCTAGGTGAAGGCTCAAGGGATCCCTCGGTCATTGTAGTTTGAGGTTAATAGGACTGACCCGGTGACCTGCAGATGCTGACAGAGAAGGTTGTTCGATTCCCTTGTCTGCTCAGCTAGTGTAGATACTGCCTCGCACAACTCCTGTACTCTTTGGCCAAAACCTGTCAGGGCTACTCCACCACTCTCCATGTGCGTGTGTTGTCTCGGGAAATGTACTTGCAGCCATGCCGTATGGACGCCCTGATGGCCTTGATGTGCCGGCTGTGCACTTTGGCCATGGACTCCACTTTTGCCTGTTTGGCCTCAGTTATGTCCAGACATCCCATCACAGCTGCTCCCATGATGAAAGGTACCCCTGGTGCGCAGGTACCGGCCAGGCAGTTGTGCGCTGCTGGGGGGGGGTTGCATGGGGACATGTTGGCAGCTTGGATGGGCTGCTGTGGTCTGAGTGCCAGTCTTCTAGGGTGCCATATGATGGTGTGTCTACATCAGGCTCTGGCGTGCGGACACGACGCACATGCACACATGGTGTTTGTTCTCCCTGTGTGACTGCCCCTGGGCTCCACTGTGGTGTGCCCATCCCTTCGGCGTCGCTGCCTCTGGGGGAATGCAACTGTCCTGCCTGAGGCGCAGCTGGAGGTGTCTCTGCCCCATCGGGCTTTGACCCACAGGTGACTCCCTCTGCATCGGAAGTGTGCATGTTGGCTTGGGGTGAGCTAGGTGCTGACACCCTGCTGTGGGTGCTGCAGCGGTGTGGTTGGGCTGCGGTGTGGTGATGTGGGATGGGTCCGGCGTCGGTTCGCTTCCGGGCGGCTCCTTTGCGGGGTGGTGGTGCTGGTCGAGGTACGCAGCCTCGGGCGCTGTGATAGGGTGGCCTCCCCACCGTCATCGTCATCCCGTGAAGATCGCTGTATGCCTGTGGGGTACATAGGGTGTGGATTGAGCTCAGGGCAGCCTATATTAGTATCAAGCAGTTCATGCCATCAAGTGGGATTGTAGGCAGTGGCGATTATGCATGGCACTTGCATTTTGTTCAATCCCCATGTAGTGATTGGTTCAATGTGTGAGTGTAGAGGAACACTGCACGGAAATGTTTGTGTGCCATCATCACATGCGGGATGGGGATGCACCGTGCACATGGTCCTAGGGGTTTATTCATGCACATCTGTCCCATGGCAATGGATGTCTGTCCCCTGCCCCTTGTGTTGATGCAGTGCACGTGCAGCGGAGTCTAGGGGGCACTACGGTTCCGTGTTTCAAGGGCTCAGTTATGGGTGTCTGCAGTGCCTCACACACATTTCATGCACATTCATTCACTCAGGGTCCTCATGTGTGGTCCTTTCAGATGCATGCATTTGGGGTGGGACTCACCTGCAGTCGGCTGGATAGCAGTGCCAGCGCCCACTCCACCTATTCCCTCTATGGTGCTCATGTCGATTAGGGTAGTCATCTTCTCCTCCCAGGGTGTGAGTTCGGGTGGTGGTGGTGGCCCTCCTCCAGTGCCCCTGCTTGCATTCCTGTGCTGTGAGAGTATGCCACGTACTCTGACACGCAAGTCATTGAGGCGCTTGTGACAGTCCTTGCCATCCTCGGGCACGCGCCCCACTGCAGACACCCTCTGGCTGATATTCTGCCAGATCTGTGCACAACGCTGCCCGCTTGTCTTGCGCTGCTGTAGTTCATCATGGTGGATCTCTGCCTCCTCCACCAGTACGGCCAGCTCCTGGTCACTGAATTTTGGTTTCCTGACCCTGTCCAGGGCTGACATGCCCCTAGTGCGCTCATGTGACATAATTCACGCTTCCCAGGGGGGGATGGCTTGCAGGGGCTGTGATATCCAATGGATTGTGATTTAAAAAATGTCCGCCGCTTTGTTTCCCATGCCGACGATGACGCGTTTCCCGTGCGCTAATAGCACGCGCTTATGGAGCGCGCTATTAGTGCGGAATGGCGGTAGCGCACGGTGCGCTGGATTTACGGGTTCTTGGGCATTTTTTACATCGAGCGCTATTTGCGCTACCGCCATGTCCCTGTGCGCGTGCACGCAAACACGTGATCTGGCGGACTATCCGCCGGGGGGCTTGACGTTAGCGCTAATAACGCTTGACGGGAAAACCGCTGCATTACCGCCAAACTCGTGATGAGGCCCACTGTCTGGAGCCGCTGCTGTAGGAGCCACCCTCAGCCGCTGGGGCTGCACGGGCAGAGGGCTGCCCTGGAAAGGTGTGTTAAGAGTTGCGATTAGCCAATCAGGGGAAGGGGGCGGGAGGGATGAGGGAACAGGGCTGGGTTCGGAAGCGGGAGAGGGAAGTGGAATCCACTACGCACAGAGCGCTTCATGAAAAATTAACCCCCACAAGCTGGCAAAAGATTCCAATGCCCTAGCAGGCACACACTTACCTCAAACAAACACCAGCAAAGTGCCAGATCTACCACCATACAGGGCCTAAAGCCTCACACAACACGGCTCGCAGATGAGCCAATCAGGGGAGTGGGCGGGAGGGAGGAGGGAACAGGGCCGGGTCCAGAAGCGGGGGAGGGAAGGGGAATCCACCGCGCACAGAGCACTTCATGAAAAATTAACTCCCACAAGCTGGCAAAATATTCCAGTGCCCTAGCAGGCGCATGCTTACCTCAAACATACACCAGCAAAGATATGAAGACATGGATACCAAAGAAACCTTTTTTCACGAGAAGATTCAAAGAAGCAGGAAAACCTGAGGAGGTGGTTAAGGACTCGACCAGAGGGGAGAATGTAGAGGAGCAGACGTACATGTCCACAGGAGATCCTACCCCACTACCTCACCTGTATTGGAGCCATGAGACCATGCCCAGTCTAATACCAGCTATTGTACCAATACCGCAGTGGGTGTATGGACTACGGTATCCATTAAGATGACCATATCGAATGAACCATTAAGTTGATGACAGCCTACAGGAGGAACTCCCTGAAGCATTATGAAAAAGAGCTAAGAAAATGGGATGTTGATGTCATAAGAAAGAGTGCACGCTGTCCTGAAATACTGAATGAACATGATGTATGGATCCTAGAGGAGAGCTGACGAAGTAAAAAATCAAGTGAAACTTAAAGTGTAGCAATAAGAAGATTACACAGTAAAAAGTGCTGCAGAAATCAGAAGTATAAAGAATACACATACACTGAAACGCAAGATAGATCAAGTCATCATATAGGCTAGCTATAAGTAGAGAATAGAATGCAGGCAGAGCCCCCATTGTACAGAAACTGGACATTAGTATCATGAAATAATAAGCCAAAGAATCGTGAAGAGATAATGGAAGGCTGTGTCACATTAGAATAGTAGGTTATTGAATCTGCGTTGGGAGTCTGTCTGGCCTGAAGTCAAGAACTGAGAAGTCGAGGTCAGCTATCTACGCTGAAGAGGAACGTGTTTGCGAAGGATGAATCCTCTCACGTTAAGGTACAAGAAAGAACACAAAGGATGACAAGTCTTAACTCATTTAAAACATTTTAAAGCTTGCAGAATGAACAGAATCGTGGTCTCTTGTCATGTGAGTCAATGATGGAACTGTGAATATTAGCCTGCCTCGAACTCAGAGAGAGTTGTTAATGTTGCCTTCAATCACATTTAGAGAGTGCCGCATTGAGATAGAACTGTGAATATTAGCCTGCATCACAGGCCTCTGCCAGATTAATATAGAGCTGTGAATACTAGCCAGTGGCACATTGGGATAGAACTGTGAATATTAGCCTGCGTCGCACTCAGAGAGAATTGTGGACATTGCCTTGTGTCACATCTGTAGGGGACTGTGACCATTAGCCTCTGCCACATTAACATAGAACTGCGAAATATAGGCCTCTCTCCAGTTTTTCAAGGTGTCTAAAATCTAGGTGTTCTAATTGCTGCCTGCCATTCTGTGAAACCTAGGCCTTTCTCTCGTTATCTAGGTGTCTCAAATATAGGTGTTTTAATTACTGACTGTCAGTCTGTGAAACTTAGGCCTTTCTCCCGCTGTCTAGGTGTCTCAAATGTAGGCGTTTAATTACTGCCTGCTTTTCTGTGAAACATAGGCCTCTGTCCCGTTATCTGGGTGTCAGGAATCAAAGTGTTTGATTATTCCTTCTCCCACCCTCTGATATCCTAAATCTAAGAGTACTATCTCATTGTAAACCACCTGTGAAACCTAGGCTCCCCACTATCCTGTCATCTGAAACCTCTGGGTATTCTATCAGTAACTCCCATAATTGAGTCCTAGGCCCCCACGACACCCAAGAACACACAGCAGCCACTAACAGCTAGTAATTACAACCAAAATCCTTACCCTAGTTAACCTGCACCCCATAGCCCCCATAACCAGCCGCGCCACACGTCCAACGGCTAGTACTCCCTTACTCCTTTGTATAGTCCTCCCATAGAAAGAAGAACACCCTAACCCAACCGACCCAACTCGGAGAGCATTCAGGCATCGCAACATAAGAGGCTACAACTCAACATTATCTTAGCGCAAGGCACGACAGGTGGGAAACTGCCCCTGTAAACTCAATACCCAGACCAACTCCTACCACAAGGACCCAAAATGCCCTGACGCAGAATTGGATGCCGACAAAGAGAGCAGGAACATGGAACAACTAATATGGATACACAAACCCAACCGCCTCCAGTAGAAGCCGCCTTGAATACAGAACATACCCCGCCAAATAATACAATCAACAGAACAAACATCGTAAGAGAAAAACCCTTATACCTTATACCTTACAACAACTGTAGAACCTCGATAATTCAACAACACTGACATCTCCAGACAGACAAAGAATTTCCCTGAACAACCGAAAAAAAGATGGGAGGACACAAGAAGAGAATGGAATGATACCAATTCCCTTACTCCATATATCACTAGAACAGAAGGGCACTACCGATATCCACATCAAACCACAGGAGATGATGAAGCAGTAGAAGTTAACAACCCGACTATCAATCTAACAGACCGATTCAATGACAAAGCAGCCTCCACGGAACCTCAACCAACCGGCGTCAACACAGAAGCACCCCAATTGAACACCCACAAATCAAAACAGGGAACAACAAATAAACCGAACCACACCAAAAAGATCCACTGCAATCTAATCAATGCAAGGTGAATGCCCAAACATGCCACCAAAATCTACAAACTCCTATGTGACGGAGGTATTGACATCCTATTTGTAACTGAAACATGGCTAGATGACAACTACAAGATCAATCTCAACAAATGCCTGCCTGATAACTTCAAGTGCGTTCAAGCAAACAGGAAAACCCAAAGAGGTGGTGGATTGGCAATAATCCACAAAGAACACCTGGAAATTGAACTGGAAGACCTATTAAACATCGATAAATGTGAATCTCTATTCCTCTGCCTTTCAACAAACCTGAAATTCATACTGGTATACAGACCACCAACCTATGATACAACCATTGTAGACGCCTTCATGGAAGCAATAACCAACCTAGCCATCGAGCACAATCACCTGATTATCCTCGGAGATGTCAACACCTGGTTCGATGAAGAAACCACAACAACACAAAAATCTCCAGCCAGCCAATTAGCAACAATGAAACTACATCAACTAGTCAAAGGAGCAACCCACACAGCAGGACATACACCAGATGCAATCTTCGCCAACAAAAAACTCATTACCACAGCACCACCAATTCAGATCCCCTGGAGCGACCACCTCCTCATTCCTTTCGTAATCACACTGGCCGCTCCAATAACCAAGCAACAGGACAAGCCACTGATCATCATGAAAAGAAACTGGAGAACCATAAAAAACTCCAACTTAACTGAACTACTGGAAATCAGCAAACCACAAGCAACAACTATGGACGAAGCTAACCTGGACAATAAAATTGAACTGCTTCACAACTGGATCACGACAACAATTGACGAGATTGCCAAAGAAAAACATTTTACCCCATTATGCAAAAGAGCAACAGCAAAATGGTTTACCCCACTACTCCGCAACATAAAAGGGAAAACCAAATACTTGAACTAGAAAGGACGATTAAAAACGACTACGAAGGAGCGACGCATGAGGACCTAAGCACTTCGGCTCCCGGTGGCCGCTGCATTTATCCTTTTAAATAAACCCTTTTTGCTGCTCTAAAGAACCCCATCTGCCTATGAACACTAGCGAACGCACTTGGGCAGCCGTCGCTGCAGCTCTGAGACGATTCACCCAAGGGGACTCCGATACCGGCTCGAAGACCGCCAGCTGGCGGGTGATCCGCAGCCTGAGCAGCGTGAGCAGAGGCCACTGCTCACCCCTCCCCCTCCGGGGCACACCAACACTTCGCCGCCGGGGCACGCGCTGGAGAAATGCCGGCGGACTGACAGGGCACGCCCTGGGATGCTCTGCCGGAACCACCAGAGCCACGAGTGCAGTCCCTTCCGCCCACCTGATCCTGAACATTGCTGGGCGCTAGGACTGAGGCGGCCCCGATCGACGATCCACTGCATCCCACTAAAGAAACCCTCACCTTCCTTCCTGTGCCTGCTGAGGATCACGCGGGAAGCGCTCCAACACCTCCTTATCACGGACCTGCGGCTACCTGAAGTGCTCGCCCCAGGCCTGGGCCTACGCCACCAGCCTTCCATCGGTGGTCTCCCCCTCCCCACCCCCCCATCAGCGAGATTGCACCGCCCAGGGTTGACTCGCGGCCTTCCTGGGAAGATCTAGTGCTGCGCTCTCCTTCTGGTGGACGACACGAAGGCAACAGACCCAGCCATAGCAAGGTAGGGGTGTGAGTGTGCCCAGGAGCCAACCCTGCTTCTTCGCCCCCTATCCCTACGCGGCTCCTCATAAACCCGGACCGGCGACGGGGCCTGTGCAGCCCTTGATCAGAACTGTTGAGGACCGTAATATGCAGTAACCTGTGCTCCCCCTGGGAACAATATAGCGATACGATCCTGCACTCTCTCCAAAACAGTTTCTCTTTCTCTTTAATTAAGGCCTCAGCACACCTGGACCACGGTGGGGGCACGGAAGTGAGGGACGATCCACAAAACGGCTCCTACAGGACACCACTACTACGGGGCGAGCTCTCTCCCACTCACCTGACCTAGCAGTTTGTATGAGAGAACCACACCCCGGGGACACACGCTCCGCTCACTTCGACACTGACCCCGTGTGAATACACCGGGGACCACTTGTGTCACTCCTGGCCCGACTATGTAATATACACGTGCCTGCTGCTATACTGGTGTGCCACCTGCGACATGGGGAAAGAAAAATCTAAATGGCAAACTCTTCAAAGTAAGATGGATTTTTATACAACAGGGCCCCCCCCCCCCGCCAGGGGACGCAGACTTCAGAAGAGGAAGTTGCCGGCGAGGAGGCTCAGGACCCCCCAATTTCTCTGTCCGACCTCATGAACGCGATTGGGGACTCCAGAATATTGCTGGAACTCAAAATAGGCGGCCTGTCCTCAGAGGTCTCCCTTATCCGACAGGATCTACGCAACCTCTCCGCTAGGGTGGGCGAGGCAGAACAAAGGGTGTCTGCCACAGAAGATACCGTCCACCACCTGGAACAACAACTTGCCGCAATCACCCAGAGAGTCACCCAGCTGGAATACCGCGCTGAGGATAACGAGGGGAGAGCATGACGCAATAATCTGAGGATCCTTGGAATACCGGAGAAAGAGGAAGGCCCCAGTGCTGAACTGTTCCTGGAAGACTGGCAGACTCATGTCTTCGCTCCTAAAAAGCTCAAAATTTTTCTCTATAGAAAGAGCACACAGGGTACCCACTGGTCGACCTACCCCTGGAGCCCCACCTAGAACAATAATCGCACGCCTGCTGAATTACCGAGACCGTGATGCAATCCTGCAGATGGCCAGGGCCTCCGGTCCGATCCGATCACGTACAACGGCTATAAGGTCGGGTTCTACCCCGATTACACCAAGGAAGTTCAAAAGGCCCGCCAGTCATTTGACTCCGTTAAGAAGAAACTCCAGTTGTTGTCTGTCAATGTTACGCTCATCTGGCTCCCACAGGGGCGTCGGTCGGACCCGGACAGCTGCGGTCTCCACCCACGTGATGCGTAGTGCAGCGATGACTGACTGGATCTGCTCTCCTAATCTTGTCTGCTCAACCCGTAGAAATATTCTCCTGCAAGTGGAGAGACGGATGTTGCCACTTGTGGATTCAAGTGATGGCACCCCCACAGTCCTCCCCAACTAATCACCTCCGAAATGCCCTCACAGCAATCTCACCTTATATTCTTGAAAGATGAGCTCTCCATCCTGCGTGGATTTGCAGGGGTGCGTCGATTCCAGTTACTTCACTGGTTTGAAGGCTTGGGAGAGTTCCGGAGAGTATTGACTCTGAAGTTCCTGGTGAGGACCAGTAAGTATTAAGTTCATAGAGTTCAATATGACCGATGTTCACTCTTGTGCCCCCCTTCCTTTCTTGTCTTGCAGCTGGCTTGTGAAAAGATGCTCTTGTGGCAGCTGGGGGCGCTCAGGTAAGAGTCTGTATTACCCGGCGCTGTCCGGTAAATGTTGCACGAGGAAAACGTGTTGTTTTGTCTCTCTTTACAGATGCGGCACATGAAAATATGGAGAGTCACAAAAGGATGCCTCTGGTGGTAAATCAAGTCCATGGTGATAAGAATTATATTTGTTGGTTCCCTCGGCTCACCTTGTGGTTTTCTTTTGTCTCCTAGGTGCCGAAGTTCGGCGAAGAAATGATGGCGGCAGCGCCGACTCGAAGGATGCTGTGAAGACTGGTGAGTATGGCGCGGTGCTGCAGCTGGAGATGCGGCGCGTGCAGAAATGATGTTCTTTACAGGTCCAGAGACAAGATGGATCCAGAATCAGGTGTGGAATAGAAATAAGTTTGTTTTCTAACCTTGTCCCTTTCTTTCCTCTTTGTTTTAGGAGCTCTGGATTCGAGGCGGGCCTGGCAGAAGACTGGATGCAGGCTGCAGGCACGGTGAGTGTTACGCTGCTGGATGCAGAATAACGCAAAGCGTGTGTTGCTGGTCGGGTGTGGTTTAAATAGCCTCAAAAGTAGTCCCAGGTAAGAAGTCCCTAGAACCACACCCGAGTAAAAAATAGTCCCTGTAGAAAAATAGTCCCTTTCAGGCTTCATGTTGGATTGGAGTCATTTGCAGCATGGTCTGCCTGAGGTAATGACTATGCGCCTGGCGCTTTAGGCGCCAGGACTGATTCCTACTATGAGCCTGGCGCCTAAGGCGCCAGGACTGAACCCAGATAGCCCCTAGCCGGGGCTGCTGAGGTTTTACTAAATGTCTAGATGCCTGCTCCTGGGGCTGATGGGCTTGGTCCGGATGCCTGGGGGTAGGCATCATGACAACCAAGTACGCCCTGTTCTTCCTGGCATTACTCAAAGTCTACTACGAGGGCACCACTCACCTCTTCCACAACCCCAAAGAGGCATGGGACTGGCTTGAAACTCAAGTCCTCACGGACCCTAGAGTGGGACGCACACCACTGGCCCGCCCACACAGAAGCCCTGGTCCGAGCGGCCCTCGCCCCCTCGATCCCCGACCAATGCAGACAACGGCACAGCTGGGAACCCTACAGAGAAGGGATAAGTCCCACGCAATATGGGGACGAATCTGCAACACAATAACATTGGAACGCTCACTTAGCGGCTGCCACACCTAGTGCGTCGTGGGCTCTATCACAGTCCGAGCTATCCCGAGGAAGTTTACCAAGTTATAAGTTTGATGTTTGGGCGACAGGTGCTCCCAGTTGGGGGGGAAGTACAGGGAGGGGGGTGTTTTAGGAATATAAGGAATCAGAATCATGGATCGAGAAGGCATGACACCGGCAGGCACTGGCGAGGGGGGCACGCACAGCCTACGGGCGGGGCAGTTGATACCAAAATTATCCAGGCGTCAGGCA
Source organism: Ambystoma mexicanum (assembly GCF_040938575.1). Lineage (NCBI taxonomy): Eukaryota > Metazoa > Chordata > Amphibia > Caudata > Ambystomatidae > Ambystoma > Ambystoma mexicanum. The sequence goes on from NC_090933.1 coordinate 928,986,720, forward strand.
CGTCACTACGGGGCGACCCACAGATGTTTCCCCTGAGGGAATACCCCTACACTCCTTTGAAAACTATGCAACTGCCATTGATCCTTCCAGATGCCGAGTTAAAACACCCACGCAGACAGAATGGACTCCAACAAGGTATCCTTACTGTCCTGGAACGTTAACGGGCTTGGAACCAGCATAAAACGAAGACTGGTGCTCCAATATCTCAATCGCTACTCACCAGACATAGATCTTCTAAATGAAACGCATCTGATTGGTACGAACACCAACTTTTTCAAAAGGTCCAATTATCCACATACCTCCCAGGCCGGATTCACGAAAGGCACCAGGGGCACGATGATACTCGTCCACAAGCGTGTCCCCCTACAGGTTAGGAAGGTCAAAGCTGACCCCCGGGGCTGCTATGTAATGATATTCGCCGATATTTGGGGTGAGAAATGGGGCCTCGCAGCAATTTATGCCCCCCCCCACGCTCACGAAAGAACTACTGTCCGAGCTGCCAAATGTGCTCCTGGAGCAAGAGGCTGATCTGTGGGTGATAGGGGGGGACATTAACGAAGTGATGGACACCGCAGTCGATAGATCTCATAGGAGATCCGGATGCCGCCCCGCCTCTACGCCACTCGCCATGTTCGCCGAAGCCCTGGGGTTGATGGATACATGACGCTCACTCCATAGTGACGAGGCTGGTTTTCCCTTTTTCTCCGGCGTGCACAAATCGTTCTCAAGGATTGATTGTGCCTTCATCCCCCACAGCACAAACCACAGACTCCTAGCCGCTGAATTCCTCGCAAGGGGTATTTCGGATCACTCTCCACTTCTCCTAACCTTGAAGAATGCCTGTCGTTGTCCGGATCGCAACTGGCACCTGAACACATACCATCTGCGGCTCCCCGAAATCGCAGAAGAACTGGAAAAAAAGACAACAGAGTATTTCGAAATTAACGAGGGCTCAGTGGACTGCCCGATCTCGATGTGGGAGGCATATAAGACTGTCCTTCGGGGAGAAGCCATCTCTGCGGTTTCCGCCCACCAAAAACGACAAGTCCAAAAGATCAGAGAGGCAGAGGTACATGTCCTGGAGTGTGAGCAGCAGACCCTAGAACACAGCGACCAGGAGACAAAGGATGCCCTGACCACGGCACAAGATACCCTCAGTAACCTAGCTCTGGAAAATGCACGAACAGCCCACCAGCTAGTCCGGAGTCAAATTTATGAACGTGGCAACAAAGCAAACAAGACACTGGCCTGGTTGGAGAGGCGTGAACAAAGCAGGGGACATGTACGTGCCATTAAATCGCCGGATGGCACACTACTCACAGCAAATGCTTCGACAATGTCACAGACGACTCTGACATTGTCGAAGCATTTGCCACCTACTACGAGAAGCTCTACACCCCACCCGCCGAGAGCTCGCCTGCTGCACCCTCCCACTACCTTGACCAGATCAAGATCCCAAAACTCTCACAGCACCAGTCAGAACTCCTGAACGCTGAACTCAAGGAGGCCGAGGTGCAAGAAGCACTAACACAGCTCCAGCCCGGGAAAACTCTGGGTCCCAGCGGTTTCCCCACAGAAACATGGAAATACCTCGGAGGTACACTATCGGCCCATATGCACCGCATGTTCCTACGTAGCAAAGAACTAGGGGCGCTCCCCTCGGACCTCAGGAAGGCATGCATAGTAGTCATACACAAACCAGGGAAACCTAGAGAGGAATGTGCCTCCTATCTTCCCATCTCACTAATCAATGGAGAAGCCAAGGTCCTCGCCAGAACACTCCCCAACAGGCTTCTGAAGGTGATAGAGACCCTTATCCATCCGGACCAATGTGGATTTATGCCCAATAAATCCACTTGCATGAATTTACGCAGAATCCAACTGGCGCTGAGCAGAGCCAAAGAAATACCGGCCCCACTAGCCCTCCTGGCGGTGGACTTTGAAAAGGCATTTGACACGGTGGGCTGGGACGCTTTGTGGGCAATCATGGACCGGATGAACCTGGGGCAAACTTTTATATCATGGGTCAGGCTGCTCTATGCATCCCCGGAGGCCACGGTAAGGGTGAACGGTAGGTCCTCTAAATCATTTCCCTTGGGTAGGGGTACGAAACAGGGGTGCCCGCTGTCTCCACTTCTCTTCCTCCTGGTCATCGAACCACTTGCTATTGAGCTCAGAGCTAACACTAACTGGACCGGATTTGCCTGTCCGGGAGGGAGAAGACCGCCTCTCGCTCTACGCGGATGACCTCCTTGTGTACCTTAGTAACCTGCGCACCTCATTCCCTATTGTCTCCCTCATCCTTAGAGAATATCAAAACTTTGCGGGCCTAAAAGTGAATGAAACCAAAACCATTTACTTCCCAATCCAGGGTGGCGAATCTGCGATTCCTGAGACCTGTCCATACCATATCTCTATCAGGGAATTTACATATCTAGGCATACGACTCGATCCGACACTTGAAGGGTTCCTCCAGCTGAACCTACAACCAGTACTAGAGCGATTTAACAAAGACACTTCCCACTGGCAATCACTCCCCCTATCGCTAATGGGCAGAGCCGCATTATTCAAAATGATGACCCTCCCCAGACTCCTTTACTTTCTCCAAAACGCCCCATTTACCATCCCCAGAGAAACATTCGCACTTATTGATAGGAACCTCCGCACGCTACTATGGGGAGGGAAACAATCCAGAATCGCCCTTGACACGCTCCAGAGATCGGTCTGGGAGGGGGGTATCGGTCTCCCCTGCATCCGTACGTATTACCTTGCGACACAGATATGAGTGGTAAACGATTGGATGCATGCAGACCCCACACTACCACACATCCGTATCGAACTAGAGACAATGACCCCGTTAACCCGGCTGCAGACTCTCTATGCCACCCACAACCACCTCCCGAAGTTACCCAAGACGACGCATCATATCCGTCGAGCTTGGAGGGAGGCACACAAACTGATCGGCTGGAAAGGAAAGCCAACACTGTCCCAACCTATATGGCACAACACACTCCTTCCAGAAGTAGTGAAAATGGGCTCTTTCGGTCACTGGCACGCAAAAGATATACACACACTGGCACATGTGATACAGGAGGGTCGCCTCCTGGACTTCGGGACCATGCAGGTGCAGTTTGATCTGGCGCCCATAGACCAGTTTCAGCATGTGCAGCTGGCCCACACCATCCACACCCAATTTCCAGACACGGAACATACCCCCCATGCTCTCCCATTGAGACCAATATCCTCCCGCAATGCATCCCCTCAAAGGTCACCTCCACTCTCTATCAGGCCCTCAACTCTTTCGGGGCTACACAGCTCGACGGGCTCAAAGCAAAGTGGGAAAGGGATGTGGGCCAACTGGAGCCGGAAGACTGGATTGATGCATTAATGTCCCCCAGGGAAATTGGGATAGAAAATAAACTCAGACTAATACAAGAATCTTTCACCGCTCTTATCACTCACATACTACAATGGCCAGATGGGGGGGCTAGAAGATGGGACATGCATCAGATGCAAAACTGAGCCAGCCACCTTCTACCATATGATATGGGACTGCCCAGTGCTACAGGTCTTCTGGGAGGACTGTATTAATATGATCTCTGCTGCCCTGGCAACGCCAATCCCTAGGGATCCCAAAATGGTACTCTTAGGCATCTGGGGAGAAGTAGACCTGACAAAATATGAAAGAATGTTCCTGTCAATAGCGTTAGGGGCAGGCAAGAGACTTATTGCGGATAAATGGGGTTCTGCAGACCTACTGTGCATGAACCGCTGGAGTAATGAACTGGACAGATGCGTGGGGTTGCCCCTGCAAATTCGAAAAAATATGGGGCAAATGGCTTGATGCTCAGTGAAGCCCACCGATGGATGCAGATCAACACTTCGAATAACAATATTGGCCTGCCTTGTCCTGCAACTGCCCTAGGCCCTGGACCCTGCGGGGCCCCTCTTGCTATTGATATTGCTGTGCCTCTCTCATTTGTTGTATGCCAATGATTCATGCTTATTCTTATTATGTTATGCTTTTTAAACCCAATAAACAGAGTTATAAAAATAAAACGACTGCGAAAAGAAATTCAAATTTCAACAACATACCCGCTCATACAAAAAGGAAATACAAAAAGCAACAAGGAAATACTACGCCAACAGAATCTTTAAAGCACCAAAAACCAAAAAGAACTCTTTAAAAACATTAATGAAATAAAAAACCCACCTGGCTGCAACACCACTCCAATACCATCGAAGAAACTATGCAATGATCTTGCAGACCATTTCAAAAATAAAATCATGAACATCAAACAGACCATAAAAAACAGACCATGCGCCCACAATATGGAACCCACCCACCCCAACGAGGAACTCCCAAACACACTCCAAAGCTTTGCCCAAATATCAGTGGAGGCATTCGTCAAACTGGTACATCAAAGCAACAAAACAGGTTCCCCTGGGAATCCCTGCCCCCTGACATATACAAATCAATCCCCTCACAAGGAACACCCATGGAATACTAAAGGAATGTCTTCAACCAATCAATCTCAAGAGGGAAAGTGCCACAATCCTTCAAATCAGCATACATCAAGCCGCTCCTCAGGGATACAGCACGAAACGTGGAGGACCTCTCCAATTACAGAACTATCTCCAACATCCCGTACCCAGCTAAACTGCTGGAAACATGTATATATAGAACAACCCAAGAATTCATAGAAGAGCACTGCCTATTGGACCATGCACAAGTAGGCTTTAGATCAATGAGAGGAACGGAAACAGCACTTCTCTCAATCTGGTATGATCTAAAGGCAAACGCAGACAATAGTACTGCGTTGATACTTCCAGATTTCTCTGCTGCATTCAACACAGTTAACCACGACATCCTTATCATGAGATTGGAAGAAATTGGAATCGCCGACCGCACCTTACTATGGATCAGATCCTTCCTAACAAGCAGAACAGAAACCATATGGATCAAACCTTTCAAATCCAACCCAAGAGAATCCTCAGGCGAAATACTACAAGGATCAACATCTACCTGTCTCAACTAATCAAGATCATTAAAAGATACAGCCTCACCTGTTACAACTACACTGAGGACCCACAAATAGTCTACAAAATACAAGATGCACAAGATGAAAACACAACATTAGAGAACTGCCTTAGTGAAATATATAACTGTATGAACTTGAACTACCTCAAACTCAACCCAGGCAAAACAGAAATAATGATCATCACAAGAAACGGAGGAGACAACAACTACATCCCCTGGCCAACAGAACTTGGTACAACCCCAACCTCATCGTTGATTGGAAAAGTCCTGGGAGTCCTGAAGGACAACAAACTTATTCTAGAGCCACAAGTAAACTCTCTAATCAAGAAATGCTTCTTTCTCCTGTGAGATCCTACCATTCCTGTCATTAGCCAACAAAACACTCACCACCATTGCTCTCGTCATGTCCAGAGTAGACTACGCCAATAGCCTGTAGCTACGCATGCCTGAACGACTTCTAAAAAAACTCCAAAGCATACAAAAGGCGGCGGCCAGACTGCTCCTCAAACAACCTCGAAGAGCACATATCACACCAGCACTTAAAATGCTACAGTGGCTACCAATAAAACAGTTAATCAAATTCAAATCAATGTGCATAATGCACAGAGCAATCCACGACCAAAGCCACAACCAAGGCACAGAGTTCCTAAAAGAAAATAAACGTACACCGCCCAACAAGGCTGCTCAGACCCAGCAGCAACTTTCGCTTGGAAGAAAAAACATGGAACAAAAGAAAATTCAGAGGATCCTCTTTCTCTCACCTCACCCCAAAAACCTGGAACGAGTTACCAAAGAACATAGATAACACAATAGATTGCCTCCTATTCAGAAAACTCCTCAAATCTTGGCTCTTCACCCCATAACTAGAAAGAATGCCTATGGGGGCACATACACAGCTGAAACAATGCTGAGAGAGGAAACCGAAACTCCCGATCTCCCTAAACTGTCGCCCATTAACAGAAGTAAGGGAAGAACAATCTACGGCATGTAAACTTACCAACTGAAAGATAGATAAGCTAGAATCATACCAAAGAACGATCACGGAGAGATTGGGATGGACGGGTAAGGATGATATATCAATAACACCTTGGCCTACAAAGTAAACACAGGCAGCAATGTACCGCCAACAGAAAATAGATAGGAAGGTAGCGGGTGTTTGTAAAAGTACAACACCAATACCAAAGTGGGGGACAATGCACGCCCCAACCTGGTACACTAAGTTCAAAAATAACACAGCTGGGAACTTTCCACGCCATTACTCCTAACAATTAGATGGGGAAGAAAGAAAAAGTGAAAGAATATGCCTACACCATAGGACAACCGAATACATAGATCAAGAATTATAAGGACTAAGAGACATACAACCCACTAACCCAGAAGCTCAAATTTCTACATACTTAACTCACAAAAAAATCCACACAACCACTTTCTTGCACAGCAAACCACACGCACTTCACCACACCACACCACAACAACAAACAAACAACACATAAGTCGCGCCAACAGCACAAGAGGACTCACATTGATCCGATAGTCACACCCAAGCTGAGCTTACAGTGAAAACTGAACGGAAGCTGCCAACAGGACACCACCGTTCTCACTTTCCTACTCCCTCTTCACCCGATTAACACCACCCTGCCATCCTGTTTACAGAACCTGGGGACCAATTCTGTTGGTGACGGTACAAATACCTTTAACATTAACATTAACATGACCTCCCTAAGGGTGCCGCATTTTTGATGTGTTCGTCCACACTCCAGGTCATGTAATTGTCATGGCCACCAACCCAGGGCCAACACTTTCATCCTCTAAAGGGTCCAAATGGACCCTGTCCTCGCGCCTTTGTCCCAGGCTCATAAGAAAGTGTGCTCTGCACACTTTGAATCCAAGGCATGTGCACTCAGGCCGGGCGTGGCCATTAGAAAACATTGGCAGGCATGTGCAGGAGTCTATGGGAGTGATGATGTGGGGCCACAAGGCGGGGCTAAAGGGGAGTGGCTGGAGCCAGGCTATTTAAACCAGCTCCACCTGCATGTAGAGGCTTTGCGTTAATCTGCCCTGGGCAGCGTAACGCTCACTGCCGTCTGCAGCTCTTACCTGCTTCCAACTCTGCACACTGGGCCTGGACATCATCTGTAACACACGCATCTTACCTGAATCCAGCCATATCATCGCTCACAGCGCTGCACACACCTTGCCTGAATCCAGCCATACCATTGCTCACAGCACAGCGCACATCTCATCTGAATCCAGCCATACCATCGCTCCCAATGCTGCGTGCACCTTACCTGAATCCAGCCATACCATCGCTCACAGCACTGCGCGCATCTCATCTGAATCCAGCCATACCATCGCTTTCAACGCAGTGCGCACCTTACCCGTTCCTGCAAATCCATTGCATGCTCCACGTCTCGTCCTCACCTGTCCGAGCGCGCACACGCAGGAGTCTCCTTCTCGTCCAGGATCTTCAGGAATCTTCCATCTACCAGCCACTGTGGGATGTATTAACCCACTTATGCTCTGCCCTGCGGCATCACTCTGTGCTGATGGTGCCAGAATTATCAAGATGGCCGCAAAACCCCTATGCGCGCCAAAACCTATGGAAATCGCGCTTTACAGCACAAAAAGATGGCTGCCAGATCTACAATGCATGTTGTCAGTGGGGGAACGGAGATCTCACTCCGGAAACATGTCACTGAGCTGCACAACAAGTGAAAATGGAGCACAGAGGGAAAAGCAGTGCATGCTGAAAGAAATCCAAAATCTTGCATTTAAATCCTTTTTCTTGGTTGCTGAAACTGCAGAATGCCGGTACAAAACACCCACAAACATCCAATATTCTTGCTGGGTGTCATAATTTACTGAATTCAAGAAATAATTGTGAAATTGCAATATCCTGAAAAGCTGAATTTGTCATAAAAACATCCACAGCCAAAGTGCCTGCTGTGAAATTTGTCAAAATCTGGGCGCAGTACTCTCAGCCGCCTGAATGACTGTTTTCAAAAGCCTGCATTAAAACTGTAAACTTGTGCCACTGAAATCTAATGTCTGAAATGTAAGTGACCTTCTTATTGAGAGTAACCTAGGTTGTAACAATTTAAATCCCATGGTTTAGAATCTGGAATAAGCGTTCTAGCTGCTTGTTTGAAAATTGCAAGTTTGTTTCAAACCAAGAAAATCATTTAACAAAATGACATTTAAATTAAGACTGCCACAAAGCCACCAAACCAGTATGATAGCTTCTCTCCCACAAAGGCCAGGCCCCTCCCTTCTGCTTTATTCCACCATGAAATCACACCTCTGTGAGGATTAGATCAGGGGAGGAGATCTTGGGCTGAAGGGGAAGAGGACAATGAACTTCCTCTGGCTGAAAGGATATGCAAAGTGTGAAGAGTCATAAACGGCCTCTCCCAGAAGGAAGGGGGCGGAGATTGCTCCTTAGCTGCCAGAAGGAGAAAGAGGCGGGGACAAACCACCATTAGCTGTTTAACAAAGGCAAAAGTACATTTTTAAAAAGACTGATAAATTACTGTGTAAAATTGTGAAAAATATGTCAACAACAGATTTGTTAATGTGATTTCTGGATGCACGGTTTAAGAGATGCCAGAACTCTGTAAGATGTTCTGGGAACTAGTAGCAGAAAATATCATTTCACACCAAATGTGTATATGCCAAAAGCACGAAACTTCATACTCTTATGCCCATATGCAAAGTGCACAATTTTACACATTTTTGGATAAACTAGATATTGTGTTCCGGCCAAAAAGGGCAGAATTCTGTCAAAAGCAGACACAAGATCCGACAGCGACGAGGTTTGGAAGAGTATCTGCCACACAAAATACGTGATTTATATATGTTATTGTTATAAAGATTGCACACATGTAAATATGTATTATACCAAAAGTAGATTTTATGTTCAAAGGAACAAGGGGAGGATTCTCTGACTCATAAAACCACATCATCATGGTGACACCCTGTTTTCTCCTCCAATCAAGGGATAGAGGAGACTCTAGCCAATAGCCGGCCTAGGGGGCATGCTTAGGATAAGCCAGCATACACACCACCTTATGCTAAGCATAAATAGAGACAGCTGAGGACTTAGAAAGACGCACAGATTCACCCACTATCCTGATCCTGGCGAAGCACCCTGAAACAGAACCATCCATATTCCTTGCTCCAGACTCTAGAAACTTGGCAAGCAGAAAGGCCCATTCCATTAGTTGAACAATTTTCAACTAGGCCTTGAGATTCCAGAACCCCAGAAATCTAAGGGGAACAAAAGAAACTGCCGTGCTGTGACCAGAGAACCATTGCAGACCTGATCCAGTCCTATGCCGAGCTGTGACCAGAACTATTGCAGGCCCAGTCCAATCCGGTGTGCCCAGCAGTCTGTCCCAGAACCAGAATTCCTGAGCAGAATCTTTGACCAGAATTCCTGACGGTTCAGTTCAAACATATATAGTGAGTATCCATAGAATAGGACTGTGTCACTAGCATATGTACTATCCATAGTAATCCCTATCTAAATCCATCCTATTTTGTCTTCAGAACCTGCATTGTTAGAAATATTTTTGAATTGCCTGAACTCTCTATCTTATCCCTTCTATCTTCCTTCTGTACTAGTGTTCTTAAAAATATCTTTGCGCTGGGGGGGCGTGGCCAACGTCGCGATGCGGAGGACGTAGTTTCTCATCGCTCCCGCAGCCGCTGCAGAAATCCTGTTAAATTTGCCTGATGCAGCCAACTACCGGGGTTTAAACTAACCCCTGCCGACAGCGGACCTCACTAGGCCCATCTGGACGGAGAGACAGAGAAAATCGGAGGCCCGGTGCGGTGAAAGGCCGAGGTGAAATCCGGTCCTGAGTTTGCCGAGGTGCTCCCAAGATGGCCGCCTAGATACGCCGATCCTGCATTGGCGCCGAAAGAGTGAAGCGGCACTACCTCGACCCGCACGGGGCCCCTCTGTTCATCTGCGAAGGGGAGCGCCCTTATGCCTGGGGGCTGCCCCGGCTGCTAGCTGCGGCCCCCGCTGAAGGGACTGTACCGGAGCTGTCGCCGGAGCTGCAGCGGACCTCCGACGGCTGCCGACTTCGAGGGATATCCTATCTGCCACCCGCGACCTGAGTACGGCTCAGACCAGAGCTCGGGACGGTGAGCGGAGGTCTTGCGGGGAGATCATCCCTGCTAGCCAGTGTGGCCATCGCTGGCGGAGGCACCCCCCACCTCCTGCTGAGACGTCGGAGTCCTCGGCGAGCAGCTCCCCCACCCTCTGGCGGGGGTTGAGACTGGCGAGACGCGGCAGTTCCCCGTTCCATGGACTCTGGGACGTGAGGCGCAACAGAGACCTGGAAGGTCCACAAGTAAGGCGGCAACCTGTGGTGGGCTATTAATAGTACAGATCCGCCAGGGCGACCCCTGGGCCCTCTTCTGGGGGCACGTTGCCTTACCTGGTGCCCCACGGATTGTTTTACCTGAGGCACACTACGGGACTGAGCCTGTGCCGGGGAGGGATCGCTGCGGTGGTGGCCCCATACTGGGATTGAGGCGGCTGCAGCGGATGCCCGCAGAGAGGGCCCCATTACCAGTCTGATACGTAGGAGCGGGCCTGCGGGTTGGCAGATCGCCGAGTGCCTGGGTGGGACCGTGGGGAGACAGCCGGGTGCGCCCAGACCCCGATTGACACACGGCTGGCCGGACACGAGGCCGTGGGCACTTTGGGGCTTCTGAACACAATACTGCCCATGGACCCCATGGCTTGAATGAGTGGAGGTGTACAACGCAGCCTGTAGAATCAACAAACGCGGCCTCCCCCGTCCCCTCCCCCCGCTCACATTGTCCTTGGTCAGGTGTAGGTAGACAAAGCGAAAGAGCCCTAACGTCAGGACCAGGAGCAGGACCTGGCACCGCGGGACACCTACCAACTATCACCTGAGTGCCCACGGGCAGGGGGCATATTGCAAATCACGATTCACTGGATACGAGAGACGACGTAACACAAGATCTACGCTAGGACACAAGCGTAATCAGGCTTACAGTACGGGCTCACAGGTCTCTGACATGGGTAAAGAAAAACCCAGGAAAACCGGAACACAGAGCAAAATTGACCAATTTACAACAACCGCGGCGAGCCCACCGCTGGAACAGGATCGCAGGGAGGCAATGGAGGAGGAAAGAGAAGTGATATCTCTGAAAGACATTATGGCAGCAATCGCTGACTCACGCGCCTCCATGGAACAAAAAATAGATGGTATAAGTGTGGACGTTTCTTTACTACGCAATGATCTCCAAAAGTTAACGTCTCGTACTGGGGAAGCCGAACAGCGCATATCCGGGACGGAGGATGGGCTGAGGAACCTGGAGCTGCAGCTGAATAGAACCACGGCTCGCCTAAAGGTACTAGAAGCCAGAGTAGACGAAGGGGAAGGCAGATCACGGCGGAACAATGTACGGATCCTAGGCCTGCCCGAAAAGGCCGAAGGTGACTGCATGGAATTGTTCATCGAGCAATGGCTCATTGACTTGTTCGACAAGAAAAGGTTCTCCAAGTTTTTCTCAATAGAAAGGGCCCATCGAGTGCCTGCCGGGCAACCACCGCCTGGGTCCCCGCCACATACAGTGGTAGCAAAGTTCTTAAACCATAGAGATCGGGACGCATTAATACATATGGCACGTACCAAAGGCACGATAACTCATAACAGCTCCAGGATCGCCTTTTTTCCAGACTATACGAGAGAAGTTCAGAAGGCAAGACAATCGTTTGAGCAAATCAAAAAACAGCTGTGCTCTCTGAACATTAAATATGGGCTAATCTTCCTGGCCCAACTGAAGATCTTCCATAAAGGAACAACGGTACACTTTACCGACCCTAAAGAAGCCTGGAGATGGGCGAAGTCACACATAGAGGGCAATTGGAGGCCGAGCCGAAGGAACAGAAACGTGCACCTTGGCAACCCACCAGCCAGAGAACCCCCACCTATCCAACCTCCGATCCAGGATGACAACCTCCCGCTGGCCGAGGGGGAGGGCTAAGATAATTATCGAAATGACAGCAGCCACCTAGACAGCGGCACCGATTGAGTGTGGAACCAACTTCAGATGTGGATAAGGCATCAAGGTAACTGACATAGCTGAATAGTAATATAGCGGCTGTTTCAGGCGAACACACGCCCCCGCCAGTTTCGTGGAAACAGTTGTAGAAGTTGAGGAAACAGTAAGGATTGCTAACGGCAATCTGAGTGGACACTAGTTGAACTTGGGTTGATGTTCGGGCGACAGGTACTTCATGTTGGGGCGGAGTATGGGGAGGGCACAAGGGAGTTTGAAGTTGTACTAGAAATTGTTTACACAGTTCAATGTTTCTGGTTAGCCCGTGGCTTCAATCGGGCTCAAATGTTTATGCACACTGTAGATCAGAGCCTTGCTCCCTCTGGAGGTACTAAGTTTAATGTTGCAAGACACCCACAGCAGAATCTCCTACAGCCAGCTCCAAACCGGCACGATGGAGTCCATTAATAATAAAAATAATACGAAATCCATCAGGCTGATGACATGGAACGTGAATGGGCTGGGTAATTGCATCAAGAGACGCCTTGTATTACAATATTTGAACCGTCTCACACCAGATGTCGCGTTCTTAACCGAAACACACTTAGCAGGAACTAACTGCAACCTCTTCAGGCGATCCAATTACCGAACAGCATTACACGCTGGCTTCTCTATGGGGGCCCGCGGTGTATTAATCCTTATACACAAACGCCTCCCGCTTGATCTACTCTCTGTCACACAAGATCCGTGGGGTAGATATGTGCACATGACCGGGACTCTCTGGGAACGCACCGTATCCATACTAACCATTTACGCACCACCAACGTTACTTAACGCCCTAATTAAAGACATAACACACATAATCACTGCAGAGCCCTCGAATTTGGTGATAGTGGGGGGGAGACTTCAATGAAGTCATGAATCTGGAACTCGATCGCACGCATATTCGTGCAAGAAATCCCTCCACTCGGACCAAACTAGCCACTTTCACTGATGCAACAGGGCTAAAAGACGTGTGGAGACACTTCCATCCCAATACCAAGGCAAACCTGTCTTGCTCCTTCTCCTGGACCTGTTGGCAGCCTTTGATCTTGTATCCCACGACATCCTCTACCACCACCTCTCCTCCACAGCCAACTTCTCTCAAGAAGCCACCACATGGATCACCTCCTTCCTCCAAGGCAGGACCATGCAGGTCTTCTCTGACCTAGCCACGGCATCACCCTCCATCATGCTATGTGGGGTGCCCCAAGGCTCCTGCCTCTCCCCCACCCTCTATAACATCTTCACCCGCCCCCTCTTCCTCATCCTTGACGCCATGGGCATCTCTTACACCAACTATGCCGAAGATACACAGATCCTTCTCACCCTGACAGGAGACTATGACACTGACTCTGCCACCCTCAACAACATCTACAACACAATCCAAATGTGGATGGCTATCTACGGCCTCTGCCTCAACTCCGACAAAACTGAGCTCCTACTCGTAGGCTCCCCTGACACCATCAAAAAACTTGACGCACAGTTTAGTCACTTCACTATTGACTCAATCAGGATCCCAGTACTAGACACAGTAAAAACACTAGGCGTCTACTTAGACTCCGACCTGTCCATGACCAGACAAGTAAACGCCATTGCCTCCTCTGCTGCTTACCATGCAAAACTCCTTAACGCAATCAGACCTTATCTGTCAAAAGAAACATGCACTAACATAGCCAGGGCCATAACTGGCTCGCGGCTTGATTATTGCAATATTCTCTTCCTAGGGACCTCCAACAAAAACCTTGAGAAGCTCCAAGTAATACAGAACAATGCCCTGCGTGCTGCACAAGGCATTGCCAAGAGAGAGCACATCACTGCTGCCAGAAAAGCATCCCACTGGCTCCCCATAAAGGAAAGGATCTTATTCAAAGCTCTAAGCATCACCCACAAATGCGTCCATCTTGCCGCCCCAATGTACCTTTCCCAGAGGATCCACCCAGTCTCCTCCGCAAGACCCACCAGGTCACCCTATGCCAGCATGCACTCAGTACCCAGGGTAAAAAGAGCCAGAGCAGGGGGCTCTAGCTTCCCGTACCTCGCTGCCGTACACTGGAACACCCTCCCTAGCTCCTTGCGCTCTGAACCCTCACTGGCCGCCTTTCGGAAAGCCTTGAAAACGACCCTGTTCACCTAACAAACATATGCCTAGCCTTCATGAATGTTCATGTATGATGCATTACGTGGTATGACACCACCTATATCTGATCACAGGTCACTGCCTCACTGTTAACCCAAGGCACAACCTGTACCCATTGTAACTAAGTTTTCCTTACAAGTAACAGTGCCACAATGCCCCCGGGCTGTCTGCGCGCTATATAAATTTAATAAATAAATAAATACGAGAGAATACTCGTTCCTCTTGGGGGCACACACCTCCATGTCACGGCTGGACTATTTCTTTCTCCCAACATCTGAACTACACCTAGCTAACGCCACACAGCTCCTACCCAGAGGCATATCAGACCACTCTCCGCTCATATTAGAACTTTGCACTGGCAGACCAGTCCCTCCGCCCACTTAGAGACTAAATAATTATTACATGGGCTTCCCCGAACTAATAGAACAGGCCCAAAATGTTACAGAATCGTACTTTGAATTAAATGCAACGTCAGTGGGTAGCCCGATAACCGTATGGGAGGCATATAAACCGGTCCTAAGAGGGGAACTCATCTCCTGGATCTCCGCCCATAAAAAAAAGCAGAAGGAATCACTCCGAGAGGCTGAGGCGCGAGTGCAGAGGGCAGAGGTGGACCACCTATCCCAAAACACACCAGTAACACATCGCGCGTTACAACTAGCACAGAAACAGCTACATAATGTTGCTCTGGATAATGCTAAACAGGCGCACGCAGCGATGCGGGCTAGAGTGTATGAAACTGGGGACAAAGCGGGTAAATTGCTGGCATGGCTGGAGAAGTGAGACGAGGGGCTCAGGCATGTCAGAGCGATTAAGACACAAGAGGACACACTGTTAACGACGGATAGAGACATAGCGGAGGGGTTCGCATCGTACTATAAGGAGCTCTATAAAGCACCAACTACCCCCATTAATACCACAGCCCTGTCAGGGATTACCCTCCCGACACTAACACCCGATCAATGTGCCCTGCTAGAGTCTGACATCTCGGAGGAGGAGTTGTCCGCAGCCATGGTGGATCTCCAAGCCGGAAAAACCCCGGGACCCAATGGCTTCCCCGTTGAGATGTGGAAGAAAATAGGACCTAATGTAGTCACCCCATACTTACTTAAAATGTACGAAACCTGCCGGAGTGAGGGATCCCTCCCGTTGGACCTGAGATTGGCCACTATAGTAGTAATACCCAAAGCGAATAAGCCACCAGATAGATGCGGTTCTTACAGACCCATCTCCCTTATTAATACTGGAACCAAAATCCTAGCCAAAGCATTAGCCAACCGGCTTCAACAAATCATCAAATAATTCATCCGGATCAGTGTGGATTCATGCCGCAGAGATCCACCCGTATGAACATACACTGGCTGCATACAGCAATAGAAAATGCAGGCACAATTTGGGGCCCACTAGCCCTATTGGCGGTGGACTTCGAAAAAGTGTTCGATTCAATCAACTGGGAGGCGATCTGGGAAATAATTCATGGAATGGGATTTGGACCCCAGTTTATGAGTTGGGTCAAGCTACTCTATAAATCACCATTAGCAGTCACAAAGGTAAATGGTCACATATCAAAACCCTTTGAGATAGGAAGGGGAACCAGGCAAGGATGCCCACTGTCTGTTATGATATTTGCAATAGCTATCGAACCCCTCGCGATAATCCTGAGGAATAATGAAACTTGGCAGGGCTTCCGCTGGTCAGAAAACTGGGAAGACAAAGTGTCCCTGTATGCGGATGATTTACTGATATATCTGCAAGATCCAGTAAGATCCTGCCCCATAGTGACTACCCTACTGCAGGAATACGGTGCTTTCAGTGGACTGCGGGTCAACTGGGCGAAATCTACTCTGTTCCCGCTAACGCAGATAGAGGGAGTAATACCACCCCGAGGCCCCTACCAGGTGGTGAGGGAACAGTTTAAATATCTAGGTATACTAATAACAAATAACCTGAATGATTATACCCCCATGAACTTACAACCGGTGTTTACAAGGCTTACAGAGGACGTCCGACACTGGTCGTCCCTTTCGTTGACACTACTTGGTAGAGCTGCGCTCTTCAAAATGATGTCCCTGCCCCGACTACTATATGTACTACAAAACGCTCCGCTATATATTCCCCCAAATATATTCAGAAAGATAGACCAATCACTTTGAAAGTTGCTGTGGAATAACGGCCACCCACGCATAGCACTGGCCACGCTCCAAACATCCATTTGGGAAGGCGGAATAGGACTCCCTCGAATGCAGACATATTACTGGGCTAGCCAACTGACAACAGTAAATGACCAACTGCACGGGGACACAGCTGCACCACACAACAAATCACTAGAAGAAAGCACCCTCGAGAGGCCGGTCATTCAGTATCTCTACAGGAAGAGAACCCGAACACTCACCCCCAACATGCGTACACACATAACGCAAATTTGGGCAGAGGCACACAGATTTGTGGGATGGGGGGATAAACTATCACAGGCCCAACCAGTATGGAACAACAGAAACCTCCCGGATGTATACACGCTTCCGAAATGGCCGAATTGGAATCAACATGGAACATGCACATTGGGTGACATTGTGAGAGAAGGCAGCGTAATTCCATTCGAGGAACTGGCGACCCGCCTCGCACTCCCCCAAACTGAACAATAGCACAATATCCAATTACAAAATGCACTACAGGACATTCTCCCCGAGGTGACCTCCCTACCGGAATACACCCCGATAGAAAGAAATCTCTTCCCTGGACCAATTACTCAGAAAGTGACATCGACCCTGTACAGCGCCATAATCTCTTTTGGCACCACAGAATTGCTGGCGTTACAAACCAAATGGGAGGCCGATGTGGGTGCAATATTACCGGGGGAATGTGTCATGGCGCTGATGTTCCCAAGGGAAGTAGCCATATCATCAAAACTCAGATTGATCCAGTTAAAGATATTGCACAGAATATATTACCCTAGGGCTGTCCTCTATAAATGGGGAAAGATAAAGGATCCAACTTGTTTGAGATGTAAAACAGAAGAGGGTTCCTTTTTCCATATTTTGTGGGATTGTGCACACATTCGACAATTTTGGGGGGCATGCTGCAATGATCTATCTAGAGTCATGGGCAAGTCGATACCTATGGACCCTAAGCTTTTACTACTGGGAATGGATGAAGAAATCGAATTGTCAAGATACGAAAAACTCCTGTTATCTACCACAACCGCTCTGATCAAATGAAATATTGCTAAAAAATGGGTGTCGGACCTGACACCGAGCTATGAACAAGGGGTAACGAACGTTGATATGTGTGTTGCGATGGAGCATAGGGTATACTCGGCCAGAGGATGCCCAGCCAAGGCGCAGAAAATATGGCAAAAGTGGGAGGGCGCCCACTGAAGCTTTCAACAGACAATGGGTCATCAGGACACAGATGAGATAAATCGGGTGCCCCTTGGCGCTCACAGAAAAGGGGGGAATAAGGGAGGTGACCCCTACGCAGGGGCAAACATAGAGTTTGTCTGTAACTATCTAAAGCGGCTCCCATAAGAATTTAACAATTTCAGCAATTTAAACCAGATTTAGTGTTTTTGCACAATCCATTCCCAAGATAACTTTAAAACCATTTAGACAGTTTGCCAATCAATTCTGTTTCTCTCTTGTGTTTGCTGGGTGGGAATTGGGATTGACATTTTGTTTGAATTATGCATTCCTGAATACCTGCTCTCTCTCCTCCTATCTCTTTACATTGCCTATTGGGAGTTTGAGGGGTGCGCTGTCATGATGCCTACCCCCAGAGCACCAGGCCAGGCCCAGCACCCCCGGGAACAGGCATCACGCTCCCGGGTAAAAGCCCAGCGGCCCTTTATATGGGCTCTTTGTACTCTGTCCTTCGCGACGTTGGCGCCAGGCTCATGTTGGACATCAGTCCTGGCGCCATAGGCGCCAGGCTCATATGGGGAAGTGTTTGGGTGCACTTACCTGAAGCAGACCATGCTGCACACTCACCTGATGCAGACCATGCTGCATGAAGAACCAAGCCAAATGAGGCTTAGGAGGGACTATTTTTCTGAAGGAACTATTTCGTTACTTGGGTGGGGCTGTGGAAGAACACTCACCTGGAACTTCTTCCAAGGCTATTTAAGCCACGCCCGGACAGCCACACGTGCTTCGCGTTGTTCTGCATCCCAGCAGCTGAACGCTCACCGTGTCTGCTCCTGCACCTGGACTCCAGCCATGCCCGCCTCGAACCTGGAACACCTGTAAGGAAAGAAGAGAAGAGAAAGGTGAAAACCAAGAACTTATTCAACCTTCTTACCTGCATACGGAATCTTCACGTCAGCATTCCTGAAGGAAGACTTCCATTTAAAAGCACCGCGTTGCTCGCTGCAGCACCGCGCTTCACTCACCTGTTCCCGAGACGCCGCCCGGCTCCATCGCGGCTCTCAGCACCGATCGCCACATCTCTGCACCTAGGGGAGAGAAGAAGAGACAAAAGGTGAGCAAGGGAACACAGGAGGAAAGCCGAATTTTCAGCCATATTACTTACCGGCTTCTCTTGGTGAACCATTCCACATCTCGGGTCGGCGCTGCATCTTTGGCAGGTACCTCCCCCCAGCCCCTATGGAGAAAGGACAAAAGACATTACTGGGGAATTATAAAGACATTTAGAGGGGTCGCCCTCAGCACTAACTCACCAGATTTTACCACCGGCAATTTAACCCCTCAACGCATCGCCTTTGTTCTGCACCTGAAATAAAGGACAGATCACATGTTAGGAAAAACAACATAAAAGGAGGCTCACACTTGAACTTTTGCATCATCATACTTAAGGCGTATCGCTCAGAAAAGTCAAGTGGATTTGCCAGCGCCATTCTGAAAACCAGTGAAGTAACTGGACGAACGCGCGCCCCTGCACCAGAAGCAGGATGGAGAGTTCATCCTTCCAAACCTTAAGGTGAGCTTAAACCGGGGGTTTGGAGGAAGTCAGAGAAGAATGAAGGGGGGAAGGGAGGAGCAAGCACACTATTCAGCAGACAGTTAATCCCCTTTCTCATCTGCAGAAGGATATTCCTACGGGCCAGACAAGCAAGATTTGGGGGTCCTGTTTAATCGGTGGTCTGTATTCTGCGCATCACGCTTGAAGAGGCCACAGCAACCCAGACCAGACCAGCGCCTCCGTGGGAGCCAGGTGAGCGTTACATGCGCAGGGGGAAATAGCAACCACATTACCATTTGATTGAACACATACACGCAAAAGTATCAATTCTGTGCTGCATTGTTTTTGCTCATTATTACTCTTTGTGATTAAAGAGATTGCTTAGTGTTACCTCACCCCATTGGTGATTATTGTATAACCATAAAGCATAGTGTGATTATATTGTGAACTACATAAATAAATATTTCAACTTTGCAAACCAGCCTGATTCCTGGTTCAGTATGACCGGGGGGGTGGGGTTCCAGGAGAGGGGCGTGATATTAGTGGTACATCATTCAGAATAAAAGAACTCTTAGACACAAAATAAATAAGGATTTCAGTTGTGCATTACACGCTAGGCGTTGACTTAGGTGAAGTGCCGGATTGAAATCACTTACAGATTTGGGGCTCGTCACGAGATTTCTGAATTAGACATACCACTTGTGACAGTTTAATACAGTGTGCTAACTGACAGGGTACATAAACCCTGTTGGGTTACCACACTGTGCTACACTGAAAAAGCACCCTTCAATAGAAACACTGTAAAGAATTTGGCCTGTTTGGCAAAAATAAAATAACTCCTGTAAGTCAGAATGAAATTAATGTTTCCGGAATGGCGACCACAGTAGAAATTAATATGGCAAAAGAACACCTACTGCACAAATTATTTGTCAGGGGTGAATGGACATATCAGGATCAGAATGTTTGGCTGCAGGAAATCAAAGAACAAGCCACTGCCACAGAATTAGATATATGGCAGGATCAGGGTCCATTACACATGGCACTTAGTGAATTGTACATGGCCCCTAAGGTAAAAGAAGCACAAAGTAAAATTGTCAAAATAGTGGCATATCTGTACCTCCACATTGGAGCAATACAGGAAAAATATGCCGAAAACCTAGATCTAGCAAACAGGCAAGCACAATCAACAGAAAAAAACCCAAACTGATTTGGACTCTGCAGAGCAAAGGCTACTAAACCAGAAGTCTTTCCAGGCTTCAGGCAGATGGTTGAAGAGAGAGTCAACCTAGCTGATGCCTGTGAGACTCTGGAGCAAAAGCAAAAATTGAAACACGTTTTCTTAGATTTTCAAGATCTCTTTGCGGTGGACTCATATGACTGTGGTTGCACCAACATCCACACAACAACAATTCCCACGGACCCTGGATTGACTCCAGTGTTTGTGAAGCAATATCACTTGCCTCTTGCATCAATGGAGTCCCTTACTGAAATAATTAAGAACCTTGAGTCCCGTGGGATAATTCGTCCAGTACACAGCACCTTCAATAATCCGGTGCTGGGGATTTTGAAACCAAACGGCCAGTGGAGACTCTGTGCCGACCTAAGGGAGCTCAACAAACGGGTCCATACTTCCTGATGGCCTCTTCCCTACATTGACCAAGGGCTGGCCCAGATCCAGGGGTCAAAGGTATTCACTGCCATTGACCTGACCAATGGGTACTGGACTGTACCTGTCAGTAGGGAGGACCAATACAAGCTGGCTTTCACCTTCAGGGGGCAGAAGTACACATGGACCCGAACTCCCTTCGGATACATCAACTCCGGTAATTAATTTAACATTTGTCTACACAAGGCCATGCCCGACCTGGGTGAAAGGGGTAACCTGGCCTATGTAGGTGATGTTTTAGTCAAAAGCTCAACTGTGGAGGAACACATAACGGAGATCTGTTACGTCCTGACACAGTTGAGGGCTGCCGGAGCAAAACTCTCCTTTCAAAAGGCACAGTGGTGAGGAACCTGTGTCAATTTCTTGGGGCATGAGATTACTCCTCAGGGTCTCTGTCCCCAGGAAAAGAAAGTGGAAGCACTCCAGAAATTAAAAGACCACACAACTCTGCGGGAACTAAGGAGCCTCCTTGAACTAACTAATTACAGCAGAAAATTCATTGAGGAATACGCAGAGATCACAAGACCCCATATCCATCTTTTGAAGGGGGTCCAGAACAAGCCGAGGCAGTAAGACAACTTAAAAGAAGCCTCTCACAAGTGCCTTGCCTAGCTTACCCTGTCAAAAACAAGGAGTTCTTCTTGGAGACAGGGTTCTCAAATAAATGTTTGACTGCAGTAGTATATCAAAAGCATGACAAGGTCAATAAAGTAATCTCCTATGCGAGTAAAACTTTATCCTCTGTGGAGGAAAAATTCAATGATTGTGAGAAGGCACTCCTGGCAACGGTGGGGGCATTGAAGAATTACCGCCCGTTTATCCAGGGGGAACACATCATAGTGGAGACTCCACACCAACCTTTGCAATATCTTCAAAGTGACAGAATCCGGGCCGGAAATGTGAGTAATTCCCGAATTACTTCCTGGATTCTGTCAATGCAAGGCATTCCTGTGGAGGTCAGATATGGCCAAAACAAGAAGAGTCCCCTCGCGTAAGGTCTGGCTGACTTGCATGATTGTGCCAGAGAAAATTGTCTCGAGGACGAAAGTCTTAAAATCAAGGACAACATGGAGGCATACCTTAATTCCCCACACAAGGTCTATGAAGAAGACCAGTGTGATGGAATGCCCACTGTCCATGTGGATGGATGTTCCTACCATGTTCACAAAAATAGGGAAAAAGAACTTGTGGCCGGTGTAGGGAATGTATGGGTTAATAATGCCCCAGAACCGTCAGCTGGGTACAAAATTGGTCCCCGAAGTAGTCAAGTGGCAGAGTTGATGGCTGTTCATCAGGCCATCCTCACTGCTGTCCAACACCAACTCCACGAACTGGTCATAATCACAGATTCGGATTATGTACGGAAAAGGTTCGTGGAGCACCTGGTTAACTGGAAAAATCAGAGGCATGCTATGTCCTAATAACAAACCATTGAAACATGGAAAATTAATCCAAAATATTGATGATCTGGTCACCTCAAATGGGATGACCATCTACTAGAAAAATATTAAGGGTCATTCTAAAGTAGAGGGACCAGACAAAACTGGAAATAACCTAGCTGATCAGCTGGGCAAAACCGGAGCCATCCAAGGGGATCTACTTGAGATTGAGTCCCTGTTGGTGGAAATCCAGGTCACTACTATCACTAGGTCCCAGACAAATGCTCACAATGAACTTTCAACTGCCCAATGGAGTAAGGAGACCCCAGATGCTGATTTGATTATGGCTCGAAAAGGAGATCCAAAAATTGTTACGTTTTATCAACACATTGAGGACCCTGAGAACTTTCCCCTGACGGATACTGATTACATAGGGAAAGAGGACCTCAGAGTGTTGATGAAATGTCCAAAAATGTTCCAAATCTAAGACGGTTTGTTGGTGAAGAGATCCATAGCTGACCATGACCAGTGGGTGGTCCCTACCTCATTCCGAAGCCTGATGCTAAGTCACGCCCATGATGTGGCCACAGCCGGTCATCGGGGGTTTCATACGACACTAGAAATCTTGTGAGAGGTTGCATACTGGCCTCACATGGGGCAGGACCTCGACCAATACTTGAAGGGGTGTCTTGTGTGTGCACAATTTCAGCCAACATCCCTCACACACTGTGCTCCCCTCCAAAAGAAGGGATGACACTGCCTTGGTCACCCCCAAGACACTGCCTTGGTTATTGGGCCCGTGATTCGCTCCTCTAGGGGAAACAAGTACATGTTGACCGTGACATGCTTGTTCACTAAATGGATGGAATGTCTCCCGGCCCCAAATTGCAAGGCAGAAACAGCAGCTGCCCTGATGATCAACCACATCTTCTCGCGTTTTGGACTACCCCAAAGGAATGAGTCAGACCGAGGTAGCCACTTCACTAGCGAAGTGATGACAAAGATGTGGGAGATACTTGGGGTCAAAAGGAAACTACACATTTCCTACCAGCTAGCCTCTAGTGGTGGAGTTGAGAGCTACAACAAGACAATTGTGAGCATATTAAAAAAGTTTGTGGCAGATTCTGGGCCAAGTTGGGACATTCGATTACTTCTTGTCCTGATGGCCAGCAGATCTACCCCTTCTTCTGCAACAAAAATGTCACAGTTTGAGCTGATGACTGGATGAAGGATGGTGCTTCCCCAGCATCTGCTCTACAGAACGCAAGAGCAGACATTGATAAATGCCTCCACAACTCATGAGTGTGTTGGGAATCTGAGAAAACACCTTCAACATGCTTTTGCTTATGCTCAGCGGAATCTAGAAAGATCTGCAGACAGTATGAAGACCCACTATGTCCTTAAGACAATGTTATGACACAACAGCTCAGTATAGTAGTGGTGGCTTGACACGTCGTGATGCAATTTGGACTTTCTGACAATATACCCCTTAAGAGTACAAAAGGACAGATTGAGGTGGGTATTGCCTGAAAATATGGTATACACCCTGGTACTCCAACAGCTGGCTGCAAGAAAAATTAACCAGATATTAACATGTGGGTTAAGGCAATGGACTCTCCAAAGCAAGATACTGAACTGATACTCACAAACAAGAAAATCAGACTGGGACTGAATAGTTCCAAGTTAGACTGGTGCATACCTTGAAAACGAGATAAATCACTGTTACCAAGAATACAGAAATAAAAAGAAAGTAAGAAACAAATAGTCTTGTGCTTACCAAATGAGTGCCCTGGATAGGTGTTGCAGGAGAGTTGGAAATGGAGTGACAGTCCAGGAAACACAATGTTTTGTTTTCCTATACCCGCCGGCACGAGGACGCCTAAAAAGTTAATTGATCCGGGCGCCATTGCGCTGGTGTCCTTTAATCCTTGCGCTGATGCGCCAATGTCCTTTGGTCCTTTCGCCGATGCACAACAGTCCTGAATGTTCCAAAAGTGTCTTTGACAGTTCCAGAAAGAAGATATAACACAGGCGAGCCTCACAAGATGAGATGTATGCAGTCAGTGGGTTTTTCGATTGTAGCGACGAGCAGGTAAGACTTGTGAAATGAGATAACTGCAGTTCGTGGATGTTCTGGTTCTGGTATGAGCAGGTAAGACTTGAGAGATTAGATACTTGCAGTCCGTGGACGTTCCGGGTCTGATATGAGCAGGTAAGACTTGAGGGATTAGACGATTGCAGTCCGTGGACATTCTGGGTCTGGTATGAGCAGGTAAGACTTGAGGGATTAGACGAATGCAGTCCGTGGACGTTCCGGGTCTGATATGAGCAGGTAAGACTTGAGGGATTAGACGATTGCAGTCCGTGGACATTCTCGGTCTGGTATGAGCAGGTAAGACTTGAGGGATTAGACGAATGCAGTCCGTGGACGTTCCGGGTCTGATATGAGCAGGTAAGACTTGAGGGATTAGATACTTGCAGTCCGTGGACGTTCCGGGTCTGATATGAGCAGGTAAGACTTGAGGGTTTAGACGATTGCAGTCCGTGGACATTCTGGGTCTGGTATGAGCAGGTAAGACTTGAGGGATTAGACGAATGCAGTCCGTGGACGTTCCGGGTCTGATATGAGCAGGTAAAACATGAGGGATTCGATGAGAGCAGTCCGTGGAAGTTCCGGGTCGGGTTTGAGCAGGTAAGACTTGAGAGCAATGACAAGAAGGAAGCAAGAATGGTCACACGGCGGGCCGGTGATTCAAGGAGCCAAGAAGACAAGGTACAAGGTACATAGCTTTGAAAACAGAGAAATTCAGAAGCGCTGCCATGCGCGGGGGCGCGGCTTAAGTACTGGTCACCTGACCGTATGCACAGGATGGCGCCGTAGGCCTGAGTACCTACGCGAATACCATGACCGCCAGCGTTTCCATGGCAACCCATAGTGTTCTGTAAAAGGACGCGCCAGAAATGATGCAGCACGGTTCTGAGGCTTTGCAGACCATCTTGATTTGGAACCAGTTTGCTCCCCTGGGTTCACATAGTAGGTGGTTATTGCGCGAGCTTCGTCTATGTTTATCCAACGAGGCATTCAATGGAACCCTGACAGACAACTAAAAAAAAATACCAAGTAGGAGACTGGGTCTACTTGTACAATTTCCAAAGGAACCAGGCCAAACAGCGCAAATTTCTTCCTAGCTGGCGGGTCCTTTTGAAATTGTAGACAGAACAGAATCTCACCAGTCGCCGACAAAATCCGTATCCCCAAAGGCAGTTTGGCAGAAGGGGATGATAAGTGGGTCCACATCAAACAGCTGAAGTGTTTCCATCCTAGGCACACTCTGCGGCAACTAGAGGAGTCATCTGGAAACCCAGAGGGGGACATTCCGGATCCCTAGAAAATTTCAACTATTAAAAACCAATCCTCCTGTTAAATTCAGTAGTAATTGTCAATTGTATGTCCAATGCGTGCATCTGCCCCACTACATGAATAGTGGTGGGGAAATGTCCGTAACCTTGCTCTGTTCTGTCATCATAGCACTGAAACCCTGGATTCTAAGCACCAAGGGGACCGTAAGGAAAGACACGAGGGGCGCGGGGTATCGCTCCAGACTCCCAACCAGAACCGGCGAGGAGAACCTGTCGATTCAACACTGATGGGAGAAGCAGACAAATTTTTCCACTTAGACCAAAAATAAAGAATGACATCCCAATCTCCCAACTTCCCCTTGACGGGCGGTCAAATTCAAATCGTGAGAGGGGGCTTTGTGGGGTGTATTAACCCACTTATGCTCTGCCCTGCAGGATCACTGTGTGCTGATGGTGCCAGAATTATCAAGATGGTCGCAAAACCCCTATGCGCGCCAAAACCTATGGAAATCGTGCTTTACAGCACAAAAAGATGGCTGCCAAATCTACAATGCATGTTGTCAGTGGTGGAACGGAGATCTCACTCCGGAAACATGTCACTGGGCAGCACAACAAGTAAAAATGGAGCACAGAGGGAAAAGCAGTGCTTGCTGAAAGAAATCCAAAATCTTGCAATTAAATCCTTTTTCTTGGTTGCTGAAACTGCAGAATGCCGGTACAAAACACCCACAAACATCCAATATTCTTGCTGGGTGTCACAATTTACTGAATTCAAGAAATAATTGTGAAATTGCAATATCCTGAAAAGCTGAATTTGTCATAAACACATCCACAGCCAAAGTGCCTGCCTGTGAAATCTGTCAAAATCTAGGCGCAGTACTCTCAGCTGCCTGAATGACTGTTTTCAAAAGCCTGCATTAAAACTGTAAACTTGTGCCACTGAAATATAATGTCTGAAATGTAAGTGACCTGTTATTGAGAGTAACCTAGGTTGTAACTATTTAAATCCCATGGTTTAGAATCTGGAATAAGTGTTCTAGCTGCTTGTTTGAAAATTGCAAGTTTGTTTTAAACCAAGAAAATAATTAAAATAATGACATTTAAATTAAGACTGCCTCAAAGCTACCAAACCAGTATGATAGCTTCCCCCAGTAAAGGCCAGGCCCCTCCCTTCTGCTTAATTCCACCAGGAAATGACACCTCTGTGAGGATTAGATCAGGGGAGGAGATCTTGGGCTGCAGGGGAAGAGGACAATGGACTTCCTCTGGCTGAGAGGATATGCAGAGTGTGAAGAGCCATAAACGGCCTCTCCCAGAAGGAAGGGGGCGGAGATTGCTTTTGAGCTGCCAGAAGGAGAAGGAGGCGGGGACAAACCACCATTTGCTGTTTAACAATGGCAAAAGAACATGTTTTAAAAGACTGATAAATTACTGTGTAAAATTGTGAAAAATATGTCAACAACAGATTTGTTAATGTGATTTCTGGATGCACGGTTTAAGAGATGCCAGAACTCTGTGAGATGTTCTGGGAAGTAGTAGCGGAAAATATCGTTTTACACCAAATGTGTATATGCCAAAAGCACGAAACTTCATACTCTTATGCCCATATGCAATGCGCACAATTGTACACATTTTTGGATAAACTATATATTGTGCTCCGGCCAAAAAGGGCAGAATTCTGTCAAAAGCAGACACAAGATCCGACAGCGACGAGGTTTGGAAGAGTACCTGCCACACAAAATATGTGATTTATATATGTTATGTTATAAAGATTGCACACATCAACATATGTATTATACCAAAAGTAGATTTTATGTTCAAAGGAACAAGGGGAGGATTCTCTGACTCATAAAACCACATCATCATGGTGACACCCTGTTTTCTCCTGCAATCAAGGGAGAGAGGAGACTCTAGCCAATAGCGCGCTTAGGATAATCAGCATACACACCCCCTTATGATAAGCATAAATAGAAACAGCTGAGGACTTAGAAAGGCACACAGATTCACCCACTATCCCGATCCTGGTGAAGCACCTGTTACGCTCACCTGGCTCCCGCAGGGGCGTCGGTCGGACCCGGACAGCTGCGGTCTCCACCCACGTGATGCGTAGTGCAGCGATGACTGACTGGATCTGCCCTCCTTATCTTGTCTGCTTAACCCATAGAAATATTCTCCTGCAAGTGGAGAGATGGATTTAGCCACTTGTGGATTCAAGTGATGGCACCCCCACAGTTCCCCCCAACTAATCACCTCCGAAATGCCCTCACAGCAATCTCACCTTTTATTCTTGAAAGATGAGCTCTCCAACCTGCGTGGATTTGCAGGGGCGCGTGGATTCCAGTTACTTCACTGGTTTGAAGGCTCGGGAGAGTTCCAGAGAGTATTGACTCTGAGGTTCCTGGTGAGGACCAGTAAGTATTAAGTTCATAGAGTTCAATATGTCCGATGTTCACTCTTGTTCCCCCCTTCCTTTCTTGTCTTGCAGCTGGCTCGTGAAAAGATGCCGTTGTGGCAGCTGGTGGCGCTCAGGTAAGAGTCTGTATTACCCCATGCTGTCCGGTAAATGTTGCACAAGGAAAACGTGTTGTTTTGTCTCTCTTTACAGATGCGGCACGTGAAAATATGGAGAGTCACAAAAGGATGCCTCCGGTGGTAAATCAGGTAAGTCTATGGTGGTAAGAATTATATTTGTTGGTTCCCTCGGCTCACCTTTTGGTTTTCTTTTGTCTCCTAGGTGCCAAAGTTCGGCGAAGAAATGATGGAGGCAGCGCCGATCCGAAGGATGCTGTGAAGACTGGTGAGTATGGCGCGGCGCTGCAGCTTGAGGTGCGTCGTGTGCAGAAATTATGTTCTTTACAGGTCCGGAGACAAGATGGATCCAGAATCAGGTGTGGAATAGAAATAAGTTTGTTTTCTAACCTTGTCCCTTTCTTTCCTCTTTGTTTTAGGAGCTCTGGATTCGAGGCGGACGTGGCAGAAGACTGGATGCAGGCTGCAGGCACGGTGAGTGTTACGCTGCTGGATGCAGAATAACGCGAAGCGTGTGTTGCTGGTCGGGTGTGGTTCAAATAGCCTCAAAAGTAGTCCCAGGTAAGAAGTCCCTAGAACCACACCCGAGTAAAAAATAGTCCCTGTAGAAAAATAGTCCCTTTCAGGCTTCATGTTGGATTGGAGTCATTTGCAGCATGGTCTGCCTGAGGTAAGTAATGACTATGAGCCTGGCACCTTAGGCACCAGGACTGATTCCTACTATGAGCCTGGCACCTAAGGCGCCAGGACTGAACCTAGATAGCCCCTAGCCGGGGCTGCTGAGGTTTTATTAAATGTCTACATGCCTGCTCCCGGGGCTGATGGGCTTGGTCCGGATGCCTGGGGGTAGGCATCATGATAGCACTCCCCCCCAAGGCCCCTCCTAAAGTTGTTCTTCACCTGGGCCATGGTTTGTCTGGGAAGTTCCGATGGAATCTTTTCACCAACCGAGGTGCATGGACGTGGTCACTAGGTTCCCATGACTTTTCTTGTGGTCCGTAGCCCTTCCAATCGATTAAATAAAAAGCTTTGATTTAACCAGCTTGGAGTCCAGGATATTTTTTACCTCGAATTCAAGTTCTCCATCTATCAAGATGGGGTCGGGTGGTTTGGTTAATCTTGTTCCTGGTTGAACTGGTTTTAAAAGTGAAACATGAAAGCCAGGATGAATGCGCATATTAGAAGGTAATTCCAATTTGACGGCTACCGGGTTGATAATGGCCTTAATAGTGTAAGGTCCCAAATATCTAGGGTTAAAAGTCCGAGTTCCCTTCAGAGGTATGTGTTTTGTAGCCAGCCAAACTTGATCCCCAATCTGGTATTGTGGAGTTTCACTTCTATGTTGATCAGCATTTTTCTTATATTTCTCTTTTGCTTGTTTCAAATGGTCTGTTGCCTCTTTAAAGGCTTGTGTAATAGTAGAATGCAAATGACTAACTGCAGGCATTTCTAAATGCTGAGGCGAATCTAGTTCTGAGGTTCGAGGGTGATGTCCATATATGGTATAAAAGGGGATTTGTCCGGTTCCTGAATGTACAGAGTTATTGTATGCATACTCGGAAATACATAAAATATCTTTCCAATTACTTTCGGTCTGGTGTAGCATGCAACGTAGGTACTGTTCAAGGGTCTGGTTGGTCCTCTCTGTCTGACCATCGGTCTGGGGATGGTGACTGGTTGATAACCTCACATCAATTTGCGCCAGTTGACAACATTTCTTCCAAAAATGTGAAATGAATTGACTACCTTGGTCAGAGACCAATACGGAAGGAAATCCGTGCAATCGAACAATGTTTTCGAGGAACTCCTTGGCCAGAATTGAAGCAAAAGGTAATCCCTTTAGAGGAATAAAGTGGGCCATCTTGGAAAAAAGATCCACAATAACTAGAATGGTGTTAAATCCATTACATGGAGGTAAATCTGTAATAAAGTCTAACGATAAGGTGTGCCATGGTGTAGGTGGAATATCTAAAGGTTGTAAGAGGCCAGCTGGTTTTTTCTTCTGACTTTTGTTTTGGAAGCAAATGCCACAAGACATTACAAATTACTTTACGTCTTTTCGCCAGGTGGGCCACCAGAATTGTCTCTTAATTTTAGCTTCAGTTTTT
Source organism: Ambystoma mexicanum (assembly GCF_040938575.1). Classification (NCBI taxonomy): domain Eukaryota; kingdom Metazoa; phylum Chordata; class Amphibia; order Caudata; family Ambystomatidae; genus Ambystoma; species Ambystoma mexicanum. The sequence continues at coordinate 929,016,940 of NC_090933.1, forward strand.
GCAATACCTGGGTGTCCTTCCATCACGGTGTCATGATAATTGGAGATGACTAGTTCTTGTAGTTCCTTGTGTGGTAGAAATAGTCGCTCTTGATAATAAGGTAGGTCATTGATGATTGAGTAGTTCGGGCCTTTCTTCACCCAGTCCTGCAGGGCTGTTGGATCGAAGAGCTGTTGGATCTTTACTTGAATATCCTCTAGTGTCTGTAGAGTGGTTATGCCAAGAATTCTTTGTTCTGAAATTATAGGCACTGGTTCCGGGTTCGCATATGCTTCTCCCATCCCTATTCGGGATAAGGCATCTGCCTTGCCATTTTTACAACCTGGTCGATAAGTGATCATGAAATCGAACTCGGCAAAGAACAATGCCCATCGAAGTTGACGCGACGATTGGGCCTTGGCTGTTTTTAAATACTGCAAGTTCCGGTGATTACCGTAATGGTATGCCTGGCACCGAGAAGATAATGCCGCCAAGCCTTGAAGGCGGATTTGATGGCTAATAATTCTTTATCGGTAACCGCATAGTTTAACTCGGTGCGGAGAATTTTCTGGACGAAAATGCTACTGGGTGAAGTTGACCGGTTTTAGGATGCTTCTGGGACAGGACAGCTCCCATGGCTAAACTGGATGCATCAGTTTCAACTATGTATGGAAGTTTGGGGCGTGGATGCTTTAAGACAGGTGCAGGCGTGAATTTCGCTTTCAGCTCTTGGAAGGCCTTTTCAGCTTCTTCGGTCCACAAGAAGCGTTTGTTTTTTCACAAAAGTGCTGTGATAGGGTGTACAACATGTGAGAAATCCGGAATGAATCTGCGGTAGAAATTAGCAAATCTGAGCATGCTTTGTACACCTTTAACTGAACTGGGTGATGGCCACTTGAGGATTGCGTCCACCTTTCGAGAGTCCATTCGGATTCTTTTTGGAGTCAGGATGAATCCAAGGAAATCAACTTCCGTAGCATGAAAAACGCATTTTTCCAATTTTGCATATAACTTGTGCTGGTGTAGTTTCTCAAGGACTGCACGAATGTGCTTCACATGGTCTGATTCTGAAGAGGAGTACACTAGAATATCGTCTATGTATCCAACAACACAGACGTCAATGAGTTCACGAAGGACATCGTTCATAAAATACTGGAAGGCTGCTGGTGCATTGCACAACCCGAGGGGCATCACCTCGTATTTGAATAACCCGTACTTAGTGCGAAAAGCAGTCTTCCATTCGTCGCCTTTCTTTACACGTACCAGATGATATGCCCATCAGAGATCTAATTTAGTGTAGATGCAAGCGTCCTTTACTTGGTCTAGTAATTCGGGGATCAGAGGCAATGGGTATCGGTTCAAAACCGTGATCTGATTTAATGCGCGGTAGTCTATGCACGTTCTGAGGTCACCTTCCTTTTTAGGCACGAAGAACAAAGCTGTAGATGCAGGGGACTTGGATGGACAAATGAAGCCATTAGCAAGGTATTGGTCCAAGTATTGTCGTAGGTGAAGGTTTTCGGGTTCCGTAAGGGCGTAGATCCTACTACATGGAGGTTGTGCACCGGGTATGAGATCGATTTGACAATCTTATGATCTGTGAGGTGGTAGGGTGTTTGCCTGTTCCGTTTTGGAAAACAACCTGCAATTCTTGATATTCCTGAGGTAACTGCACGACTGGAGTAGCGTCTGTGGCCATGCCTTGGTTCAAGGGTTTTTTTGGGTAACAAGTATGTGCACAATCCGGGAAGGTTATTCTCTTCTCTCGCCAGTCAATACAAAGATTATGTGTTTCCAACCAAGGTATCCCCAGTATTATTTGGAACTGCAGGGCTTTGATTAAATCAAACACAATAGTCTCTCGATGCCCATCTTGACCCAATAGTGTCATCTCTGTGGTGGAATGAGTTACAGGCCCAGAGCCAATTTCAGTTCCATCGACTGTGGTGATGACATCCGAAGTGGTCTTTTTGCAGAGAGATAGATTCATCCTGGAAGCCAACTTGTGGTCCACATAGTTTCCTATGGCCCCGCTATCAATGTATGCCCTCACTGCATGCATAGGTGATGGCTGCCTTGGATCTATAAGGACCATTGGTATGATGAAGTGCGAGGTCTGAGTATCCTTCTTCAAGCTCGGCAAGCGGACCTCTACGCTTGTCGGGCATGGTTGTTTCCCGAATCAGGCTCTGTTTGATTTTCATCAGCAACTCCGACTACTTTTTTAGATGTTTTTATAGGGCAATCCCGTAGAAAATGTCCTGTGGCCCCACAGTAGAGACACAATTGCATCGGTCATCTTCTTTCTCTTTCCTTTTGAGTTCAGGGTCCCTTGACCCCCCTGATCTGCATCGGTCCTGATACATCTGTTCCTTTGAGGGTAACATTGGGTTTAACCAATACCCGATTCTCGAACTTAGCTCGATCAGCCTTTCTATTCTGAAGTCGGTGGTCTAACTGGACCACTAAGTCTATATTCTGCACAATCCTGAGGTGGGTTCACAACTTGGGCCAAAACGTCTTTGAGTTCACCCCGAAGTCCACGATGAAATAATGTAATTCGTTTTACCTCTGGCCATCCGGTTTCCACCACTAACCTATTGAAAGTGGCGATATAGGTTAGTAGATCCTGGTTACCTTGTCGTAATGAAAAAAGTTCGTTATCCAGGGCCTGTCCCTGTGAATGTCTGGCAAATAGTCTTTCCATGCTCAATTGAAAAGCTTGAAAATCCCGAAGAAGAGGGTCATCCAGGTTAACTAATGGAATTGACCAATCCGCTGCGCTGCCACTTAGATATGATAGTACAAAGGCTACTTTGGTTTGGTCGTTCGGAAAAGCTCCAGGTCTGCATAAAAAGTGCAAGCGGCATTGGTTCATGAACACGGCAAACTTTTTTGAGTCCCCAGCAAAACGTTCGGTTGGAGCTAAAGGAATGCTCCCCTGTAGAACCACTTGCACAGGATTGCTCGATGAAACAGGAGTCGGATTCCCCCCGAGTCCAGGTAATGGTGTTTGCCCAGGTTGGTTTTGCAGTAATTGTCTAGCAAGATCATCAGTGCGCTCCTTTGACACAATCAGTTCTCTCCTGAAGGCATTAGTCTCTTGGCGCGCGGAGTGCACTTCTGCCCTAAGTTCCCCTAAGAATAGGGCTAGTTGGTCAGTTTCTGAGGTTTCCATAATGCCCGGGTGGGGATTTGTAGATAGGCTTTGCGTTCTGTTACGCTCACCTGGCTCCCACAGGGGCGTCGGTCGAATCCGGACAGCTGCGGTCTCCACCCATGTGATGCGTAGTACAGCGATGACTGACTGGATCTGCCCTCCTAATCTTGTCTGCTTAACCCATAGAAATATTCTCCTGCAAGTGGAGAGATGGATTTAGCCACTTGTGGATTCAAGTGATGGCAGCCCCACAGTCCTCCCCAACTAATCACCTCCGAAATGCCCTCACAGCAATCTCACCTTATATTCCTGAAATATGAGCTCTCCATCCTGCGTGGATTTGCAGGGGCCCGTCGATTCCAGTTACTTCACTGGTTTGAAGGCTCGGGAGAGTTCCAGAGAGTATTGACTCTGAGGTTCCTGGTGAGGACCAGTAAGTATTAAGTTCATAGAGTTCAATATGTCCTATGTTCACTCTTGTTCCCCCCTTCCTTTCTTGTCTTGCAGCTGGCACATGAAAAGATGCTCTTGTGGCAGCTGGTGGCGCTCAGGTAAGAATCTGTATTACCCGGCGCTGTCCAGTAAATGTTGCACGAAGAAAACGTGTTGTTTTGTCTCTCTTTACAGATGCGGCACGTGAAAATATGGAGAGTCACAAAAGGATGCCTCCGGTGGTAAATCAGGTAAGTCTATGGTGGTAAGAATTATATTTGTTGGTTCCCTCGGCCCACCGCGTGGTTTTCTTTTGTCTCCTAGGTGCCGAAGTTCGGTGAAGAAATGATGGAGGCAGCGCCGATCCGAAGGATGCTGTGAAGACTGGTGAGTATGGCACGGCGCTGCAGCTGGAGGTGCGACACAATGATGTTCTTTACAGGTCCGGAGACAAGATGGATCCAGAATCAGGTGTGGAATAGAAATAGGTTCATTTTCTAACCTTGTCCCTTTCTTTCCTCTTTGTTTTAGGAGCTCCGGATTCGAGGCGGGCGCGGCAGAAGACTGGATGCAGGCTCCAGGCACGATGAGTGTTACGGTGCTGGATGCAGAATAACGCGAAGCATGTGTTGCTGGTCGGGTGTGGTTTAAATAGCCTCAAAAGTAGTCTCAGGTAAGAAGTCCCTAGAACCACACCCGAGTAAAAAATAGTCCCTGTAGAAAAATAGTCCCTTTCAGGCTTCATGTTGGATTGGAGTCATTTGCAGCATGGTCTGAGGTAAGTAATGACTATGAGCCTGGCGCCTTAGGCGCCAAGACTGATTTCTACTATGAGCCTGGCGCCTAAGGCGCCAGGACTGAGCCCAGATAGCCCCTAGCCGGGGATGCTGAGGTTTTATTAAATGTCTAGATGCCTGCTCCCGGGCTGATGGGCTTGGTCCGGATGCCTGGGGGTAGGCATCATGACAGCACCCTGAAACAGAACCATCCATATTCTTTGCTCCAGACTCCAGAAACTTGGCAAGCAGAAAGGCCCATTCCATTAGTTGAACCATTTTCAACTAGGCCTTGAAATTCCAGAACCCCAGAAATCTAAGGGGAACAAAAGAAACTGCCGGGCTGTGCTGTGACCAGGGAACCATTGCAGACCTGATCCAGTCCTGTGCCGAGCTGTGACCAGAACTATTGCAGACCCAGTCCAATCTGGTGTGCCCAGCAGTCTGTCCCAGAACGAGAATTCCTGACCATAATCCCTGATCAGAATTCCTGACGGTTCAGTTCAAACATATATAGTGAGTATCCATAGAATAGGACTGTGTCACTAGCATATGTACTATCCATAGTAATCCCTATCTAAATCCATCCTATTTTGTCTTCAGAACCTGCATTGTTAGAAATATTTGTGAATTGCCTGAACTCTCTATCTTATCTCTACTATCTTCCTTCTGTACTAGTATTGTTAAAAATATCTTTGCGCAGATATATTTAATCCGAAGAAGGCAAGCTCCTTGGCAGGCATTCGCCCTGATCCAGTGGCTGTGCTCGCGTGTGGTATTTGCTTCTTCATAGTCATACCCTAGTGTAAAGAAATCCCGTTTGTCTTTAAAAAGCGTTTCCCTGTTTTCCCTTTCTTGCGCCTATTTCAGAAAAACGACCTCCACTAAAACTTCCATAACTTTCTCAATTTTCAAGCTAGAAATAAAATTTCAACTTCTCTCAAATCCATATAGTTTTCCCGCAATCGCGATTACCGTGCACGGAAAAGTTTGCCGCAAATTTTGACTAAGTAAATTTCTATAACGTGTAAAACAGCTTTTCATTGCACCTGACCTCAGTTTTAAGTTTTCGCATTGCCTATTATTGTCAAATCATTGCTAGAGTTTGTAACTATCTAAGGTGGCTCCCATAAGAATTTAACATTTTCAGCAATTTAAAGCAGATTTAGTGTTTTTGCACAATCCATTCCCAAGATAACTTTAAAACCATTTAGACAGTTTGCCAATCAATTCTGTTTCTCTCTTGTGTTTGCTGGGGGGGAAATTGGGATTGCATTTTGTTTGAATTCTGCATTCCTGAATACCTGCTCTCTCTCCTCCTATCTCTTTACATTGCCTATTGGGGGGGATTGAGGGGTGCGCAGGGGGAAATAGTAACCACATTACCATTTGATTGAACACACACACGCAAAATTATTAATTCTGTGCTGCATTGTTTTTGCTCATTATTACTCCTTGTGATTAAAGAGATTGCTTAGTGTTACCTCGCCCCATTGGTGATTATTGTATAACCATTAAACATAGTGTGATTATATTGTGAACTACATAAATTAATATTTTAACTTTGCAAACCAGCCTGATTCCTGGTTCAGTGTGACCAGGGGGGGTTCAAGGAGAGGGACGTGATATAAGTGGTACATCGTTCAGAATAAAAGAACTTTTAGACACAAAATAAATAAGGATTTCAGTTGTGCGTTACATGCTACACGTTGACTTAGGTGAAGTGCCGGATTGAAATCACTTACACCGCTGACAGGTTTTCGGACCGCTGCTCTCCACCAGTCGATGCCAGATTATCCCTGCAAGAGAAAGGAACGCACAAGGTTAGAAACTGCATAAACACTTAACGTTTGGCCGCGCAATACCTAAGCCTTGCGTTTTACCTAAAGACCCAACTTACCCGCCAGTGGGGCCGCTCCATCACCCTTCTGGCATCGTGCAGGCTCGTTCCCAACACCGCGATTCTGAGGGGCCATCTTCACATCTATTGGGAAAAGAAAAGACGTTATTAGAATCACGAGCCAGAATTGTTGGAAAAGACATTGCAAAAACCTACGAACAATAATCATTATTACGAACACTTACCTCAAAAAGGGGATTGGTCGCAGCTGGTCTGGGCCATCACGTATATGGACCAGTGAAGTAACTAGGTCTATCTACAGTGTCCCTGCTGAAGAGGAGCAGGAGGGAGAGCTCATTTTTACTAAACAACAGGTGAGTGTTTATGGGGAAACGCATGCTTCTCTCATTCTGGCAAGAGGAGTTCGAGGGGATCGCAATCCAACCGCCTCATTTTCATGCCTCTCACCTGCTCCCAAGGGCTTTTCCAGTGACCAAAGCAGTCCACCCTACAGCAGCTGAGGGTAGAACTGGATCCAGAGGAACCAATTCCAGGGAGGACCCCAACCGTGCCCCAACGCCCCCGCGGAGATCAGGTGAGCGTAACAGTAATTACTTTCTCCACTTGGGGTACAGAAGATCCAACGTCCCACGTAATTTTTAGGATCTCTCGGATACAGGAATGGTGTTCCCTCATGTGCCACAATACTTGCTTTTATGCAATGTCAATTGGTACTTTCAGTCTGCGCGTTGTCTTCTGTTTCACCCTTCACATCAATCATAATCTTCATTCCCACAGCTTTTTTTGCTGTTTTCTGGCATTGCCCAATTATTATTCTTATAACACAGAATCCGAACATTATAATCATTAATATTGCTCCAAGGAACTTGAATATACTCGCCATCCAGTCGGGAATACATGCAAACAGGTATGAGAACCAATCATCATCTCCAATAGCCTCTGTCTCCTCCTCCATTTTCATGTGCAATCCTGTTAACATGGTTATAGCATCCGGCAGAGTCATGTTCTCACTGTCATGAGATGGTGCAGATGTAAAGCAAGAAGGCCCGATCTTGGCGCAAACACCTCCATCCATTGCTGTAATCATGTCAAGGACATACCTGTTCCGGAGGGTCATTGACCTTATGGCCCTCAATTCTTCCTTTATGGTATTACATCCTTTCATAGTGGCATTGATTGTCTGTAACAGCTCCCACCTAGTAATCTGCAGCCATTTGGCATTCATTACTGTTTGCAGTCCAGGCATGAATATACATGTCATTGTCATAGCAGTCTTGCTGAACAACTTGTCTTCATCAGGAATGTCTTCATAAGCCTTTATTGATTTCGCTGAGAAATAATTCACTCTTTTTATTAGCTGGAGTGCAAGTGACCTTCTTTTTCTCAAGTGCTCCTCCACTTTTGGAAATCCCTCAATTTTCAGGTCGCTCTGGGGAATCACCAAGGCTGGGACAAGGATGAGTAGAATGGAACACTCCTCCCCAGTTACTGGGCAACATCATATGTGCTCTGGATCCACAGGCCCAATATTGATCCATTAGGACAGCAGTCCTTCTCGTCATTCCTGGGATACCAATTATGTTCTTGCACCCTTTATTTTCTCCAACTTGGACTTTACCTTGAAAGCACCTTGTTGCATTAATCAATGGGACTACAACCATTGGTCCTGATTCATTGTCCACCCATGTCAGCAGTTTAGAATTCTTGGCCCCTGACTTTAGGCACTCATCGTTCACCTTCTGCATCTCGTGCACTGGTTCCTTTCTTAGTAGATGAGCTGCACAGGACATCATCCCATCTTCCCATCCTTTGGTCGTAATCACTCGTCCATAGATTAACAGCTGTGGGTGCTCCCAACACTCAGGCATTCCAGTCTTTTCCATTTTGTCAGAGCAATTCATCCTCTATATTTCTTCAATTATTACATTGTCTTGTCCCATGGACGGATACACGATCATCTTGTCTGTCCATCCAGGCTCTTTTTCCATTTGTGTTGTCTTGATATAATCATCCTGGTATGGGAATGACTGTCTTGATCACCATCACAGAGTTGCACATCCCCCTTGGAACTGTCCTTTGGTAGCACATGCTGCTAGATGGCTGAGGCACTTTGCATCATGTGCCGATATCTCTTTTGAAATGAACGTTCTTTCTTACTGTACTCATGGCGTAGGGGATGAGAGAGCAGACATAGCAACTCTCATCAGATGCTCTATCGCCCACCTTTTTCATATGTTGGTACCACATATTAGTGAGCAGAATTATCAAGATAGGTATTTATCCCCTGGTTATCTTCTTCTGCATCCCTCTTATGTCATTAAACATTCCCAAATAGGTCAAAGAAATTATCATCATTTGTACTCATACTGGGAAAGATCATGTGTCGCATTTCAATTGAACCATCAGAATGATGAAGACTTCGGTATGTAAGGTACAGAAAGAAGAAAAGAAAACTCATGCATCTGTATATCATGCAATAAGAGTCTAGAAAAATACTTTGTATGCCACACCAATTCTCTTTTAATTGCTAGTCTTCCTACAACTGCATGTTCTTCTTCCTCAATCCTTTTTAATACAATTACTTAAAATCACATTCGCAGTTGCACAATCTGCTCAGTGATTGCAATCAAAAGCCTTCTTATAACTTTGTCCATTCTTTGGATCGTGAAGAAACGTGAGAATATTGACATCTCTCCTAACGAAGGTGCAGTCTGACTGCAGTATAAACACAAAAACTGCTACCACAAACCTATGTTTGTCACTGTCGGCTGGTGTCATATGTTATTTTTTTAAATAGATATCCTGCCAAAAATGAATCTGGGTATTGAGCTTGCATCCAATTTTTAAGAATGAATTAGCGCTTGGGCATACTGCCAATATGCTTTTTTACTTTTTCAAAGAATCTCTAAAAAGTACATTTAAGCTCTCGAATTCTTTCCAAGTCCATGCACTCCCTGCTAATATTTTTAAGGAATGTCCAATGAATTCCAGTCTACAAGAAATGTTTTAATCACACACTGTTTTATCAACATTCTTCCTGGTCATCGAACAAGTCAGCACACGTGGCAATTCTTCTTCTTGTCCTGCTTCCCAGCCAGCGGGTACTAGAGGGAGGGTCTCGCCTTTGTCGATCTTTACTTCACCCAAATGTAAACAAGCTCTTCTTCCAGCCACCCTAAATGCAGTAGGGGAAACTTCCTCTGCTTTAAAAGGTCCATTAAGTCTTGGCTCATGCCATCTACGGGTGACATTTTTGATAAGCACTTGACCTCCAACAGACAACTTTGGTGATGGCAATAATTCCCTTGGATCAGTTACAGGGCCGTCCTCAATCCCTCCCTCCGATGCTTGACTTGATCTGAAATGAAAGAAACACTGGAAGTAATACATTTCAAATAATCATGCATCTCATCAACTAGAGTATGTGCTACACTCTGGGCATCACTCCTGACTCTAGATGGGGGTGTAACGTGTGTCCTCATGTGGCACCCTGTTACTAGTTCAATAAAAGCCCTATTTGTTCAAACAGCTCATTGACAAAGTGTGGCCCTTTATTCGACCTTAATACTTTGCATACACCCCACCTTGGAAATACTTTGCACACTAGGAACTCCGCTGTGCAGGTGGCATCAAGGTGTATACAAGGACCGGCGTTTAATCCATCAAGAAAAGGAACACACCACCACTAATAGATACCTATAGCCATTACATATCTGCAGCATATCTACATAGTCGATATGGAAATGCTGAAACGGCCCATTTGGACAGGGTATTACTCCTCTGATTGTTCTTAGTGTATGCTCAGTTGTAAAACTTCTGGCATACAATGCTATTCACAATGAACTGTGCAATGTGTTCCAATAAATTGGGAACAAACCAAACTTTCTCGGGTTATATGCGCAGGGTAATGCATCTGCTTAAGTGTTGCTGGCATCACTGGATTTCCAGTACTTTCCTGTCTCTATAATACTTCTGTGGGGGATAAAGAACACTCTCTATGTCTCCATAGCTCCTGCTCTTCTTGTGGGGCTCTACCCTGTAGTTGCGTAATTGACAGAATATTAAATCCCTCTTGTGCCAGCATGCTTCTATTCAATATTTCTTTGACATTTTCAGTTTAAAAACCTGAAATTTCTGAGGAATACACAGACCTTTTGGCTTCTAAGTCTGAGGAGATAAAGTGCGTTCGTTCAGTACAAACTGCTCATTTTACGACCGCCATGGCTACTGGAAGTTGTAGTCCCCTTTGAAATACCCTTTTGGGTTCTTTGAATGCATAAAAGTTGTTAGTTTGTTAATTGCTCCGCCCTCTACCTCAAGGTGACGTCCCAGAAGGCGCACACAAATTATAAGTAATGGCCGAGGCCGACACATTGAACTACACAGAAGCTCAAATTCAGGAAGCTCAGGGGCTCTACCATCTTTGATGACATTCCTGAGTCAGAACACACAGATCCATTGATAACACCGGAAGCACTACTAAGGGCAAAAAAGAAGGGGTTCTGTACGGAACTCCATGATCACCTGTTGAAGGAATATTTAAAAACTAGCACATTCCCACTGGGATTACAAATGCATGTACTCCCTGCAGTCTTTTTGGAGGACGAGGAATACAAGATCTGCTTTAGCCAGATCTCAACTAAGTGCAGTCGAAACTTAATGTTGTTGACAATTACGACATCAGAGTGCTTAGCATCTAAACAAAAACAAGAATTAGAGACCCAGGAGGCAACTTTTTTAACCAGTGGGATTTTATCAGAGGCAAAGAATCAACTGAATGCTATAAATTTGGAATGGGAAGAATTTAAGAAATTCAATTTGTTGAAGAAATTCAACAAATTGAAAATAGACATTGCTGCTTTCTCCAAGGAGAAGGTTTAACCTTACTTGGCAAAAGGCTATAGGGCACCCAATTGGAACTACAGGTTCCAAAACAAGCCCCAGTATAACAACAAACGCTGGGTTACTTTCTCTGACACCAGCTCCTCTGGCAGTGATCAGGGGAACCCAGCACGGGGACCAGGTAATAACACCAGAGGTAAGTATTTTTTAGGGAGGGGCGGCCCCAGAGGCAGGCGTCCACCGAACAGAGGAAATGGGCCCCCAGCAGGGCAACCAAAAACGTTCCACACGAGACAATGGGGTTACCCCCAGTAATGCAGAGAGAAACGGTAGTGTTTAATCTGTTCCAACATACACTTACCACCGCAGAAGAATCGGTTCTTAGGAAAGGGTTGAGCTTTGTACCCACTGCAGATATTTCTACCAACAATTTAGAAGTAGAGTTTAGAAGGTTTTTTCGAACCATTAGACTTAGGGCCTTTTTCATGGATAAAACAGATAAGAGAGATCAGTCCTTAACGGGTTTCAGACCAAAACCCTCATTTACACTGGAAAGTAACAAGGTCCCTCCAGAAATTATAACCTTTGAATGGTTGATTCTAAAAGCCTTACCTGAAATCACCAAACAACCGATGACCTCACAACACAAGAAAAATCTCATGCAGGAAGAGAATCATGCTCTAAACGCGTTAGCTGATAATAGGAACCTGGTCATAAAATCAGCTGATAAAGGCTGAGGGATCGTGCTGATGGACAGAAAGAGATATGAAACCATGGTATATACTTTAATTAACAACACCAATCATTACCACAAAGTTTGCTCTGATCCCACTGATGATCTAATGAAAACTCTACAAGACCTCTATACGCAAGGGTTTCTTTTCCTACAGAAGAGGCATGCTTCCTGACTCCAAGAGAATGCAGAATGACGACCATATACGCATTGCCGAAAATACATAAAAACTACGTCAATCCTCCGGGTAGGCCCATAATTTATGTGGGTCCATATTGGAATCTATTGGAAAATATATTCAAAAGGCAATATATGATCTAGCAGAGGACTCTCCGTCTTTTCTTAAAGACACAATGGCCACAATCAATCATTATGAAGGATTGAGGATAGAGGGTAATTCCAATTTGCTAGTTACACTAGATATAACTGCGCTCTACACAAACATTCCACAGAAGGAAGCGGTGCATTACATCTAACAGAAACTGAACAGCCACCCTATCCCACATGGAATACCAACGAGTTTCATTTTGTGTCTTATAGAAATTGCCCTACACAATATTTTTTTCCAATTCCTGGAGGACATTTATGTCCAGAAACAGGGTACTGCCATGGGGGCAGCCTTTGCCCCAGCCTTAAAAACATCTATATGGTAGCCTTTGAAGATGAGTTTATTTTCAACAACAACCCGTTTGCGAATTATGTTTCAGATTGGAAAAGATATATTGACGATATCTTTTTCATGAATATCTGGACACCTTTTTGATCTGGTTGAATGAATGCAATCCAAATCTGATGTTTACTGGAAATTTGGACTGTACACAATTACCCTTTTTAGACCTGATTATCACGCACCAGGATGGCCAGATCTGTACATCATTGTTCAGAAAGGAGACTGACCGCAACACGTTACTGGACTATTCAAGCCAACATCCACACTCGCAAAAGGACAACTTGCCTTACGGGCAATTTCTCCAACTACGGCGGAATTGCACCAATTTGGTTGACTTTGAAAGACACGCCAACATTCTAGGACATAGGCTCCTGGAGAGAGGCTATCCGCGCAAATTGATAAAAAAAAGTCAGCTAAGAGGGCATGCTGGATCCCAAGAGAACACCTATTGAGTCCAAAAGAAATAAATTGCTGATACTGATCGTTTAGTCTGTGTCATTACTTTCACACCTCAGACTGCACGAATTAAGAAATGAATCAAAAAACATTGGAACTTAATTACCAGTACTGGCTGCAGCAGTGGTCTCCCTTTGTTTGCCTTGAAACGCTCAAGAAATCTGCGCGACTGCCTGGTACAATCTAGGCTGCACCCAATTGGCACTAATTTTTCACAAAACAGCCTGGCTTGGAGCCACGAGAAAGAACAGCTCATGGGACATTACCCCTGCGGTAAATGCAGTGTCTGCCATTTGACTTCCAAAACCACCAGTTTCAACCACGGTACCTTCCACTGGCAGCTCCGCCATTTTACAAACTGCCTATCCAGTAATGTCATCTACACTATTCGGTGTCCATGTAATTTATTGTACGTGGGTATGACGACGAGAAAAATTTCAATTCGAATCAGTGAGGACAGGTCACGCATTCGGATGAAATATATGGCTGCTCCATTGGTACATCATTTTGTCACTGCAAACCACACAGACAATGATTTGCACTGGACTGTCATAGATCAATTGTCACATGATACCAGTCAATACTCCATGCAATGCAGACTAACTAAATTGGAACAACAGTGGATCCATAGGTTAAATACCCACGAAATTGGGTTGAACGAGGATATCCAATGGCCTTTACTGCTACAACGTTAAACTCAGCCCCCCTCTCTCTGCTACAAGTTTGGGTATAAGTACACTCCAGGGCCATTATATAGACTAATTTTCTATCTAGCCTTCCAATCAGAGGGATGATGATCCCTTGCTGGCTCTTTTGAGCTATGAGGTTTGGACACTCGGTTTTGGCAAAAACTGGGGATTAAAACCATGGTCAGACTAGAGTGAGACCATTGGTATGGCTCTAGGTGTCCATTTACTGGTTACCCATCACTGTTCATTCATTATCATTTTTTAGCATTTGGGTTACAGATAATTTCTTGCACTTAATCAAAAGCCACAGACAACGTCTGGACAGTGGAGCACAAATTAGAACACAGATACTAGACAGATTATATCAGGTACATCATTACAACTAACTTTCAGCACCATACATGTCTATAAGACCTCACATGCAATTCTGCTTTTTAATTGGGCTGTTGGCTCACCCAGTGTTGTGTGGTTTCCCCTTCCCCTGCTCCTGTTTTCCCCCCTCCTGCCTTCTGCTGGGGGTTGGGTTTTGCGTGCCGGCTGGGTGACACGTGGATGCAGGATGTTTTCGCATTGTGCGATCAGCCGCGTCAGCAACAAATCACGTGATTGTAACAGGTGATCCCTGTCAGGCAGCACACACACGTACGTGGTCAAGATTGACCCCTGCCCCACGTACTAGTTCCTTTAGTTAGGAGCTTTAAAAGAGCCACCTTGAAGGGAGGTACCCGCACGTAATAGAATCCATCTGCTGGTTGATAAAGCGGTGCATGTTTATTTGGTACAACCGCTTGTGAGCAAAGAGAGAGGAGGCACCACAGAGCATTGGTAAATTGATTTTTGAACATTTCTTTTAACGGTTGGTGGGACGCTAGGGTTATCCCATCATGGTAATAATGAGTTTCCTTTCAATAACATACAACCGAAATGTAGTCTAGTGGAAGGGGTGTCGGCCTTTTTCAATACCTGGATTTGCTTGTCCCAGCAGGTTCATTACCGTATAATTGATAAGTGCGTGCATTCAAAGTCATGCCACGCTAACTCTCCGTAAACACGGGGGGTTGCCTTATGTGTGGAGGACGCACATTTTCTTTACTTGTCCCTCCTCCCTTTTTCTCACTTCCTTAGATCTAAGAGAAACAATCCTTTGATGTTGATATTGAGGTTTTTTCTTTCAAACGTTTTTTGTTTCCTTTGTTAAGGCCACCTCTCGGGGTCCATTGTGGTTCTTGGAAAACATCAGGGATGTTACAACTTGGCACCTTTGCTTTGCTCACCTGGACCTCACTGGAGCAAGCATAGTTTGGCTTGATTCCCCATTCGGAATCTGGCACCTTAAGAGCAGTCTAGATCTCAGCAAGGTAATTTTTTGTAATATTTAAGACCTTATTTTGGACATTGCAGCATTAGAAATACGTCAGATCAAACTTATAGGGCTTTAGACAAATCATGCGTAATTTGTCTTTTGTGTTACATTATTTTTAGATAAAACGGAGTCTTTTAATTGTGAATTTTGGGACACCATAGAGGTCGAGCCCTCCGGTTGAATTGATTCACCATTCATATCAGGAGGTCTACATCTGTGACTGGCCTGCGAGAACACACCGTCAGTCTTTTCCTCTCTTTCCCGATAAAAACTCCATGTGGAGACAACATCCATTGGGGTAAGCTGCAATTGAACGCGGGAATACCCTACAAAGGCAGGTTGAGGTAAACGTACAAACAGTTGGATTGCAGTGTAACATTATAGGGGTCTGGCCCCCTTCCCTTGATCCCTTCAGCTGGGGGTGTCCCTGGGGGTGGAGGTGGAGCAATGTGTCAGTAACACAATTCTTCCAGCAATGGTACAGGAACTAATTTAATGTTTCTTGTTTGGTATGTTGGCACTTATTAAATCGATGGGCTGCCCCAAGAATCTGGTTCAGCCCATAGAGACAAGGCTTTTTTGGCTTTTATGAGTTTTTAGAGTTTTAAACATGGTGTGATAACATACAATGTGCAATTTTTGGAAAGTAACCACACCGGAGAAAGACTTATGTATCTCTTCTATTTTTTCATTGTGTTTCTCTTCCATCCCTCTTTTCCCTTCCTTATGGTGTTTTAACAAACAGTTTTTAGGTCCGGAATATGAAACAAACAAGAAAGAATACAGTGGAATATTGTAGAAAAGCACTTTATTAACACACCTACTGTTAGTTATATGCTAGAACATTGTTTGTATTTGTTTGTCCTGATGAGGTGCAGTAGTTGTAAAGTGTTTTAACAACCACTAGCCCGAAACTGGAGTCGACAAGATCAGAGGTTCCACTCCCTTTTGGAGTTGGATCCTACTTGGGTCACAGAGAAATGTCGGAGCAATTGTATATATGAAAAGAAATGTGCCAATATATACTCCTTTTTACAATATACATTGATGCATTTTACAAGACTATGAACATGTCTTAACGTCTTGAGGTCTATTGGTATAGACTGTTTTGTTCTGCTCTGGGAACACACAACAGAAATTGCGTTGAATTGCACAGGTATGAGTGAGTATATTTATGTTGATTGTTTTGAATGTGAATGAAAGTTTAGGTGATGAATGTTGAGAGACAATGGTTTTTGGTTGGTGTGATGTGCTTTTTTGAGTTTTCAGATTGTTTGACTTTAACAATTGTTTAATTGATGAATGTTGTATTTTACATACTTTTCCCTGATGGGTTATCAATTATGATCATATATAAAAAATGAAATAAAGCTTAATGTAAACATTAATGCCTTGTCTGCGAATCATTGTGCACAATAACTGCCACCGTCTCTTGGAAGGAATTGGTTGGTAGGTTTACGTGTAGTTACATAATATAAATGGTTTGAGGGTGGTACTTGTCTCCTGACTTTTGTACCTTTTTGTATGTAGTGCCTTAATGAGCCTGTCCAATAAAGATACATGTTGCACTGGAGTGCCGTCTGTGCGGAGATAACCCCTCCTTTTCCACCGTGACACGTGTACGGTTGACATCACATAGGGGGTCATTACGAGTGCGGCAGTAAGGGGTTAACAGTGCAGGTAAGGATGCTGGTGCCGTTAACCCCTTACCGCCGCATTCCGAGGTCCCTTAGCGGGTCCCACTAAGGCCGACTGGTAAAACCACTAAGGGACCAGGGAGCTAATACCGGGCCCATTATTTACGGGCCCATTATTAGCTCCCTCCCCATTCCCAGGGAATGGGGAAGGGTATTTTGAATGGGGACTTACCGGGTCCTCCAAGGTTGGAATGACCCGGTAAGTGCCCATTCAAAGAACCGGACACGAGTTTGGAGGCAGCCATGGCACTAATAGCACCATGGCTACCTCTAAACTCGTAATGACCCCATAGTCGGAGTCACTGTACACTGACACTTCCTGATCCTTGTGTTTCTTGAGCGCACCAATAAGCGCTACCAATTCTGCTGCCTGTGCTGAAAAATGGGATGGTAGTCTTGCACTCGCCACTACCTCAAATTCCTCATTTAATCAGTGTCTTACAACTGCAGATCTTGAATCCCTCTCCCCACTAGTTTCGTCGATTTTTGAAGAACCGTCAATAAACAGAATTTCCCCTCATGCTAAAGCATTTTCTTTCACACGGGGAATATCATCATAACATTCAACATAGTTAGTGCAATCGTGTACATGATTACCTTCTTCTATAGGTTCAGCTACAAACGTGGCTGGGTTCATTATTTTACACCTTACAATTTTAATCGCTGGATGAGAAATCATTACTTGTGCGCAGAAGCTCTTTGTGTTGTCAATGTACCTTTGGGTTTCTCTAAAATGGAAAATAAGGCGTGCTCCACGTATAGCCCATGGTAATACTTGTGGACTTCTCAATCGCAAATGCGGCGGCAGCCAAAGATTGTTTGCATGGACAATGTCCTCTCATAACTGGTTCTAAAATCCCACTGTAATACGCCAAAGGTTTATATACATAATTGGGATTCCCAAAACTGGAGCTGTACACATTGCTCTTTTTAATTCCTCAAATCCTTCCTCCAATCCTTCCTCCATTTCTTCAGACCATTCTATCTTTGTCTTACCAACTTGTGCTTTCTTAAGTGCTTGCAAAAGCGGTTTTGTGTATGTGCTGTAGCCGAAATCCCAGGCCCTGCAATAATTGCATAAGCCCAGATATTGCTGCATTTGCCTCACTGTATTTGGATTTGGTGTTTTCATGATAGCCTCAGCTCTCTCAGGTGTCACTTTCGTTCCTACACGTGAAATTAACTGGCCTATGTACAACACCTCTTCCTGGCAATACTGTAATTTCTCCTTATCTACTTTGTAACCCTTGTTTACCAATAGAGTCATTAACTGAACAGAGTCCAGCCTACATTCATCCACTGCTTCACTACAGATTAATATGTCATCTACATATTGAATTAACACACTCTTGAGCTCACTGTTACCTAAATCCATCTGTAGGAACCTATTAAAGATCAACGGGGACTCACTTGAGACAATCAAGGATGTTTTAGTGTCTTTTGTCTGAACGAAAAGGAAGTAAGGTCTTATGAGTCTTTGTGCAACGGGATCGAGAAAAACTCATTTTTCAAATCAATCACAGTGAAGTACTTAGCTTCAACTGGGATGCTACACAATATTGTCGCAGGATTCAGAACAAATGGCAACTCTGCTATGGCCAACGTATTTCCCCCTGTCATTTTCTCTAATTTGCAGATCCATTTTCCAACCCCCGAAGTCAAACTAGGCAACTTGCATTTTAAGTTATCCTTATCCATCTGAGGCCATGGAATATATTGCGGTATTGCCACTCCCCACTTCTCTAGCAAGGGGAACTGCGAGAACCCCATCCCATAGCTGGACCCCATTAGTCATTTACCCAATGCAGGGGTAATCGTCCCTATTTGTCTTCGTGCTGGTAACGACCTTAACCTACTCACATAAGGTGGATATTCTCTTCTCTCACTACACAAACCTCTTTGGGGAAGTTTGGGATGTGGGGTAGGATCTGGTGTTCTTTCCTTAGGGTGTTCCAGATGCGACCATCTTACCTCCTTATCCAGGTTTTGACTTCCCAAGAGGGCGCATTTACCCTCCCCTCCTATCTCACAACCTGACTCCCTTTCTTCATCTGACATTGCTCTAGCCCAACTGGTGTGACTATCATCCTCCCCCTCCCTATCTACATCTAGTCTACTAAAAGACAATGGGCCTCATTATGACTCTGGCGGTAGCCGTGCGGGTAAATACCAGCACGGCTGCCCCCGGAGTCATTTTCTTTCTTGCGCCTGGGAATGAGGAACTACCGGGGCATTACAGCCCTGGCGGTCCACTCCGGCCAGGCGCTGGAAAGAAGAAAAATCCCATTCCAATCGTGTCCCAGTGGACTCAATGGGAATGGGGAGGAGGGATGCACTGGCACTGTGTACAACAGTGCCGGTGCATCCATCAAGGTCTAGGTTCGGGTGCCAGTCTGCCCACCAGGTTAGACCTGCTGGGCTGAAAGGCACCCACTTGCAGAACTCGCAGTTTGCCAGTCTGGAAACAATGGTACTGGAAAGCTTACCAGTACCGTTGTTTCTGGACTGGCAAACTCGTAATGAGGCCCAATGCTCTGCATTCATCAATAAACATGTATTCCTCCTCGGTTTTGGTATCAGGGATTGTCTGCCACTCCCTTGAGTCCCATACTTGCTGTTCTGCCTCATTGCTGATATATCTTATCAATCCTCTCTCCAATACTTTCTGCATCATATTTTTTGAGTCATGTCTCTCATTGGGAAAACTTTGCTTCTAGTTTCGCATTGCCCCTGTATTTCGTCGCTTGGTCTTATTCGTTCTATAAGAATGAGATTGGCGTTAAGATCTCGCTGCCTTTTTTCCTTCACTCTTTGTGCCTCTTTTTCTTCTTTCTTCCTTTCTCTCCTGTCCCTTTCCTATTTCTTTCTTCTGACTATCATACTTCCTTTGTTCCTCTGCCCGCCTTTCGCCATTCTCTTGTTCTTCGCTATATATCTTTTCCAGTCATTCCCTGCCTTTCCTTCCTTGCTCATCCTCCCTCAACTGCTTTTCTCGTTCCCTATCCTTCTTTTCTTGCTCGTTGTTGTCTTCCTTTTGCCTAACCTCCTTGATGTTTTTCCCATCTAACTTGAGTCATATCTGTCCTCCCATCCATTTGTTCTGTACAAGCGTTACCTCTTCTGCTCTATCCTTTTCTCCTTTCCATCTCTTAATTTCTCTGTCTATATCTGTTGATATATTCGATCTCTCTGCTCTTTACCTTGTATGAACTTCCACGCGTTTTCCTTCTTTTTGCTCTCTTCTGGACTCTCATCGCTACTATAAGCGGGGGGTGCATATGTTGGGCTACTATACCCCGCCGCTGCTTTTAATTCTTTTGAAGAATAATATTCTGTCTCTTCTGCATCTACATATGCGTGCACATATGTGGTCATGTGTTGTGTTACTGCTTTTGAGAATGATGCCCCTTCTGGCCATGGCATGAACATTTTATTAGCTGTGCCTTTTACCCATTCTGCACTGTACTGTGTGAGCTTGGGCGCCTGTCACGGTAATGTTTTACAAAGGTGAATAAGAGGAGTGTCCTTCATAATGACAAGTCACAATTAACTGTCGATACTTACTTACCATATCGTTACCTTACATATATTTAATACATCTCTATTTATCTCAAAGCTTATTGATCAACTCTTTTAATCTCAAAAACAATAAATATGAGCAAGAACCATCAATCGCCACTCAATCCTCTTTTGTCTCAACAACCTATCTGTCTTCTGACTGGCGTCAATCATTTAGTACACTTTAACTCAAACCAACTTCACTTCCAACTTTCACAATTTATCACTTTTCAGAACTTCATAGATTAAATATCAATCACAGTAATGACACATTAACAACCCCTGTGATCACCTTCTCTTTCCCCTATAATCATTTATAGAAAGAGGTATTCTGTCTTCGCCTCCAATTATATTACCCCGTACAGAGTTTAAGACATAACCTTCCACGGTCCTGACCGTGAGTATTCTCTCTTAATATTCAGACTGGAATTTGTGATGTCTTCTTCAATCTCCCTTGAAATACGATTACCTAGGCATTCCTTTATCCACACAAAATTTCCTGTGACACACTTATTTCAGAAAAATCACAATCCCGCCCCTTTCTATTGCCATTACCCTTAGTCTACATACATTTGTTTAATTGACTCGAGGCGTTCGGTATCGACTCCCCCTCCAATCCAACCACTTCGCCTTCTGGGAGCAGGGATTTATTCAAAGAGGAACCTGCCCAACGTCTCGGTTTTTCTTGCAAGTTTATTTCTCTCGACCGCTCTCCACTGGACAAATTCAAGAAGATGGCAAGTTGCTGTTTTATTAGCAATTATCTAAAACAGAAAGTTTACAACGAACATCAATGGGCGTACGCTCATTCTCAGTGATTTCCCAGAAAAATACAATTATATACTTCTTTATATGTCAGAATGATGTCATGCTACGTGGCAATAGTGGAAAACCTATAAAGTGTTGGGATTAGTTAAGGGACACATCTAGACATACTATCATATAGGAGCTAGGTTGTTAGTGGCTGTCTGATATCAGGTGGACAAAGTATGTCTACCTCTTCATACATGTCATTTAAGAAAAATCAGTTACACAGTGTTTCACCGGTTTCTCAAACTATAAGATCCTTAGTTATATGGACAAATACAATTGGTTTGGCATGCTTGTTCAATATCTGGAACTTTTGGTTCAATTAGCAGCACGTAAACCAAGACCCAATTAGGACATGACACTGCCCTACCACCCAATTAGCCCAACATCTCTCATCACTCATGTCTTCTGCCATGAAATTGTCTTTGTACTTGGCCTTGCAGAGTATTCATGTCCTGGGAATGCAACGGGAGTGATGGCACTCGCTATCGTGTCTGTAACTCCAAGTTCAAGCCCTATTTCCAGCCTTGACTCACGTGACAAGAGACCACGATTCTGTTCATTCTGCAAGCTTTTAAATGTTTTAAATTAATTAAGACTTGGCATCCTTTGTGTTCTTTCTTGCACCTTAACGTGAGAGGATTCATCCTCTGCACACACGTTCCTCTTCAGCATAGATAGCTGGCCTCGACTTCTCAGTTCTTGACTTCAGGCCAGACAGTCTAGATGCGCTCAACCTCTCCCACCATTACGACCGGTTCAACCCACTCAGGTGAGCACACCCTTGATGCTGTTTTTAGCTCCCATGACCTGGTTTATTTATCCCATCCCAAACCACTCATCTGGACCGACCACTATGCCATCTCTTTCTCCATCCACACCCCTGTCCCTCCCCGGGATCTGAAATGCTGGAACAAAGGTAAGATCCTTCCCGACCTAGCCGAAGCCCTGCTTCTTCGCCCCCCCTGCAATGCTCCCCCTGATGGAGCCTTAACCATTGACTCCTTTGACTCCTGGCTTAATGACTCACTAATTCCTCTCATTCCCTTGCACCCTGCTTCCTCACGCAGTGGACCATCTCCCAAATGGTTCACGCCCCTGCCAAAAAACAAAATAACTCTCTTGAACGCAAATGGTGAGCATCTAAAACCGATCTCAGCACATCCATGTTCGCTCTGCACTGCCATAACTACAAAGGTGAAATTCCGAAAAGGACAAAAAGCCTATTACAATAAACAAATTCTCAACTGTGGCAACCACACTTGATCATATCTGAATTCATCAAACCCACTAGCTCCTTTACCCAATCCACCCCACACTCAATCACTCTGCGACTCCCTCTCCCTACACTTCTACAACACCGCTCTTGACAGGATGACATCCATTAACAACGAATTGTCCTTCCTACCCTCCCCCATCAATGACCACCCCTGATACCATTGCCCTGACACCCAATTTCCCTACCTTCTACTCCTTCAAACCCATCTCCAGAGACGAGTTCCTTGACCTACTATCAGCCAGAAAACCCTATGGGTCGCCCCTCGACCCCTGCCCAGCTTCTGTCCTGAAAGAAATATTCTTGTCTATCTGCTCAGGAGAACATGCAAGAGCCATTCTAAATTAATCACTCACCTTTGGCATCTTCCCTGATGCCTTCAAAACAGCGCATGACAAGCCACTTCTAAAAAAGACATCGCTTGACCCGCTTGAAGTCAAGAATTACAGACTGATTTGCAACACCAGATTTCTTGCAAAACTCATTGACTGGACTGCATACTCCCAGTGCAACATGGAACTGAAACCACTCTGATATCGATCTGGGATGATCTCAAGGTCACTGCAGACTCTGAAGACTGCGCAGCATTGATCCTCCTCGATCTCTCTACAGCCTTTGACACAGTGAACCACTCAATCCTCCTTGACCACCTCCACTCCCTTGGAATCCGTGGCACTGCTCTTAAATGGATCGCATCCTTCCTCAGCAACAGGAAACAAATAACCCTCCTCACCCCTTATGTCTCAACTACTCGCTCAGTGAACACTGGAGTACCACAAGGCGCATGCCTGTCTGCTCTCCTGTTCAACCTCTATATGACCACTCTACCAAGAACCATCCGCATGCACAACATCTCCTGTTACAACTACGCTGATGATACCCAAATTATCTTAAGGATTCCCAAGTCAGACACCAACCCCCTTCCCGACCTTGATGCTTCTCTCCGCGATTTTGATCAATGGATGACAATAAACCACCTCCTTTTGAAGCCCGCTAAAAATGAAATCATGGTGTGCAGCAATACTGTCTTTCTACCACTTCCACTCTCATGGCCCCTTCCCTCGGCCCCCCTGCCTCCCTCAGATACAGTGAAAAAACTAAGCTGCACTATGGACTCAGGCCTGACCCTCTCCTGTCAGTTATACAATGTGTCAAAATGTTGTTACTACCACCTCAAACCTCTCAGACACATTTTTCCCTACCACCTCTCCTACTCGAACAGACTTGCCGCATTTATGTCTATTGTGATGTCGAGACTGCATTATGCCAACTCCCTATACCTAGGAGCCCCGGCATACCAACTCAACAAACTCCAAAGAGCAAAAAACGCTGCTGCAAAACTGCTCCTTGTCCTGGGTCAAAGAGACCACATCTCACCAGCTCCCTGAACCCTCCACTGACACCCAGTTGGACAAAGGGCCACATTCAAGACACTATGCATCACTCACCGAGCAGGGCACAAGACCGGCCCAATATACCCACAAGAAAAGATAAAACCATACTTCCCATCTAGCACCCTAAGAACAAGCACTGCCCTCCATCTTGTGATTCCAAGCTGCAACTCTGTCAGGATCGGAGGATCTGCCTTGTCAACCTTGGCCCCAACTCTGTGGAACTCGCTTCCCCCTCATATTCGATACACCCAAGACTATATGATGTTCCTCAAAGCTCTAAAAACGTGGCTCTTTCCATAACACCAACCACAACCTTCTGAAGCGATTGAACCCTAGCAACCTGATGACTAATGCTCAATGAGATCCCGAACAATGTCATCACTGAATAGGCTTATTGCTTCGCTATTAAGCAACTGCATGCCTGAAATGCAGAATATCGATCTCCTTAGATCATAACTCCACACACTCTACTCCCATATCACTATGCTTACTCTCTACTCTGCACCATCACACAATTAGAGTGCAGCTACACCCCTCGATCAATTCGGCCCAGCTGCTCACATACAAACATTACCCCATGAATACCTCATCATTCTAATAAAACGCAGCTACATCCCATGACGAACTGGCCTAGCTGCACAGATAAGCACCTAACAGGCCTAATGCAGCCAGAACCCAGTCTTGATGTTCGCCCACCAGATTGCACACATTCAACTGATATCAGTC
Organism: Ambystoma mexicanum; assembly: GCF_040938575.1. Lineage (NCBI taxonomy): Eukaryota > Metazoa > Chordata > Amphibia > Caudata > Ambystomatidae > Ambystoma > Ambystoma mexicanum. The sequence goes on from NC_090933.1 coordinate 929,041,362, forward strand.
CCACCACACCTAATGCAAGGATGCAGCTACCATCAAGCAGCTACATCAGCTGCACACATAACTGGTTGACCCAAGCACCCTACTACACCCTACTTTCTCATTCTCACTTTCTACGGCGACCGGAGCAGCTGCAGAGAGGCTTCCCCCACCATCTCAAGCCCTGCAGTGCATTTGGTGTACTACCATATGCAGGTAAGCCCCCCCTGGGCTGGATCTATCAGCCAATGATGGTGCCACAGCTGACTTTAAATTTGCTAAATTGCATTATCAGGCTTCAACATCTTCCTGAAATAAAACGTCTAACTATTTGAACAAATATGACGCTCCGAAATGTGCGACTTTCCTGCTGGCCCCACTTGCTCCATGCAACATTGCCATTCCAAGATGGCCGTGTCCTTTGTCTTGCACTGGGGTGCCTGCTCTGTTGCTGCTGGGGGCCTTGGATTGGCCCAGGCCTTGTACATCTTGGCCAATGAGAAGGCCGGCAGGCTTGGCTGGCCCTCCTCACAAGGCCCACTCCTGGCCCCATCTAGTTGCTCTTCCTCCTGACTTTCTTCATTCTCACTTCCTACGGCAACTGGAGCGGCTGCAGAAAGGCTTCCCCCAACATCTGAAGCCCTGCAGTGCACTCAGTGCACTACCATATGCAGGTAAGAATGGGCTGGCACCACAGCTGACTTTAAATTTGCTAAATTGAATTATCAGGCTTCAACATCTTCCTGAAATAATATGTTGATCTATTCGAGCAAATTTGATGCTCCGCTTTGTGCGACTTTCTTACTGGCCCCACTTGCTCCATGCGGCATTGCCATTCCAAAATGGCTGTGTCCTTTGTCTGCACCAGAGTGCCTGCTCTGTTTCTGCTGGGAGCCTTGGATTGGCCCTGGCCTTCTACATCTCGCCCCCCCTCTGGTCCCCCTGTGATGTGTGTGATGCCTCCCACCCCCCCCCCCTCTTGTCCCCCTGTGATGCTTGTGATGCCCCCACCCTCCTCTGGTCCCCCTAGATGCTTGTGATGCCCCTAGCCCCCTCTTGTCCCTTGTGATGTGCATGATGCCCCGACCCCCCTTGAATCCCCCCTGATGAGTGATGCTCCACACCCCCCTCTGGTCCCCCGTGATGCTTGTGATGCCCCCCTTTGCCCCCCCTTTTTCTTGCTGGAGTTGCCTTGATTCACGTAAGGTTATAATCAATGACATTTGCCAATGCTTGGATTGACTTTTGGACACATTTGGCCTCATTACGAGGTATGCGGTAGAGGGATAACAGAGATGCCGGCCCCGTTATCCCTCTACCGCCCCATTACGAGTCTCCTCGCGTGACCCGCTAAGGACGTCTGGTAAAACCAGGCGTCCTTAGCGGGTCCCGCGAGCAGACCAGGATGCAAACAACATGCCCGTTGGGACTCAAATGGGAATGGCGAGTAATATTTTCTGAAGCCCGGGAATGGGCAATTACTGGGTCCGCCGGGGCTGTAATGCCCCGTTAATTGCCCATTCCCAGGCCCTGGAAAATTCATGACTCAAATTCATACTGAAAATATGAAAATTCAGTATTTACCGCCACGGCTACCGCTAGGGTCGCAATGACCCCATTGTGTATAGGTGCTATATAAATAATTGCCCATTCCCAGGCCCCGGAAAATTCATGACTCAAATTTATACTGAAAATATGAAAATTCAGTATTTACCGCCACGGCTACCACTAGGGTCGCAATGACCCCCATTGTGTATAGGTGCTATATAAATAAAGCATCATATCATATCAGATCGACTGACCTGGACTATGGTCCCCGAGGGCGTTCAACCCACCAGCGCTTTGAGGTCACACCAATGATAAATAGAGCGCTATATAAATGCCAAATAACATAACATAACAGATGTCTGACACGCACTTGACGTTTAAGATTACAGATCTCTCTAGCCTTTTTTGGATGTGGTTTTCCACCTTGTGTGCGTTAAACGTTTCACATCATGAGTAATGAGGTGTGGGAGGGGGTCGCCCACTGGCACATGCCTGCGACGTTACTTCCTGTGATGTCACTTCACATGGCATTACCTAGGCCAAAGGTGGCACCCTGAGGCCTCCTCCCCACGGTGCGTGTATGTTGCTTGTAACCCCTGGCTCTTAGCGTTGAGATGTCTGACACGCACTCGACGTTTAAGATTACAGATCTCCCTGGCCTTTTTTGGATGTGGTTTTCCACCTTTCATGCGTTAAACGTTTCACATCATGAGTAACGAGGCGGGGGAGGGAGCTGATCCATTGTAGCTCCAGGCTGCTAACGCATGCGCCATGCCATAGTATGCACATATTAATAGAGCGGCAGCAGTGCAATGCAACTTCAAACAACAACTTCAGATCCTTTCTTGACAGCTGCAATTTAACACTGAATACATTAAGAGAGGGGGATGCAAAAAGAATTCCGGAACACAGCGAGGAATTCTCGTCTTGCAGAAGCAAGCTTTTAAGATGTGGCTTAAGACATGTCTGGTTCGATACCGCGCCGCTCATGCACGAGTCTGCAACGCTCATGCCCGGTGCAGGACGCTTGACCTACACAGAAGTGTTTCTTGGGGATAGCACTTATTTGCCTGTGTGCATGGGGTCTACAAAGCGTGAACCTAGCTTGGAAGCAGGGCTGGCTGCAGAGCAGGGTGGGCTGGGCGACCCACCGGGGTGGGGGCCTTTAGTCCCCTGCCACACCAAGTCAGGGGAGTTTTTCAAGGGCTCCCCGAGCTGGTGTAGTGGGAGAAGGCATGGCAAGCGCCCTTTTGTTATTAAATGCGACTGCGGCAGTGGGGCACATTTAATAATAATAGGGGGCTGATGCAAAGCATCAGATGATTACCTCCCTGCTCCAACGCGAGAGCTAGGCAGTTTTCATTGGGATAGGGTGCTCATGCATTACCATGTGCGTCCTATTCCAGTGATTAACTCCCTGCCAGGCGACAGAGCGGGGAGTTAGAAAAAAAGTGGCGCTCCTGCACCCCCTACCCCTGTTGACCAGGGGCACGCAGGGAGCGCCAATTCGTCTAGGGCGCTGCTGCCACTAAGGCCGGCCCTGCTTGGAAGCCACGCAGCGCTTTATAGGGGACAAACCCAGGGGCTTACAAGTAAGGGTGCAGGGGCTGTAGAGAAGCTGGGAAGATGCAGGTGAGGGATCTCCTCTCAGTGACTTCATTCCACCAAAATGCCAGGGGTAGTGGAAGTGACATCATAAGAAGAGATGTCATTTGACCCACCTCGAAATGCCATCACAGGAAGTGATCGAACACAACCTTTCACCCCTTGACAAAACAGGAAGTGGCATCACATAGCATTGTTACTAAGTACACTGCGGAAAATATGGTTGCGATATCACTGTAATGTGATATACATTTCATAGAAGAATGTATCACCATACGTATCGTTAATATCAGTGTTTATAGGCCCATATGACCAATTACTGGGAACGCAAGCAGACACCCAAGGCCAAATGATAATGATGTGTTATTATATAGCATTTAAGCTTAAGCACTTGATATAGAACAAATATACATACAATATCACCCAACCTGTGTTGATACTCATTTATCAATCTCAGAAGAAAGATGAAAGGCTGAGTTGGCCTTGCCAGGATTCAAACCTGCAACCTGCACATCACACACACATCGCAGCAGCGAGCACTCAACCAAATGAGCTAACTTACCAGCAATAACTATCTTACTGGCTATAGTAAAATTAGCAATTATATGTCTGAATGTTTTCAAAGTCAGAAAGCAAATTACACTCTTCAGTGGATACCACTAAACTGTTAACTGAGATTTAACAGCAGGCCAGTTCATCTGCAGGTCTGGTGCAAAGATGGCCACATGCCAAGCCTGCGTGGATCTACTTTTCAGGGTTCAGAGGTTGGCAAAATACATAACATTGAGAGGGTTTATACCTGTGTATTAAAGAATTTAGAGTAGTGCAGGGAAAGCAGCGCACTCACACGGCATCCCGTACTCTGGGCACTCGTTACCTCAGAAATACAAACAGACATCCTGAACAGCATGCCATGGAGATATGAAAAATAGACACACAAGAACAAAGCATTAATTCTATGACAAGACTGGAGGCGAGCATTATGCTTCAACTTCTTTATTTACTACCCTTCAGCAGTTTCAACGAACTATATCAAAAATCAACAACAAAGAAATGTCCACATGACTTTCACTTTTAAAACTACAAATCCCATAGTCTCTGTAGTCCTTCACACTCCAGCTCAGCTATGACCACATCTTGTCTCTGAGCTCCTCCTCTTCTTTTACTGCTCTTCAAGCAGATAAGTGACATTTTCTTTACCTCCCAGTTAATGTGCATTTCTATAGCACTGACATATGGTTTAGATATGTTTTTGACTTAGAGTGTCTCTACGGCAATATTTTACAGATTAGTGAGTGAATTTAGATACTGAGCATAGAGCGCGCAAGCGTAGTGTCAGGCGACGCGTTAGACTCGTTAAGCGTGTTTGGAACAGTTATACATGTAGGGCTTTTTTGTCCGTGACGAGAGCGTGTCGGCTGCCGTACAGGTCCGCCGAAGGTTTCTCAGTCAACCCAGCAGCTAAAGACTATTATCGGGAGCTCCGTCGGCTTCCTTGGCCCGTGCTGTATTTCCGGCCCCTCAGGGGTTCGCTGTTGGGCCGCAGAGCTCCCTTGGTCTGCCAGCAGACCCCCTTCCTTGCGGGTAGAGCGGGCTCGCTAAAGCGCAGGCCCCCTCCCTTGCGGAGGCGGGGTGAGACGCTGAGCGCATCCAGCCCTTGCAAAGGGCTGGCACGGAGTACTCCAGCCCCCACCCTTGCGGGGGCGGAGCTGGCCGGATGCCCGTGTCGCGTCATATTCATTCTGCGAGGCTACCAGAGGCATCCGGAGCGAGAGCTCGTGCAAGCTGAACAAATTCTTTCGAATTTAAGCCCTCCCTTCGCACACACTGAAAGCGCAGACCGAGCGAGGGAAGCACAGCTCCAGGAGAGGGAGCCTGAAAGAGGAAGTGAGCAAGTAGCACAGCTCTCGACGAGAAGGTGCCAGCAACCACACACACAAGGCTGTAGCCTCCCAACAAGTAATAAGAGACCATAAGCCACCACAGGCATAGAGAACTGATAAAGTCTGGTGCAGCCACGAAAAAAATAAAAAATAAATAAATAAAATAAAAAAATATAAGGCTGGAAGAGAAGAAGGAAATAGGAGAAAGAGACTAGAGATCGATCTCTGAAAAGCATCTACTAGGAAGTGGGTGGCAAAGACACCTTCATACAGGTATTAAGGCACACAGCACCCCTTAACATGTCGGAATTCGAATGGAGCAAGGAGGAGCAGCCCCTAGACTTAGTCGCCAGTTTCAAGAAGGTGCTGGGGAATTCCCTAGTAGATGCAGTGGCTCAAGGGGTGAGACCCCTGCAGGAAAGGCTGGAGACATTGGAAGCAATGCTCCACCAGCCTAAGGAAAGCACCAAAAGGACACACAGGTTGCCCATTGAACCCTCTGGATCAGGGTCTAAGGGGAATATTCAGGCCCGCAAGAGAAAAGCCTCTGCAGACCCTCAGGGCCCTATGGATGGGGCAGAAGATAAGGCCCTGGATGTCGCCAACGCCTTCGCGAAGCTTAAGAAAGCATATTTGCAGCGTCAGGCAGTGCCGGACCTCATGGCCCCCTCTCCTGGGGAAGAAAATGAAGGAGATGAAGACCCAGGCTCGGAAGAGGAGACAGAGGAAGGAAACCTACCCCCGCAAGAGCCGGAGGAGCCAGTTGAGGAGGAATGGGCGAAACCCAGCGGGGGAAGAAGGACCAGCAAGGAGAAGCACCTCGAAGAGGAGCAGGACGATATGTGCGATCCGGATAGTATTAGGAATCCGAGATCTTCCGACTGGCAGCCTTCTCCGAGAGTGGCTCAATAGATGACAGCAAGGCTAAGAAAAGCTTTAGATAAGGAAGTGAGACAGCGTCTCTGAGCGGAATGCCCCTGCCCAGACTTGCCGGGGAAAGTGGCAGAAGCTCCCGAATTGGACCCCAAAATGCTCACCTTTGTCTCAAAGACCAGTAAGGACCCCCGTAAAGGGATAGATAGATCATGGAAAAGTTGCCAGGAAAAGATACTGGACTTGGCCGGTCCTCTCGCTAAGATCATGGACTTGGCAGAAAGGGCGAGGGACACAGGTGAAGAAGTGGACCCAGAAGCCCTAGCAGGATGGGCGCAAAGAGCAGTTTGCCTTCTAGGGAACGCGAATTGCGCAATAGCTTCCGAGAGAAGAAGAGGGCTTCTATTGAAAATAGACTCGAAGCTCAGTGAACTAGCATCCTACGAGGCTGGAGAGGCAGCCCAAGGACTCTTGTTTGGTGAAACCTTTGGGAAGGAGATGGGCCGCTTTGTAGGCACATACACATTACTGGAGAAGGCGCAAGCATCCATATGTAAGATCTTCCCTCAGAGAGTTTTTGCCGGGACCGGTTGTTACAGGGGTCGCTCGAACGGTCGCCAACAAGGAGGTAGAAGACCCCCAAATCACAGAGCCCAGTACTGGGAGAACAGGCAGAAAGACACGTTCTTTCCAGCCAGAGGTCGCAATACCAGAGGGCGCAGAGGAAGAGGCTTCGGATGAGGCCAGGGGTTTACGCCAGGTAAGAGCAGTAACTTACACTCCAGTGGGAGGAAGTATGTTCTGGGAAAACTGGCGCACGCTTTCCAGCGATGCCTGGATTTTGCAAACCGTCAGAGGTCTGCAGCTAGAGTTTATACAGGCCCCAGTGCAGACCAGAGTACCCCAGCGCCCGCACATGGTGAAAGGGGAGCAAGCAGCCCTCAATACTGAATTAGAACTATTAGTGAGGAAAAGAGCCATAGAAAGGTGTCCCAGTACCCCGAGCTTCATCAGCAACATGTTTCTCGTTCACAGGAAGGAGAAAGTGCGCCCAGTAATAAACTTAAAGGAGTTGAACGGATGGATAATTTACCATCATTTCAAAATGGAAGGGATCCATCAGCTCAGAGATTCCCTGAGAGAGGGAGACTGGCTGACCAGGTTAGATCTAAAGGATGTCTACCTTACAGTTCCAGTGCAGGAGCATTTCTGGAGGTTCCTAGCTTTTCACTGGAAGGGACAGCTCTGGCAATTCAGGACGATGCCATTCGGGCTTGCGTCAGCGTCTTGGGCTTTCACGAAAATGATGAAATCAGTAGCCGCGGCTATCCGAGAGAAAGGCATACGATTGATAATATACCTAGACGATCTGTTGCTTCTGGCAGAGGATCGAGGAGCGCTGGAATATCAAACAAAGTGGGTACTTGACATTACTAGACCTGTTGCAGTCACTGGGGTTTCATGGAGAAGTCAGATACCAAACCAGCACAGAGGCTGGATTTCCTAAGCTTCATTCTAGATACGAAGAAAGCCACCCTGGAACTACCAGCAAGGAAGATACGAGATATCAAGAGACAGATCAGAGCATGCTTGAAGAAGAAAGCGATTTCTCTGAGAGTTCTAGCGAGAATAGTGGGCCTCCTGGCAGCCTCCGTACAAGCCATTTTTCCAGGTCCCTTACACTATCGAGCCTTACAAAGGTTGAAGATAAGACACCTACAACAAGGGTTGAGATATCATCAATCGATACCCTTGGATCAGGAGTATATCACAGAACTGGAATGGTGGTTGCAGAATATGGACGCCTGGAATGGGCGTGCCATATTCGGAGACCGGCCGGACCTCATAATAGAGTCAGACGCCAGTCGTCTAGGATGGGGAGCTCGGCGCGAAGAGTTGCAGACAGGAGGCAAATGGAGCGGAGAAGAACTGAGCCTGCACATAACTGTCTAGAGCTTCTGGCAGGCTCCTTCGCGATAAAGACGTTCATGAGAGACGGAGTGAAGTCTTACGTCCTGCTAAAGATGGACAACATTTCGGCAGTACGTTACATAAACCACTTAGGGGGGACGAAGTCCAGGATGCTAGCCGAGCTAGTGAAGGACTTCTGGCACTACTGCCTGCAGACAGGGACGTCAGTGACAGCGGAGTATCTGCCCGGAGCACTGAATGTAGTAGCAGATTGGAACTCCCGATACCTCATGGACTCCAGCGATTGGAGGCTAGATCCAGCAGTATTTCAGACATTGGATCAGAAGTGGGGCCCATTACACACGGATCTGTTTGTGTCTCGCCTAAACGCACAGATACCCAGCTATTTCAGCTGGAGGCTAGATCCAGACGCAAAAGGTACAGACGCATTCCTGCAGGATTGGGCAAGCGGCCCGCATTATGCGCTTCCTCCTTTCATGATGCTGAGCAGAGTGCTGGCGAAGTGTCAGAGGGAGAGCGCGGAGCTTGTACTAGTAGCACCTTTGTGGAAAGCTCAAGTATGGTTCCCGACACTGATAGAACGCTTGATAGATCTGCCGAGAATCCTCCCGGAAGGAGAGCGACTGCTCACGGACCCAGCTGGGCAGTGTCATCCTCTGAGAGTGAGAGGGACACGCTCGCTCATCGCGTGCAGGATATCAGGAGACGATGGGAACTGCCAGGCATTTCGAAGCAGGCGGCAGAACTCATTGCCAAATCTTGGGCTCCATCAACTAGGAGGAGCTACGACGTGGCTTGGGCCAAGTGGACAAGTTGGTGTAGAGGGAGAGGTATTCATCCCATTTCTGCACCTGTAGTAGCGATACTAAACTTCCTAGCGCAGCTTCTGCAAGATGGGAAAGCATTTTGCACTATAGGAGTATACAGATCAGCGATCTCTGCAGGACACGTACCGATTGAAGGAGTGCGAGCAGGTGAACACCCGGCAGTTTGTAGGCTCATTAGAGGAGTTAAGTTTAAAGCGCTGCCAGCAGCTAAGTACACAGTCTCATGGGACGTGACGATAGTACTGAGATTATTAGAAAGCTGGCCGGTTAATAGATATTTATCTCTCAAGCAGCTATCGGGCAAGCTAGCGATGCTGTTATGTCTCATATCCTGTAAGAGAGTATCGGATATTAAAGCATTAGAGGTTAATAGAAGGACATTTGGGCCAGAAGGAGTGACCTTCGTAGTAGTACGAAGGACTAAATCAAGCACCTCCACAGTGCATTATCCCTATTTTCCAAATAATATCAAATGGTGCATAACAAGCTGCATCAATGAATATGAAGCCAGGACAGCAGAGAATAGAGCAATAAGTACAACGCAGTTACTAATAGCACGTAGGAAGCCTTTTCAGGCGATAAAGACAGCCACCATAGCAAGATGGGTCAGAGAAATAATGCTAGCAGCAGGTATTGATTTACAGAAGTATGGTGCGCATTCAGTGAGAGGGGCCATGGCGTCCAAAGCATACAGGACAGGAGTTCCATTGCAGGATATTATGTCAGCAGCAGACTGGGCGAATGATCGTACCTTCAGGGAATTTTATTTCAAACCGGCTGAGAGTATAGCGAGTACGGTGTTGGGACAGCTTTGAACAAGCATAATGCTCGCCTCCAGTCTTGTCATAGAATAAAGATTACCCCTGCTAACTGCGCAGGGAGTATTAATTCTATTAAAGACTAGGAGGCAAACATTAGTTCCCACCCACTGCTATTTGTAATCATATTGTATGTAGTTGTGCTAGACTCCACCCTGATATTATATTTTCCCTAGGGGAAGAGCAGAAGAACAATTGAGGGAGTCGACTAGAAGGAAGAAGGCGAGAGTTCAGCCATTGAGATGTTAATCTGTTGGAGTTCAGGAAGTCTTCGCTCAGTTGGCGGGACAAGAAAAGTTATGGTTAAAGAGCATTCAGAGCACGTAAAAGAGAGGAGGAGCTCAGGGAGAGGATGTGGTCATAGCTGAGTTGGAGTGTGAAGGACTACAGAGACCATGGGACTTTTTAAAAGTGAAAGTCATGTGGACATTTCTTTGTTGTTGATTTTTTATATAGTTTGTTGAAACTGCTGAAGGGTAGTAAATACAGAAGTTGAAGCATAATGCTTGCCTCCTAGATTTTGTCAAGTGACCGAGGACACCGAGATGGAATGTCTTGTGATGATCATAACATTGACAATGACAGCAAAAAACATGCTATAACTGCAACTGCGAAAAGCAAAATGCATAGTCCGAAATGCGAAATGGATGCTTATTCTACTCTAAATGCTTTTTGGACGTTTTTGTCTGCATTGTGAATTTGCAGGTTCTATGTGATTTGACTGAAAAAGGTATTTTTTCAGGGAACCATTTACATCGAAAAAATACAGATAACATTTTTAATTTGGGGGATCGCCCAAACCCTCTGTTTCGCTAAGCTTATAACTCCATCCCAACCCCCTCCTCACCTGTACCAAATCCCCATATATATATTTTTTTAATTCTGTCTTTTTTCGATGTAATTTTTTCTCTGAAAAAAAAAACTCTTTGTCTCTGTTTTCGGTGAAATCACTGGATACCAATTTGAGGTATTTAAGAACAGAGTAAATCAGTGACTCGCCCCCTGAAATGTGCCTGAGATAAACCTTTAATGAGTCTAGCAATTATTGTATAGAATTCCAGAAAGCAACTAATGTGTTATTCCTATTCTTTATTATTTAGGGTCACTGCTTAAAGTGTTACACTTGTGGAACCCCCTGTTAAAAGAGGTCTGAACATTGAACAAGAAAGCTACCCACTCCAGACACAAAGAGCCACATGGCGCTGGCGACATTTCAGTTGCTTCAATTAAAAAAAAAACAAAAGCACGTTTTTTAGAGAAAGCAAGGGAGAGCCCTGGCGAGCCCCAAATAACGTCCCTAGCTCCTATGGGAGAATGCGGGTAGAATGGAATGGAGCCATCGCGGTAGCCTAATGTTCTTTGAAGAGTAGGGCCTTGATCATCTTTCTATTCAATGATCCGTGGTGAATATAATTGGGTGATGTCTGACCAAGATGTGCTTACTGTGTGCTGTAAATGTAAGATGTCTGCCTGATGCCGTGCAGAGGAATCGCTTTCTTTGGCAGAGTCATGGTGTGGGGAATATAACATTCCTATGGCCTTGATCCTTCCTGCTATAAGTACTGAGGGTGGTTTCCACGGTTGAATTTTGTTTTGAAGTGGGCTGGCCGAGAGGATGGCTGAAGATGCGCAAGGAGCTTTTCAAAAGGATTTCGATGTGTTGCACAGGGGCGCGTTTCCAAATAATGTCTGGGGGTCCCTGTTTTCACTTGGGAAAACCGGCCCGCCCATGTCAAAAACAAAACTGCATTAAAGGTTTTCCAGTGCAAAAGGGCAGTGGAAAAATGGCAGATATAAGCCATTTCGCTTGGTGCACCCATTATGTATCCCTGGTGCATTTATCTGATCCCAAAATCAATACAAAATAAGGAATGGAAAGACTTCTCGGGAAATGTTTTGCTTCTCATACATCACAACATGTTTTTACATCTTCCCTGCTGGATTGACGGTCTCTTTGATTGATATAATGTTAATATGGCTTCCTTAGTAACTATGTGTATGCCTGCACCCTTAGCTTGTGCCTGTGCTTGTGTGAAAGTCCTAAATAGACCATGCAGCGCTTGTGGGTGGAGATTATCAAGGTGTCTGCATATTGTCCTCAGCACAGCAGAACAATGAAAGGAAGCCAGCCCTTACCCACCTCTTAAAAAGGGAATTGCTGCTCTTCGCGCTACCTACTTCCTCTTCTTCTACCTCTCTTCTCTTCCTCATTCTCCTGTCTGTCATCTTTTCTCCACATTTCTACTTCTGTTACCACGAATGTGTTACCCAGAGCAAACACCATTGCTGCTCCGTCTGATGCAATTCCTTCTTTACTTAAACCCAAGGGCTATCCTTCTTTGGTGTCCGATCTTTTATTATTATTATTAATATGATTATTATTATTATTATTATTCAACTTTTCCTTCTTCAATTAAGCATGCTACTATTCTTCATATCTTGAAAATGCCTTCTCTCAATCCCTCTCTTCCCTCTAATTTTAGGCCTATATCTCTTCTTCCTTATCTCTGTAAGCTTCTGGAGCATCTGGTCTATTCTCAAGTATATTCTTTTATTTTTGATAACGCAATTCTCCCTCGTTTCCAATTTGTTTTCTGTTCATTTCACTCTACTGAAACTGCTCTTCTTTCAGTTTGTGACTTGTTACTTTCAGCGCGTTATTCTAAACATTCTTCCCTCTTCGGCTGCTTTCAATAGTGTGGATCATGCTTTGCTTCTTTCTCCTCTTTCATCCTTTGGGTTTTCCAGCTCTGTTCTCTCTTGGTTTCATTCTTATTCATCAAACCACACCTACTCAGTGTCTTGGGCTGGTGAGTCTCCTGCCACTGTCTCACTTCTTCATGGGGTTCCCCAGGGGTCTGTCTTTAGACCTTTTATTTTCTCTCTTTATAATTCTTCTCTTGCTTCTATTATTTCTTCATTTGGACTGCCTAACCATTTTTATGCTGACGACACTCAAATTTTTCTTTCTTTCTCTTCTTTTACTCCTGCTATTTGTGACACTTGGACATCCTGGGCCTCATTATGAGTTTGGCGGCAGCCATGGAGCTGGTAGCTCCATGGCTGCCGCCAAACCGGGCTTCTTTACTGGGTTCCAACATAGGAGGACCCGGTCATTCCTCCTTGCAGGAACCATTCCCCATTCCCATTTGAGCCCCCATAGGGCTCAATGGGAATGGGGAAGGAGGTAACAAGGGGCACATTATGAGTGCCCCGTTGTTACCTCCTTCTTCCCCTCGCGGGACCCGGAAAGCACGCCTGGTTTTACCAGGCATGCGATCTGGGTCCCGCGATGGGAACCTCGTAATACTGCGGAGTGGGTTTAACGGCACCGGCACCATTACCGGTGCCATTGAACCCATTCCGCAATAGTTGTAATGAGGCCCCCTGTCTTTTGGCTATGGCTGACCATGTTTTAAATTCTGTTAAAACAGAAGTTCTCTTTTTTCCCCGCTACTACTATTCCTCCTCCTTCTCCACCTGCTTGTATTTTTTCCCCCCTTCTTTGCTTCCTATTTATTTTTCTGCCTGTAATCTGGGCCTCTACCTTGACTCTGAGTTTTCCCTTTCTCATCATACTTTGACACTCATGTCGGCCCCACCTTTTCAACATCCATAAGGCAAGGCCATTTCGCACTTTCAAGGCAGCTAAACTCTTAATTTCTTCTCTTATCTTTTCTCGCCTGTTCTATTGCTCTTGTATTCTTTTTGATCTTCCTGCCTCACGATTGGCTCCTCTTTAGTCTATCTTTAATTCTTCTGTTTGTCTCCAATTTTCTCTTTCGCCTCTCGACTCTATTTCGCTGTCTTTATCGTCTTTTGGATGGCTTTCTCACTCTCATCTTAAATTTAATTTTCTTTGCATGTTCTTTAAATCTCTCCATAATCTTCCTTCTCCTTATCCTTCATCTCCAGTTTCCTTTTCCGTTTCTTCTTGTTCTGTTCATTCTCAGTCCCTCTTTCTTTCAACTGTTCCTCACCCCCATGCGCCCAGTCTTGGCTTGCCGGGCGGACTGGCACCCGCCCACAGACTTTCAAGGAAGCACCGGGCATCGTTATTACTGGTGCCAGTGTTTCCGTGGTCCCCATTCCCATAGAGTCCTTTGCGACTCTATGGGAATGGGCAACGACATAGTACTGGCGACTGGCTTTCCGGCTGCTGGGGTTGTAATACCCCACTGTTACCGGCAAGCCAGGCGCCGGTAACTGTTTACGAGTCCAGCGGCCACCTGCTGGTTTTACCAGCACAGTGACCGCCAGACCCGTAATGAGGCCCATTGTGTTCACCTTAATTGTACTGCAATGTGATATTTGTACAGAGCTTTGGCGTATAGCGCTCAATAAATACAAAATAAATATCAATACAAATGAAACTTTCTTTGTCAAGTCACAGTGGGCCCAAAGGTGTGGGGCGCCATTTTAATCGATAAGCTTAAAAGGCCCTGGTGAAAGATCTGGTTGCGTTAGCCGGTCTTCCGTTCCCTATTACCAGAGTGTGAGTTAGCACAACTTGCTGAAGAAGGCACTTTAGTCATCTATTAGTTGTGAATTCCATTCTACTGCACACATGCCACATTTTAATTACTTCAAGCCACTGTGGGCACAATACAGACAACAACCCATGTTAACATTTATGAATTAAACAACAACATACAGTGAAAAGCATGTTTTCTGTACATCATCGTGGCATCCATTGCTGTAAACTGGTTGGTCAGTAAAATATGTTTTAGGTGCCTGCATACTACCAAACACCCAACGACAACTGTTTGATGTTTCATGTAAGAGTGCCTAGGGAAAGACTCGACCCCACAAACCTTGCCAGGGAAGGATGTTCAAAGTCTGGTAATATATTTCTAAAAGTAAAAACTCACAATTAAAAACTCTGTCCTTGTAATGTCCTACCTCCATTGCCACTACATGTTCAGAGGAATAGTCCTCTGTCAATGACAGTAGAAAGTGGGCTGCGCCCCACGTAATGCGAGAGGCGGGGTTACCGCCTCAGGGCCGCACTTCGTAAGATAATAAAGAACGCTTCAGACGTATACCGCCTCCGCTCCTGTTTCATTGAATGCGCGATCCGTAATGATTTATTTGATTTGTGTTCTGCAAGCTTTCATGTCTGTTTCACCTACAACAATGGCGACGAGGATTCTATAATCGGGCGCCGGAGCACACAGAAAAGTCCTGCCAGCCGTCAGCTCGAGACTCCAGGACTTTCACCCGCATACTCTACTGCTCCGGAGCCGCTCACAAAGCACGCGGCACTACATCAAAGTCGAGTAAGAGCCCCGACTCATGAACAGCCATTCATTCCGGCACGAAGCCATCGACCCACGTGTCACGCGCGCCGCGTATCACACGCGGTGCTCGGCTGAAAGAGCACGCGTATGCTGAGACGCGACCACAATAATTTCTTCAAGCCCAGCTCGCGCGGAATCGCATCGCGCTCTACCGCCATTCTATCTCAGGCCCACGTTCAGGCCCAGCACGCGCGAAGTCATCGCGCTTCTCACTATTACGCAACTCCACCAGCATCAAGTGCCAACCGCGCGTGCAATCATCCCATAGCACGCGGGTGCTGGAAACAACACAGGAAGGTTCCAAGTCATTATCTGCACAACCTTAACGGACCTCATTGCTGAGCACACTCACATCAAAAGACAAGACACTGCTGCCAACAACTGCTGCCAACAAACAGGAAGCAAACATGTCTGCAGACAACCCGGACAGTGGCATTCTGAGCCCCTCCTCCAGTTCCACGCCCCGTCAAGCCACCCACAAAGAGGAAGGTGGCTCAGAATCCCTACAACTACTGGCTGTGCCGCCTTTTGACATGTCGGACACAAGTAGCCTTGCCCCCAGATGGGCCAGATGGCTCAAAGAACTACATGTCTACATAGATGCATCAGGAGTAAGGGAGGAGCGCCGACTTAGAGGAATCTTACTCCACTCTCTAGGACCAGTGGTACGAGACATCGTCTTTGAAATGCCTGAATCCACCACAGACACCTTCCAAGGTATTATTGATGCTCTGAATGCTTATTTCGCACCCCTGCGAAATGTCGACTACGAACGTCATATTTTCCACACCTCCACACAGGATAGCAGCGAAAACATGGACAGTTTTGTAATGCGTCTCAGAAAAAGAGCGAAATATTGTGATTTTGATAGATATTCAACGGAAGAAGCAATAAAATCCCAAACCATTGCCGGATGTGCATCTCAAGAATTCAGGAAGAAATTATTGCAAAAGAGCAGGACATTAGATGAGATACTACAACTCGCTCGAGCGGACGCTGCTCTCATGCAACAGACTGAATCACTGGATAACATCAAAATCACCCAGTCTACCTCCACAGCATCAATATGCCCCATCAGAACATCCAAAGAAGCACCACGTCCCACTGAACAAAAGAAATGTTACAGGTGCGGTTTCAAATATCCTCATGTCGGTCCATGTCCTGCCATAGGACACAACTGTGACAAGTGCGGAGGTGAAAACCATTTCCAATCTGTATGCAGAAACATAAATTTCTTTACATCCACTGAAGTGCACCGGGACACGAGGAGGTCAGACCGATTTTCAGCAAGGGAAAGCCCGAGATCCCGCAGGAGACAGTCACCTACAGTATCCAGACGCCAATCTCAAAGCTCATCCCGTGACACGCCACGGGAAGGGAGAAGGCGGGAAGAAAGAAGAGAATACACGAGCAGGAGACACTCCAGACAGAAGATCAGACATCTAGAAAGTTCGCCTCGCAGAAGGCAAGACTCCCAGTCATCCTCATCCAGTGGGGACAGGAAAAGGGGATATGTGCATGCAATTGGGAACAGCATAGCCACAGAATACAGTCCCACGTTGCTACTACAATTAAACGGACAAAACAGAGAATTCCTGATTGACACAGGGGCAACAGTTAATGTCATAAATGACGAGACCTACAAAAAACTCAACCACAAGAAGGCACTGAAGGAATCAGACACATTAATATACTCTTATGGCTCAAACACGCCTCTCAATTGTCAAGGAATGTTCATGGCACACTGTCAGTACAAAGACAAGAGTCAGAAGATCAAAATATACGTCATAAAAGGAGACGTACCAGGTGGCAGCATCTTGAGTTTCAAATCTGCGATTCAAATGGGACTCATCCAAATTATGTATCAAATAATGTCAGCCTACACTACTAGCCCCAAAGACATGATAAAACAAATGTTCCCCTCCCTGTTCAAAGGGTTAGGCAAACTGAAGGACAAACAAGTAAAACTACACATCAATCCCCAAATAACCCCGACAGCACAGCACTACAGAGGCATACCCCTAAACATACAAAGACACGTGGAGGACGAGATTCAGTCACTATTGCAGCAGGACATCATAGAGCCAGCATCGGGACCAACCCCCTGGGTATCTCCCATCGTACCCGTACCGAAGAAAGACAACAAGGACAGCATTCGTATTTGCGTGGACATGAGGGCCCCCAATGTAGCCATAGAGCGGGAACGACATCTGGCTCCAAGAATGACTGATATGATGCACTTACTGCACGGATCCAAAGTGTTCTCTAAACTAGACCTGAATAAGGATACCATCAGCTAGAATTACACCCTACCTCGAGATATATCACCACCTTTTCAACGCATATAGGTCTGTTCAGATACAAAAGACTCAGCTTTGGAGTATCTTCGGCCGCCGAAATATTCCAAAACGAAATACACCAAGTGATAAAACACATTCCCAACTGTCTAAATTACTCGGACGATATCTTGATTTTCGGCATCACACAAGAAAGCCATGATGACATGCGGCCCTGAGGCGGTAACCCCGCCTCTCGCATTACGTGGGGCGCAGCCCACTTTCTACTGTCATTGACAGAGGACTATTCCTCTGAACATGTAGTGGCAATGGAGGTAGGACATTACATCTTCCCCCTCCTTAAGCACTTCAACGGTGTTCAGTTGGACTCTTCGATCCATCTAATGGGTCTGCGGATGACCCTCTTGGATGGGCTACGCACCGGTGGGGCTGATTTTGCCAGTGTGCTGTCACTTTCACTGCCACTGTCATCCGCGTCCCTTTCCTCTTCATGATGGGTAGAGTCGGTGTCCGAGGAGTCACTTCTTGATGTTGTTGATATGTTGACGGTGGTGTCAGTGCTGTTGAAAGTCTTGAAGAAGGATGAATTTCTAGTGATTGTGCCATTGGGGCTAGCGGCAGTTATCATCGACCCTTGAATGTGGGTCACTCTCATGGGGTCTGGCTTGAAAGCAGGCATGTCTTTCGTGACTTGCTTTTGTCGTACTAGTACTTGGTCGCCGATGCAGATGGTGTTAGGTCGGGCACGTCTTCGGGTGTCAGTGTACGTCTTCATCTTGTCCTTGCTTTCCTGGTCTTTGCTTCTGGCCTTCCTTGTGTGTGAGGACTCATCCCTCTTTTGCACATGGTGGGGAAGTCGTGTCTTGATGACACGTCCGAACATTAGCATTGATGGGCATTCACCAGTTGAGCTGTGCGGAGTGTTCCGATATTCTCGTAGTAAGGTGCAGATGGCTTGCATGAACGATCCATTTGTAATGGAGCAGATTTGTAGAGTGCGTTTAAGGTTTCCCATGAAGCGTTCTACCATACCATTCGCCTGGGGCCACAGTGGAGTGACCTTGTGGTGTTGAAAACCTAGATGTTCTGCGAACATGGCAAAGTCATGGCTCGTGAAAGGAGGTCCATTGTCCGATTTGACTCTGGATGGTATGCCACAGTCGCAGTCCTGACTGGGGGTTACTCTTGCCAAGGCACCTCTCCCCTCACAACCCGTGGTTACTGTGCCTGTAGCCAATGAATAAAAGTGTCACTTGCCGTTTCTTTGAACAGGCATGGCATTTACACCTGTGTGATTACCTCTCACTCCTTCATTAGAACCCCAGTGTGGAAGAAACTGCTGAAGCCCATCGGGTCAACCTTCAGAAAGAGGGGTGCTGAATTCATTATTCGCTTAACTCAACCACATCGTTGAGCCCCAAAATGGGACCTTCTTTGCCTCCATGTTTAGTGGGGTATCACTCCATTACAGGATTGAAAACATTCTAAGGAAAGGTATGGAATACTTTGGTTTCTCTGGAGATAGCTGGCAGGTCATCCTCTTGGGAAAAGGAAAGCAATCGAGAAGGTTATAAGTGGCGTCCTGATGTTGTACAATATGTTATTGACACCATTAGCACAACCAACCTAACTGGCCTTGATCATTATACATCCACAACACCCTACCGGTTCCTCTAAGTGCTGACGACGAATATGCTTGTCCTATTTTCATAAACATGCATAATAGCCCAGCAGTTGAGGGGGTACTACAGGGCTCTGCGAAGGTCAAAGCCGAAGGAACTCCAAAGAGTTCGGATTATTCAAGCACCATGCAGATTTCACAGGATGGGAGGGCGAAACCTGCATGGTGATTTGCTCCTGTGCCATTATTCAACGTTCGGGTCATGGGGCCTCATTCTAATTTTGCAGGTACCGTTAACAATGGTGCCGGTGCTTCTGTGTCCCCATTCCCACATCGGACTCTATGGGAATGGGGAATAACAAAATTGCCGGCGCCTGACTTCCCGGCCACCGAACTTGGAATAGCCCAGTGGTATCGGGAAGTCAGGTACCGGTAATTTGTTACAGGTCCGGGTGCGACCCATTGGTAGCACCGGCACGGTTATCGCAGGACCCCTAATGGGGCCCATGGTCTGACAAGTGATAGACATGATAATGGTATCGGACAAGAAAAAAGGCACGGAAGAAGCAGAAGTTGTTCATTAACAACCAGAATTTGTAATGATGAGCTTGGACGTTCATTGTCTCATTGTCAGAATAGTGGAAATGGTAAAAAAAAACAAGCAGCATTTTGAATACCACTTGTTTTGCAAATACCACCTATTTATGAGATGGAATCATATTGGGGTATTTACTGCATGGGTAAATATGTTTTTCTATCTCATGTAATATTTCATACGTACCACAGGTGGGAAATATCCTATCAATCCCAACCTATAATTAGGTGGTATTTTAAAATTAGGAGATATGTAACAGCTCACATGTGTTTACTGTTACCAGCATATTCAAAAAGCAGAATTGTGAATTACATTCCCTGAGTTCAAAGCGACTTAAAATGAGTACAATCTATTTTTACAGCATCCAATAGCATCTTCCAGCATTGCAATTAAAGTCCACTCATTTCAACGATGCACACCTGGTAACCACATCAAGAGGAGCCGCCACTTAGATGTGTTTTTGCATGGCTGGACCAAATTCAAAGGGAATCTAGCAGGCCCACCTATTTCAGATTCCTAAATCTATAAGGAACCCCTTTTTTCAGAGCCCATAATCTAACAGGACCTCCTAACTCAGTGCTCACAGTGCAGGAATTGCAAACTTTGGTCCTCATTATGAGTTTGGAGGTATAAGTGGTGCTAATACCTCCTATTTGAATTACTGTTACCGCCGGTGGTAGCAGTGCACTGCCCATCTGATTATACGTTTCGTTAGCCCCATCCTGAAATCCCAATGGATTTCATTGGGGAATGGAGGTAGTATGGCTACTGGTAAAGTCACTGGCACCATTAACACCACTCATCTGGGAGTAATACTGCCATGCAAATGCAGGTGGTTTTACACTGTATGGGTGTACTAACCCACCATCAGGCAGACTGAAAAAACAGGCAATCTACTTCCTGTTTTGTCAGCTACCTCCAAATTCGTAATGTAGCCTTTTGTGCCCCAAATCCATTATGGCCTAACTTTTCAGTATCCTTAGTCAAGCAGGACATGCGTTTCTTTAGTGCCATCAGTCCCCACGGCGTCTGATTTCAGATCCCTTAGTTTAGATGTACCTCGCTGGCATAGCCCTCAATGTAGCGCGTCTCACTTACTAGTGTCGTAAATCCAGAAGCACCTCTGCACCATTCGCCCCAGTTGAACAGGGCAATATCACTTTCACTGTCTCACTTTTACTGATCAATTTCACTGTCTCACTTTTACTGCAGCCAGTATAATACGATTGCATTTTTTTTAATGTAAGATTGTATTACGTTTTGTGATGCTCTCAACAACTTCCAGACCATGCCAGCACCCATCAACAGAATACAACACAAACTTATCAAAGCATTATTTTCCACCCCATCCCTCCGTCTCCTACAGGAGTTTCTCGAGGCATCATCATGCAAAACCACGCCATATTTGACAGTACGTATGGACCATAGTTGACTAGGTGACGTAGTCTAGGGCAGTTGAACAAGATTAAGGGCTCGCATTCGTGTTGGGCACGTCAAGGTTTTAAAGTCTCTCTGTACGTAGTTCAAAAATGGGAAAGAGACAGCCATGAAAGTTAAAAGGGAGTTCCTCATAATAGCTGTGTTTGTCCATGGCTAGAGTGTTCAAAACCAGCCACAAACTGATAAAGGGCGGTTCAGGTCTCTTCCACAGATGCAAAATTGAAAGCTTGTCCGCCAGCAGCAAGTGCGACACCAACACACGTTCCACTCTTGTGCATGACTGTTTTAGCGAATCATAGAGGCCCAGGATGCAAAGTAAGGGGTCTCCTGGGATCTCTAAGCCAATTATGTCTTTCAATTTGGACCTAACCTCAAGCCAATAGGTTTGTATTGCCGGGCAGCCCCACAGAATATGCAATAGGCTGCCCTCCGCTTCGCAACCTCTCCAACACAGCTCCGAGACAGCAGGTTGCAACTGATACAAGCCGGAGGGTGTTATATACCATCTTGACAGTATCTTGGCTTGTGTTTCCGCCAGTCGCGGACATAGTGTGGTATAGGTCCCTGTGTATATCCTGGCGCAGGCCTCTGGGGCTATCACTCTGTCCCATTCCCTCTTCCATCCAGTGCAATAGGATCTCCTGCCAGGTATTGAAAGTGCGTTGATTAATTTATAGAGTCAGGATATCAACCTCGTAGCTTCTTCTGGCTCAAGAAAGATTACCTCAAGGGGGGTTAGTTCTCTGGTTGCCAATTCCGTAACAGAGGGGTGAAGCAACCAGTGCCTGGCTTGCAAATATTAGAAACGGTCACCCTCCGTGAATCCCATAGCCTTTTTACACTCCTCAAAACATTCTGATTTTACCCTCTGTGAAAACGTCACCTACCTTGCATATTCCCCTGTCCAGCCACACCTGAAATCCTGATTTACTTAGGCCGTCCCAGACTTCAAGAGTAGCTCTAGAGATGAAGTTGACATACAGCCCATCTGCCCTTTCTCTCCTTGGAAACCACGGTTGCGTCCATAGATACCGTCTCGCCACAGCCTGCTCCATGGCCACGCAAATCTTCCCAGAATTCTTTGGCATCCAGTCGATGAAAGGTCTGACTTACACTGCTGGATAATAACTAAAAAGCTTTGGGAAAGATAAGCCTCCCTGGGACTTTGGGGCATACAGTGTGTGCTTTTTTACCCTAGGGGAGCCCCCCTTCCACAGGGATTGTAGCAACAAGATGTCCCAATCTCAATGTGAGCCTAGGATCGGGGATAGGGGCCGACTGAAAAAGGTACAAGAAGTGTGGAAGAACATTCGTTTTAATTAGAGACATTTTCCCAAACCAGGACAGATGCTGAGAGTGCAATCCGTCCAAATCTTTTTTAACCCCATGCACCAGAGACAGGTAGTTAAGCCTATATAGGTGGGCCAGTTTACCCAGAATATTAACCCCTATACTTCAATGACACCTTGGCCCAAGCGTATGGAAATTGTTGCTCCAATTCTGACCTTTGGAGGGCGGGGATGTTAAGCCCCACGATTTCAGACTTGGAACAGTTAACTTTAAGACCCAAAACCCTACCGTAAAATCAAGCTCCTACTCTGCATGGGTCAGGGAACTAAGCGGGCCGGTAAGGGACAGTATGACATCTGCAAACAAATACATTTTGTGTTGGCTCCCCCCCCCCAAATTTGATGCCTGCGATTTGTGTGTTGGCCCTTATTCATGCCGCCAGGTGATCCATGACCATGGAGAATAAGAAGGGTGACAGGGGACAGCCCTGTCATGTCCCCCCTTTACGGACCCCCTTGTAGGGGGTAAGGGCCCCTTAACCAGCAGCCGAGCCGATGGATCCACATAGTTAGATTATATCATCTGACACTTTTTGGGGCCTATAATGAACCTATCGAGCACCTCCACCAGGAACCCCCACTCCACCCTGTCCAATGCTTTCTCAGCATCAAGTGCCAACAGGAGTGAGTGTGCCTGGTTCCTGACAGATTTATCGACTAGATGGAGTACCCCCCTAATGTTATCCGTTTTGCTCCTTTCCCAGATAAACCCTGACTGGTCCAGGTGCACTAAGGCCGGCCTAGGCTTTTCCAAGATTGTCATAAGAAATGTTGAGTCTAATTTTAAAAGGGCTATCGGTCTGTATGACGAGCATTGTTTGGGGTCTTCCCCGGCTTTGGAATGAGCAACATCTGGGCATCCTACATGGATACCTGAATGGTTCCCCCTTCTCTTATTGTGTTAAAGACATCGGCCAAGGGTTAAGCCACTTTTATGATATGATATGATAAGTCATTTATAGTGTGCCTGTACACAAGTGTTACTAGGCGCAATCAGATTGGATAGCTTCTATGACTCCCTGCGGGTCTATCTGTGCCTCTAATTTTTCTCTGTCAAGATGGGAGATTCACACCAACTGCACTCCGTCCAGGTAAGATCTCTGTTCCTGGGTGTTGGGCTCGCCAGAGGCATACAGTGCACTAAACAATTCATGAAAGAGGTCCCTCTTCCTTGTTTATTCCCTCCATTCCCTATTCTGGGTGTCCCATAAAGTTGAGATAAAAGAGGAGCCACTCGGCTGTCTAATGAGATGAGCCAACAGCCTCCCAGAGACATTTCCCCATTCAAAATAACAGTGCCGCAGACAATGAACGGCATGCTCTGCCTTCTGGGTTTGAACAGTTTTAGTTGGTTCCTTGCCATGGCAACTGCTCTAAAGGATCTCCTAGTTGGGGTGTCACTCTTTATGCTCTTTGCATCCCTCACCTCCTGCAGAAGATGCCACTCTTCCTATCCCCGTAACCGCTTCATTGCAGCGGCATTGAAGATAATATCCCCCTAGCTACTGCTTTTGGGCATCCCAGTAATTCCCATATGTAGTGTCTGTATGGGAGGTATTACTAAGATAGCCTCTGACCATGTCCTTCAGCCCCTGTAGGCATCTCATAAACCCCAGGGGCAACTTCCACTGAGTCCACGGACATCCTCCCGCCCAGTCTCCAAGGCCTGCCCTATGGTCAGCCATAGTCATTTGTTCGATCTCAGCCAACAAAGTCAACCTGACCAAATCCCCCAACAGTCTATACTTGATGCTGATAGATGAACATACAAAGTATATATGTATACCCTGGCCGCAGGATTTCTATGGCACCAAATGTCTACAGGATTCAACTCTTGTAGCCGCTCACATAGTTTGCATGAGGCCACCCATGCTGAAGAATACGTTGCCTGCGTGGACCTGTCTTGCACCTAACCAAATTCATATTCATGTCTCCCAGGAGTAACAATTCACCCTGTCCATGCTGCCCCACCTGATCTAACATTTGTATCATAAACTACTCTTGAGAGGTGTTCAGAGCATAGAAGGCTAGAATGGTCACCTGTTTCCCATGTAGTGTGCCCACCACCATCACTGACCTGGTGTTTGCCCCCCTCCTGGTCCTAATGTGCACAAATCCCAGATCTTTGTGTATCAGGGTCGCCACTCCAGTTCTCTTACTGTCTGCTGAGGCATGAAACTGGTATGGGTAGAGCTTGTTACATGTCTTAAATTGATCTTTGGCCACTATGTGTGTTTCCTGGAGCGCAACTATGTGTATCCAAAGACGCTGAGTTCTCTAAACAGTTGCGTATGTTTAAGCGGGGTGTTGAGGCCCGTACATTCATGGCACCTATATTAATCACCTTGACACATACCCAGAGGTCCCGTTCATCTCAGATACTTGCCCCCCCATTCGTGAACACCTCCATGCTTTGCTCCCCAATTCCTTCCTTGTTGACAAATACCCCGTAGGTACTCATCCCCCTGGTTCTGCCAATCAATTGTCCCATGGTTACCCCTAGAGTCCCTGCATTGTCTCCCCATTATCCCTCCATAAGCTTCCACTCGGTCTTATACTTGTAGTGGAAGATATAACTCCCCCTGTTCCCCTCCACCGACCCTTGCAGAGCTGCAAAACAACATTTTGATACCAGCCCCGCTGGTAGCACCTTCAACTGATACTCTAGCTGTCAACAAGGCCCCTTTTTAACAGTTAAGGTAAACATAAGCTGGACTTGCCATGCGGGGCTACACACCCAGCAGAGTCCCTTTAAACTGCCTGCTGCTCTGTGGCACCATGGAGAACAACATCAATGTCACAGGTCAGCTCTCTTCTTTCCTCGCCAGACTATGTTCCATTCCCCCGGGATGGGGGTCTTGTTCCTTGGTGCCCTAACACCAGGCCGATTCAACTCCGACATTTGAAGATTCAGCAACTTTGCTCTCTCCTCAGGTGAAAACACTGTGTGCACCTGGTGCCCCAGTTTGAAATGCAAGCCGAAGGGGTATGTCCACTTATATCGTACTTCTCGACGTCATAGCTCCTCTGTGGTTTGTTTCACCTCATGTCTTCCCTGAAGTGTGTTTTGGGAGACGTCTTGATATATTTGGACTGAAGAGTCTCTGAACTGAACCTTGTGACACAGCCCTCAATATAGTCTCCTTCTGCTCGTTCCTGGAAATGTAATGAATAAAGTCCTCCCTCTTCGCTCTGTTCTCCAAATCTTCACACTTCGAGCACAGCACTTCAATGTCCTCTTTGAGAGCAGCCAGAGACCCCTGAACCTCTCTTAACTGCAATGCCAGATCTGCGGTCAACCACTCACATTGATTCACTCTGTCTCCCAGCACTCTGATCGCCTGTAGCTCCCGAGTTGAGTCGATCATTTCTTTGTGGAGGTCCGCTATCCCAGAGTGCAGAGATTCTCGAATGTCCTTCCTTAAGACATTCAGTGCACCAGGGACGTCATTTCACCAAAATGCCTGGGGTAGCGGAAGTGACATCACATGACTATTGACCCCTGGTGACATCACAGGAAGTGATGTCATTGGACCCCACCCCGAAGTGATATCGCGAAGCGATGGAACGCGACCTTTCACCCGTTGACAAAACAGGAAGTGCTATCACATAGCATTGTACACTACAAAAAATATGGTTACAATATCACTATAATGTGATGTACATTTCATACAAGAATGGATCGCCATATGTATCGTTAAGATCAGTGTGTATAGGCCCATATTTCCAAATTACTGTGAATGCAAGCAGACGTCCATGACCAACTGATGATGATGTGTTATTATATAGCACTTACGCTTAAGCGCTTTATATAGAAAAAATATACACCCAATATCACCCAACCTGTGTTGGTACTCATTTATCAACCTCCGAAGGATGAAAGGCTGAGTTGAGGCGTTTAAGAACAGACTAAATCCGTGACTCAGCCCCTGAAGTGTGCCTGAAATAAACCTTTAATGAGTCTAGCAATTATCGTATAGAATTTCAGAAAGACGCATTATTTAGTATTCCTAATCTTTCTTATTTAGAGTCAGTGCTGAAAGTGTTAGACTTGTGGCACTCCTTTTCTCATTTTTCTTCTATTTTTAAGGGGCCTTAACAAGAAAGCAAGCCACTCCAGAAGTAAATAGAGCCACATGGTGCTGGCCACAGCCCATGAGCTTGCATTTAAAAAAAAAAAAAAAAAAGACATTTCTAGAGGTTGCAAGTGAGACCACAGAGGTCGCAAGGGAGACCTCAGAGGTCGCAGTTGCGACCTCTGCTGACCCCTAAATGACGTCCCTGCAGTGCACGAGTTAGGACGTCCGGCGTAAGCGGTTGGGCGCCTGGCCCCAGCTTGGCTGATCCATTTGTGTCTTGCTCCATAACGTCTTGTAGTGCAATCGTCTTTCGCACAAAGAAAAGAGGATCCGTAGATGGGACCCTCCCGTCCCCTGAACACCTTACAATCCCGTCAATAGACGGTTAAATAATTAATTAGTGAAAAATTCCAAATAAGTTTCTGTTTCATCTGATAGTTCAAGGAAAGTCAGCTATTAACTTAACTGTAGTACAAAAGCGTGTTTAATGATTAAATGTAGAAAACATATAAGTCAAAGAAAGTACAGTTCAACTTAAAAAATGGCTGACGCGTTTCGAGAAAGACAATCTCTTCTTCCAGAGCCAGATGGAGATTATGAACTGTAAATTAAAAGTAGAGGAGAGAGGCAATAAGGCTAAATCCAATAAATGTGAAAATGGATAATAACTGCAACATAAGTGCATTACATAACATTATTCACATGTTCACATGTCGCTGGTTGTGGTGTTTAACAATCTAAAACATTATCCGAACTCACTAACCACCACGTGTTTAGAGAATCTCTAAATTGGGTGCTGTGGGAATAGAGTTGGTAACAACCTAAATATCTGCCGACAGTTAAAAGCATCTAAATGGTTCAAGATGTCCAGATTGATTAAACTGACATTGTCAAATCTATCCACCTTGATAAATTGGAGACAAAAATGGTACTTTGGATGTAGAATTAGGCACTCACCAAAGCTCATGGGATGAGCTGGTGACTTTCGTAGTGTAGCTCGGCGAGCTTAGTGAAAAATTGGACCCGAGTGTCCATAGATTCGGAGGTCCCTTGGGGTGGGGACCATAAGCCGTTAGGTATACAGTAAAGTGATGGTCCATGTAAATGAAGGTATCACGGAATGTCCGTGGAGTGAGATGGTAGAGGAATGTAAGTAATAACTCACGGGTGTGGAGAATCTAAAGACACACACAAGTTGATATGCACCAAAATTGCTGGAGCGTGAGGCGCCGTTTAATATTAGTAACACGGACGTGTATTGCAGTGTGTCATCAAAAAACTGTTGGAGAGACGAGAAACCAAGATTAAAAATGAGGAAGGAAATGGCTACAAGTAAAGTAATTGGCGGTGTATGTCCGCGGTGTATAGAGTAAGATGGGAATGCTTACTTAAACGTGCTGCGTAACTGGAGCCAGTTAGTGGGTCTACTAGCATGCGGATGAGCATCCAGGGAGAATATCCTCCGTGCGGTGGGCTACGCGAAAGGGAACAATTGGCAACGGTTACTAAGGCAAAGACGTAAGCTCCCTAGTACGCACCCCTTGTGTACAGAGCGAAATGGATCTGAGAAGAATAGACACTGAGAAAGGACTAGAGTTTGATGTGGACTCGTATTAAAAGCATACCGCAGGGGCAGCCATGATGTAGTGGTTATGCTAGGCAAGGGAGTAACTTCATACGAAAGCATTCATACCTGAATAAAAGTTGGATACACTGGATTCTAGTGAGAAAGTAGTCCGAATAGAGCGGAATTGTGATGAATGAACTGAAAATTATAGTTGGAAGTGACTGTGCAAAGAAATACATAATGGCTAGAGATAATTGTAACATGTAGCTAGGTGACTTCAGATTTACACATTATTTGATGTCAGATACACAACTGGATATAGTACAGATTGCATATGCCTTACAGATTGAAGTCATAAGTCACAAATTGTCGGACATTCGAATGTCCACTGTAGAGTCAATAGTGCGAAAATTAAGTCTTGTAGAGTTGTACCATATTCATATGTTAACAAAGGTTTCGTGGTCATAAGGGTAAAGAGAATCCACAATTAATGGATGTAGCTAATGATGAAAGTTGAAGTGTTCATTCATGTCTACAGTCATTATTAAGGTGATGAGTCAATGAAAAGCATTCAAGTGTAGAGATAAACAGGAGGTCACAAAATCACCATTTTGATGTACAGAACATTTAGGGAACCAGTTTACACAAACCATTTCAATGAGAATTCATCATTTAACCCTCTAGGGAATAAGATGTCAAGGTAATAGATCGCACATTTTTCCCTGCAAGACAAAATCGCTTGGTAATTCCCACCTCTAGAGGGTTTTTTCACTACCTCTAGAACTTGAAATTTAAACTGTCCCACAGTGTGATTATTTTCTAGGAAATGTCCTGTAAGAGGTGATTTGCTGTTTTTACATCTAATGTTGGATTTGTATTCGGTTACGCTGTCTTTAATGGGTCTCGTAGTTTGACACACATATAGGGCCTCATTACCTCATTACGAGGTGGGCGGTAAGGGATTACTTGCACCAGTAAGAGCACCGGTGCCGCTAATCCCTTACCGCCCTACTACGAGTTCCCTTTGCGGGTCCTCCCGTAACGCAAAGGGACTCTGGAGCTAATAACGGTACCACAATTTGCGGTACCGTTATTAGCGCCTTCCCCATTCCCATTGAGCCCTATGGGGGCTCATATGGGAATGGGAAAGGGCCCTGGTGAATGGGGAATTACCAGTCCTGCCAACCTTGGAATGAACCGGTAATTGCTCCATTCACCAGGGCGGAGTCGGTAGGGTTTTGGAGGCAGCCATGGAGCTAATAGCTCCATGGCTGCCTCCAACCTCATAATGAGGCCCATAGTCTCCCGCAGGGGCACTTGATGGCGTATATGACCCCTGTGGTCATGCATGTCGCATAATCTCTCAGTTGGATTTTCTTCCCTGGGTGGGGATGAGAAATCATGTTACCCTTAGTCACGTTGTTGCAATGTGTGCAACATAGGCACGGAAATGTGCCAGTCTTTTTTGTTTTGAGAACCAGTTGTTTGACTTTTGGGGGTCTTTCAGCTTTTACAAGTTTGTCACAAAAGTTCTGTCCACGTTTGAATGCCATCATGGGTGCTTTGGGAAATAGCTCATGTAACAAAGGGTCATTCTGTAGGATGCTCCAATGTTTTCTTATGGCTTTGCCCACCTGAATCCTCTGCCTGGAGTATTTTGAGATGTATAGTAGAGGTGTTTGATTGTTTTTCTTCCTTGGAGTCAGTAGATGTTCTTTGCTGATCAAGTCTGATCTTTGCTTGGCCTCTTGGAGGACTGTGCCAGGGTAGCCCCTTGTCTCAAATTTTTCCATTAGCATAGAGCATGCTGTATCAAATCCCACAGGATCAGAGAGGATTTGTTTAAGTCTCAGGATTTGGCTGAACAGTAGACTTTTCAGCATTGATTTTGGATGCAAGCTTGTGAAATGTAATAAGTTGTTAACGTCCGTGGGTTAGTGATATAGGGATGTTTTGATCCTATCGTCTTTAGTCTCCAAGTTGTCACCCAAGAAGTGTACTGTGGGTGCCCCCACTTCCATAGTGAATTTGATGTGGTTATGTACTGAATTAAGATAGTTGAAAAAGGAATCCAATTCCTCTCGGGTGCCACACCGAATGCCGAAAATGTCATCTATATAACGTTTCCATGTTAGTAACTTGCATGACCATTCCGGGTGGTCCAATACATAGCGATGTTCAAACCTATGCATAAATGTGTTACCATAAACTGGGGCCATAGATGAGCCCATTGATGTTCCTGTGGTCTGCAAGTAATACTTCCCTTGGAATCTGAAATAACTGTTGATCTAAAGGTTTCAGAATCAGATGAGTATGGCCTCTAGTGGTTGATGAGTTCAAGAGAAGCCATTCGACTGCTCTAATGCCTTCTTCATGAGGGATGGACGTGTAAAGGCTACACACGTCTATACTGAAGATGATGCAGTCAGTGCTTAGGGCTGAGATGTCGTTGATGCAATTTAGGAAATCAGTTGTATCACAGAGGTATGTAGGGGTCTCTTGTACAAGTTGTTGAAAGGATCTGTCAACGTATATTGCCAAAAGGTCAAAAATGCTGTCTGAACCGGCTACTATAGTTCTGAGTGAGGGATTCACAGGATTCTTGTGAATCGTCGGGAGGCCATAGAAGATAGGGGTGATGGGATAAGGATTTCTCAAAAATGCACTTGTTTTCATATTGATCCAGCTGTGATTTAGTGTTTCTTCAATGGTATTCTCAATCAGTATCTTGATCTTGTGAATGGGATCACTATCCAGTTTGGTATATGTATTCTCCTCGTTGAGGAGTTCCAGACATTTCTGTGTGTAGTCCTCAGTATCCATCACTACTATTGCACCTCCCTTGTCAGCAGGTTTAATGGTCAATTCCTAATCCTTGGCTAGTTATTCAATGTGATCCAGTTGACATTTCTTTTACGATGAGTGGTAATGTTTTCCGAAAGTTGATCCTCTCCAGGTCCGAAATAACCGTTTTTTCAAATAGATTGAGTATTGAGTTCTGAATGTAAGGATCAAAATTGCTTTTTGGGTGAAATTCTAATGTCCCATCATCTGAGGTAGTAGGTCCCATGTCTGTTTCGGTATTGAAGAAGATTTTTAATCTCAATTTCCTTAATAGTCTATGGAAGGAGACTCCCTCTTTAAATAAGGTTGTGTTACTGGTCGGCACAAAGGAGAGTCCGAGGTTCAACATATCAAGCTGATCACTTGAAAGGCTTTTATTAGGTATGTTCACCACTAAGTTTTCAGTTATTTGTTTTTTTCTTTTTTGCGTTCCTTTTGCCTCTCCTCGTTTTTCTTTTGGTCTGTCCTGTGTTCCTAAAAAAACACTGATGTTCCCGGGCTAGTGGATGTCGGTGGTACGTTATATAGATGACATTTTCGGCATTTGGTGTGGCATCCAAGAGGAACTGGATTCCTTTTTCAACTATCTTAATTCAGTACATAAGCACATAAAATTCACTACGGAAGTGGGGGCACCCACATTACACTTCTTGGATGTCAACTTGGAGATTAAAGACAACTGCACCAAAACATCCCTATATCACAAACCCACAGACGTTAACAACGTATTACATTTCACAAGCTCGCATCCAAAATGAATGCTGAAAAGTCTACAGTTCAGCCAAATCCTGATACTTAAACAAATCATCTCTGATCCTGCGGCACTTGATACAGAATGCTCTATGCTAATGGAGAAATTTGAGACAAGGGGCTACCCTGACACAGTCCTACAAGAGGCCAAGCAAAGATCAGACTTGATCAGCAAAGAACATCTACTGACTCCATGGAAGAAAAACAACGAAACGCCTCTACTATACAGCTCAAAATACTCCAGGCAGAGCTTTCAGGTGGGCAAAGCCATAAGAAAACATTGGAGCATCCTACAGAATGACCCTTTAATACATGAGCTATTTCCCAAAGCACCCATGATGGCATTCAAACGTGGGCAGAACTTTTGTGACAAACTTGTAACAGCTGAAAGACCCCCAAAAGACAAACAACTGGTTTTCAAAACAAGGAATACTGGCACATTTCCGTGCCTATGTTGCACACATTCCAACAGCGTGACTAAGGGTGACACGATTTCTCATCCCCACACAGGCAAGAAAATCAAACTGAGAGATTATGCAACATGCATGACCACAGGGGTCATATACGCCAGCAAGTGCCCCTGCGGGAAACTATATGTGGGTCAAACTACGAGACCCATTAAAGATAGAGTAACCGAACACAAATCCAACATTAGATGTAAAAACAGCAAATCACCTCTTGCAAGACATTTCCTAGAAAACAATCACACTGTGGCACAGTTTAAATTTCAATTTCTAGAGGTAGTGAAAAAGTCCTCTACAGGTCGGAATTACCAAGCGATTTTGTCTCGCAAGGAAAAATGCTGGATCCATTACCTTGACACCTTATTCCCTAGAGGGTTGAATGATGAATTCTCATTGAAATGTTTTGTGTAAACTGGTTACCTAAATGCTCTGTACATCAAAATGGTGAATTTGTGACCTCCTGTTTATCTCTACTTTTGAATGCTTTTCATCGACTCATCACCTTAATAATGATTGTAGACATGAATGAAAACTTCAACTTTCATCATTAGCTACACCCATTACTTGTGGATTCTCTTTACCATTATGACCACGAAACCTTTGTTAACATATGAATATGGTACAACTCTACAAGACATCATTTTCGCACTATTGACTCTACAGCTGACCTTCGAATGTCTGACAATTTGTGACTTATGACTTTAATCTGTAATGACATTTCCAATCTGTAAGGCATATCAAATCTGTACTATATCCAGTTGTGTATCTGACATCAAATAATGTGTAAATCCGAAGTCACCCACCTACACGTTACAATTATCTCTAGCCATTATGTATTTCTTTGCACAGTCACTTCCCACTTTAATTTTCAGTTCATTCATCACAATTCCGCTCTATTCTGACTACTTTCTCACTAGAACCAACTGTATCCGACTTTTATTCAGGTATGACTGCTTTCGTATGAGGTTACCCCGTTGCCTAGCATAACCACTACATCATGGCTGCCCCTGCGGTATGCTTTTAATATGAGTCCACATCAAACTTGAGTCCTTTCTCAGTGTCTATTCTTCTCAGATCCATTTCTCTCTGTACACAAGGGTCGCGTACTAGGGAACTCATGTCTTTGCCTTAGTAACCGTTGCCAACGGTTACCCTTTTCGTAGCCCATCGCACAGAGGATATTCTCCCTGGATGCTCATCTGCGCGCTAGTAGACCCACTAACTGGCTCCAGCGACGCAGCACCTTTAAGTACGCATTCCCATCTTACTCTATTCACCACAGACATACACCGCCAATTACTTTACTTGTAGCCATTTCCTTCCTCACTTTTTAACTTGGTTTCTCGTCTCTCCAACAGTTTTTTGATGACACACTGCAATACACGTCCGTGTTACTAATATTGAACGGCGCCTCACGCTCCAGCAATTTTGCTGCATATCAACTTGTGTGTGTCTTTAGATTCTCCACACCGGTGAGTTATTAGTTACATTCTTCTACTATCTCACAGACATTGCATGATAACTTCATTTACATCCATCCCTCTATTACAGGACCAGCACTTTACTGTATACCTAACGGCTTATGGTCCCCACCCCTAAGGAACCTCAGAATGTATGGACACTCGGGTTCAGTTTTTCACTAAACTCGCCGAGCTACACAACAAAAGTCACCAGCTCATCCCATGAGCTTTGGTGAGTGCCTAATTCTACATCCAAATTACAATTTTTGGCTCCAATTTATCAAGGTGGGTATATTTGACAATGGGCCTCATTACGACCCAGGCGGACTTCGCGGTGCTAAATGCACCGCGAAGCATGGCGGAAAGCCGCCGATAGCGCCATGGGGGTTGGCGGATTTACCGCCCCATTCCGACCTCGGCGGAGCGGTAAATCCCCAATCCCCATTCTGCCCTTCCCCATTCCCATTTTTGCCCCATAGGGTATAATGGGAGTGGGGAAGGAGTTAATTACGCCACCGTAAAATACGGTGGCGTAATTAACAACGAGGTCCCGTAGCGCCATGGTTTTCTCCGGCTGGTAAAACCAGGCGGAAAAGGCCGCCATGGCGCTACGGGAACTCGTAGTATGGCGGAGAGGTACGCCATGCACTACGCTGGCGTAACACCCTCTCCGCCAGGGTCCTAATGAGGCCCAATGTCAGTTTAATCAATTTGGACATCTTGAACCATTTAGATGCTATTAAATGTCAGCAGATATTTAGGTTGTTACCAACTCTATTCCCTCAGTACCCAGCTTAGAGATTCTCTAAACATGTGGTGGTTAGTGACTTCGGATAATGTTTGAGATTGTTAAACACCACAACCAGCGACATGTGAACATGTGAATAATGTTATGTAATGCACTTATGTTGCAGTTATTATCTATTTTCACATTTATTGGAGTTAGCCTTATTGCCTCTCCCCTCTACTTTTAATTTACAGTTCAGAAACTCCATCTCGCTCTGGAAGAAGAGATTGTTTTTCTCGAAACGCGTCAGCAATTTTTTAAGTTGAACTGTACTTTTTTTTACCTATATGTTTTCTACATTTTATCATTAAATACGCTTTTGCACTACAGTTAAATTAATAGCTGTCTTTCCTTGAACTATCAGATAAAAGAGAAACTTCTTTTGGAATTTTTCACTAATTAATGATCGTCTATTGACAGATTGTAAGGTGTGCAGGAGACGGGAGGGTTCCATTTACGGATCCTCTTTTCTTTGTGCGAGTGTATTGTGGTGGCTTTGTGCCAGGGCTGCTTTTCCTCCCCTGCACCTAAAAGTATTAGATATCTGATTCTCCACCATTTACTAAAAAACACTAATTCAGTGAACCCATGTGTGCTCCACCTAACCCTTTGCTTGTAGTGCAATCCTCTTTGACAGATATTGTTGGATGTCTTGTGGCTTGTTATACTTGCCTGCCTTTCGCATTTCCCCCATGTTCTCCACTTTCAGATATTAGGTGGTTAGACACCACAGACACCTCAGGAACTTGTAGAGGGCAGCAATCTGACCAGGAATGCGGATCAGCATTCAGGGGGTATTCTCAAAGCAGGATGCACTTAATGGTATGGGGGTTACAGCCCCCCTCTCCCTCCTTGAACACAGGAAGCGCCCATCTTGTAAGGCCTCCTCCGGGCTTCTGAATACAGCCTTGTTGGTGCACAGACTGGCCCTCCGCCCCGTCCACCTCCAGGGACTGCTGGTTGTGGCTCCAGAGCTTTTATAAAGCTGCCACAAGCCTCCACCTTCCTCTTCTGTCTGCCAGTCTTCCACAGCGCCACTAGCCCTGGGGGCACCGTCTCCACTATGGGGGGAGGGGCTCCTGTCCCGGACGCCCCTGCTGCTGATACCTCTCCCTCCCAGGCAGTCAAGTCGTCAGTCAGCCACCCGCAGGGGGACCCAAGCCCCCAGCCCCAGGCTCCCTTGGGGCCTTCCATTCTCCCGTGCCCCAGGACAGCAGCAACAGCAAGGAGGGGGGGGGCTGAACTAGTACTCAGCAGCAATGTTCTTCGTTACGGGAACTTCACTGCGGAGCAGCCCGGGTCCGCTCAGGCGGCTCAGTGCACACTTCCTACCTTTGACCGTGCTGCAGATCATGGCTCGAGGCCCCCGCAGACACACAAGCATGGGGCCTCCTCACGGCAGACCACACTCCACCCGGCTGCGCCACCAGACCATTGCCACCTCCTCAGCTCACTCTACCCTCTTGGGTCGCTGCTCTGCTACCCATTAGTGCTTTGTCAGGAATTCTCCCACTGGCTCTGACCGCTCAGGCCTTCTCTGGACCACCACTGTGGCCCACCTTTTTTACCACGTCTTTTTCAGCCTCTCACTTGCAGACTGCAAAAGCCATATTACCGATTCCACCAGCAAGTGCAAGAACCATCGGACCGCAGCTTACCGCAGTCTCTGCTCTACAATAGCCAAATCGTGCTACTCTAACAGCTCTCTCCCAGCTCTAAACAGGAGTTCAAGTCTGTAGCAAGTAAATTCAGCACCCACGGGGTGTATTTGCAGGTCGGTGGATAGAAAGGGTTGAGGGCGCTCATCCTACCCCTTCAACATCGTGGCCACGCCCCATATGATCGCATTTTTAGTACCTCAACTTAATACAATCTCACTTTTTGTGTCTTCAGTACAGTCGACTTTCACATCTAGGCCATCTCCCCAAAAGGATCACGCATTTAGTAGCTCCCTTAATGTAGTTCATTTTCAAGCCCTCAAAGTAGCAGAACCTCTAGTACCATAAAGAAAATGTGTAGTGAGTCCTCACAGGCCCTCTCACAAAAGGCAAGAACACATTTAAAAGTCAACACTTGGACATTGAATTGGTCATAGTTTTGCACTGCTCTGAGACCAAAAAGCCAACTAGTACCTGTAGGGTTCCCCTTTAAGTGATGGTATGTCGCGTGATGCTCATCTAATAAAGATGGGCTCCTGTGGTGCATGCGCCAGTTGGAGCAGGAGACCCATGAAGCAGACACTGTGTCTATGTCGTCCTACATTGCTCCAGGCTTGACCTGGACCAGGCCCATCATCACATCGCTCCGGCAATCTCGTGCCTCCTTCTCCATGTCTTCTGCCTTGCAGACCGCTCCGATCCCCGGAGCGGAGATAAAAAAAAAAAAGAACAAAAAAAGCAAGAAAGATCCACAACTGGAAAAGGAAAGCATGTGCAGGGCCCCAGGCTCCCTCCAGGGCCCCCAGGCTCTCTCTAGCACCTGCTCTGGGTGCGTGCATCACGCAGCACCCAGCTTTCCTCTGAAGGATAGCCCCTCGATTAGTGCCACATGCTGACAACTTTGCTTCTGAGGGCAGCCCCTCCACCAGCACCAAGTGCTTGCAGCAGACTGCTGGGGACAGTCTATCCTCTGGCACCTCATGCAGCTACCACTGCTTGGGTTGCAGCTCCCAGAAGGAGTGCTTGTGCTCCCAAGCAGGCCGCCACCACCCTGGAAGTTACCGGTAGACCCGGTTTCACAGGGTTGCACAGCTCCTTAGGTGAGTGCTTGTGCGCCCTTGGCCCCACAGTGAACTTTGCCAGTGCGTCTCTCGCCCAGGAAACCCCTGGGCC
This sequence comes from Ambystoma mexicanum, assembly GCF_040938575.1. Classification (NCBI taxonomy): domain Eukaryota; kingdom Metazoa; phylum Chordata; class Amphibia; order Caudata; family Ambystomatidae; genus Ambystoma; species Ambystoma mexicanum. The sequence continues at coordinate 929,078,208 of NC_090933.1, forward strand.
TACTCCGGCCAGAAGTCCCCACCGCAGTGCATCATGGGGAGGAAAACAAGGCACCTGTGGCTCCTAGAATACCACGCTCATTGGCGTTCTCATCCCGTTACAAGAATTTGACGTTGCTGGGACCCCGTTGTCGCTGGGTACCAGATGGATCGCATGGGTGAAGAGACTGGACATGTTCTTCAAGGCCACAGGTGAGGACGAAGATGAGACAATGACGTCCATAATGCTTTACTCGGCCGGCCCGGGGGTCCACAACATCTTTGAGACTCTATGGCCCGCGGACAACTCATTTACTGCTGCCAAAGCTGCTCTGTTGGAGTATTTTGCACCCATGGCGAACGTGGACTATGAGAGAACCCTCATGAGAACTGCTGTACAAAAGGAGGGTCTGTGGGCACCTTTCACAGCAGGCTGCGGCGTATGTCACTGGCATGTGCCTGGCCTGACCTGGAGCATGAGGTGTGTCAGGAAGTTACACAGGGCTGCCTTGAGGTCGAATTGAGGCGCCAGATACTGCGTGACCCCGGGCTCACATTAACGCGCATCCTGGAACTGGGGAGATAGCACGAGCTCGTGGATGTCTGTGCGAGCAAAATGTGTTTGGCGATGAAGGGCGTCAAGGTGGAGGACACTTGTGCAGTAGGACGGAGGCAGTATCAGAGAGGTGACAGGTGCCAGCAGTGGAGCAGGAAAGAAGAAAAAGTGGGGGAGACGGTCCCATGCTTCAACTGCGGTTATGACTTACCCCATCTCAAAAACTGCCCGTGAAAGGCCCTGTGTGTGGACGCTGTGGCATAGCGAACCATTTCGCGTGTGTCTGCAAAGCGCCATCGCCGTTGACATGCTCAAGGGGACATGCGTCCATTAGTCCTGCGCCTCAGTGGTCGCAATGCAAGGTGGCCCAAGTAGAATAGTAGAATAACCGACAACAGAGAAGGACGGACATGAGCAACAAGAAGAAGACGAGGAGGATGTGTTTTTCATCTCAAGCTTGTCGGTGCTGCAACGGGCAGGACAGCGCCAGCCCACGTGCATGGTTCATATTTGTGACTCCCCGGTGCCCGTACTGATGGCACTGGAGCTTCCGTGAGCGTCATGGCCTAGGACTTTTATTGGCAATTGAACAATGCCCCACCCCTAAGCAAGATGAAGGTGCGCATTATGACTTTCGGTGGGAAACACCCACTGCCCCTGGAAGGTGTTTACGTGGCCTGTGTCCATCATGAGTGAACTTACACAACTTACACAAAAATCTGTGTAATGATCTGCCATGTATATTTTGTAAATATTTTCAATGTACTATTTGTTTTGAAAATGTGTAAACCTGTAACCATATTCTTAAGCTCAAAGTAAAAATTACCTTGTTAGCGCCAAGATGCCTATGGGCTAGGTGCGCTGTAGAAATGCATAAATAAATAAATGAGTACTTGTCCATCAGAGCCTGTTTCTTTATCACCAAGGTGAGCGAAGTGACCCTGCTGTGGTGTGCCGCCGCTGAGGCATTGCGCAGAGTGAGTTTTGCATTTGGGGTGTACATCGAGGACGTTCAGATCCTGCTTGCAAGGTATGCAACTGTCTTCAATTGAATTGGGAGACTGATAAGTGACCCGGTGCGGCTGCACATTGACAACGCGGTCCAGCCCGTCGTGCTGAAACATCGGAGGGTGCCATTTCCTCTAAGAGATCACCTGGAGCAGGAATTGGACAATCTGGTCAGGTTGGACATCATCGAGAAGATGGATGGACCAACCCCATGGGTTTAGCCCATTGTGGTTACAAGAAAGCTCAAACAGCCCGATGCCATACGCATCTGTATGGACATGCGCCTCCAAATAGAGTGATCCTGCGTGAGAGACACATCACGCCCACCCTGGATGACATCTTGCCAGACCTCCAAGGTGCGTGCTATTTTTCCAAGCTGGACCTCCGTGCCGGCTACCATCAGCTTGTGCTGGATCCTGCATCATGCTACATAACCACGTTCACTACACACAAGGGCCTTTACAGGTACAAACGCCTGAGCTTTGGAATATCGTCGGCCGTGGAGGGTTTCCAAAACACCATCAGAGGGGTGCTCGCTGGCCTGAAAAGGCTGATAAACATCAGTGACGACATCATGGTCTACGCGAAGTCCAAACAAGAGCAGACTTGAGAATGTCCTCAAGCACATCCAACAACTGGGTCTTAGCCCCAATGAACGTGTCAGAGGTGTGTAGCTTCCTGGGGATGGCCACATACTGTGGAAGGTTCATACAGAACCTGGCCCCCCTTGCTGAGTCGCTTAGGAGCCTCACGAAGAAGGAATGTTCGTGGAGGTGGACGGCACTGGAGCACACCTCGTTTGACAAGATAAAAGGGGCCTTAACAGTAAAGGACACAATGGCGTTTTTTAACCCGCAGAAGAGGTCGGAGATCACAGTCATTGCCAGTTCGTTTGGTTGGGGAGCGGTGCTTATGCAGTCAGATGAGAGTGGATCGGATCGACGAGTGGCATTCACTAGCAGGGAACTGTCGGTAACTGAGCAAAGGTATTCACAAATTGAATGGGAGGCTCTGGTGGTGCTTTGGGGATGCAGACATTACCACCTATACATCTACGGCAAACCCATGAAAGTTGTCACCGACCACAAGCCCCTGATACCGATCATGACTGGGTCATTGTCCAAGCCGCAGGCAAGGATTGAGAAGTGGCTGCTTGCTCTGCAGGAGTACGACATCAAACTGATGTTTGGTCTAGGAAACACCAACGCAGCAGATTACCTGTCACGTCATCCTAGTCGTGAGAATGAGAGTACGGATGAGGCTGAGAGGAATAGCTACAGTCGGGTGGAATCAGTGACCCCCATTCAATGACACTTGATGACATCAGAAAGGCATTGGTCGAGGACGAGTGCTTCAAGGTACTCCAGGCCAGTGGAATAAAGGGTGAGTGGCGGAGAGTCCTTGAAAGGCTCGACAAACGCATCACAGAAGCGAGAAAGGCACTAGAGCAGATGTGGAGAGTGAGTGGAGAGCTCACTTTCATGGAAGATGGCATTGTATTAAGAGGCTCAAAGATGGTAGTTCCTGACAGCCTAGCGGGCAAAGCATTGGAACTGGGGCACAAAGGTCACCAGGGCGTGGCGAAGACCAAGGCGCCTCTCTGCATGAAGGTGTGGTTTCCAGGCCTTGAGGAACGGGTGGAGGAATTCATCAGGCGGTGCTCAAGACCAACACCGGACATTGCCAGCCGGTAACCCTATGCTGCACTCCAAAAGAAAATTTCCAACCAGGTGGGATTCCCAATCTTCTCAGAGGAGGTAGTTAACCCAAGTGGTTAGTACTGTAGACTTTTCAAAGACAATGCATTTTAATTATAAGTTCACCAATATTCAATTAATAAAGCATATCCATGTTTGCATGGTCCTGTCCGCCTGCTTGCACACAGTCAAGAACCACCAGACGGAAATGATGAATGTTTGAACAGGTGAAAGAAGTGTTTATAAATCATACGATCAGTTAACAACACACTGTTAGAATACAGTGTGAAATACAAAATTCAAAGAAAACATACATTGGTGCATTGGAAAAGAGTATCACAACTCAGCTGAAAATGCGCTCAAAGAAACCACAACATTTACGAAAGGATTACATTTCTTCATACAATTAATCAACATCAAAACACTCCTATAAAGTCATGAGTGCCAACGTGTTTCGGATTATACTAAATCCATCTTCAGGGCAGGACGTGTTTAAATTTCATAATGTGTTCATGGCAGTTCCTGAAGATATCTCCTAAAAGGATGAGAGTACACTAATTAGATCTAAGTGGAATACTAAGGAATGGTAGAGGTTGTGGTTTAAGTGGAAATACACTAACCTTCAATTCAGGACAATAGATCAATCCCCCTAAAAAGAACTTGTAGTGGAGCCTCCCCCTCAAGTAATGCATTCGCTAGCTTGATGACTCACCAGGTCAGAAGGCGAAATTCTTTCCCTGGGTAGTCGTGTGGTGTCGGGCGAAAACTCCCAAAGTAAGTGTCTGGGCATAGACAGAGGTAGATGAAATTCTAATCAAGCCTTTGGGTCTTGTACCATTGCTGAAAGTAATAATAATGAGGAAGAGTTACCATGCATGGACGATTAAAGAATGTGGCTTAGATAAGGAGAAGAAACACACGCGTGTGCAAGTTGCGTGCTTTCAAAGTAAATACCGGCATTAGTTCAATGGATGATCCAACCCAATCATTCTGACCATTCGCTGTCATTGGGGGGGTTTGGGGTTAGAAGCATACTGTAAGCAATAAGAATGAAGATAAGTTACCAAAAAACATCCACGCATGCACGCTTAAAGAAAGTGGCTCAGATTAGGCAAAGAAGAGAAACACATGCGTGTATAAGTTGCGTGCGCTCAAAGTAAATACTGGCATTAATTAAATAGAAGATAGAACCCAATCATTCTGACCATTCGGTATAGGTAGGGGAGGGGGTGGAGGCATTCCGTGCGTTCCCCTCAATGTCACCCACCTGGTAGTTCGCACACAGCAGAAGAGTCGAGCAGCCCGTCGCCCACATTGAGTCGATGGAGAGGAACTGTGTGCCCTGGGGCACGATACACATGGACTTGGGGTTGACGTGCAGGAACAAACATTTTGTGGTGTTTGGCGATCAGTGGTCGAGGTACCCTGAGGTCGAGTTCATTGACTCCATGTCCTTGGAGGAGGTAATACAGGCATTGCAGGGTAAATATGCTCCGACAATGGCCCTCCTTTCCAAGGTTGAGGGTTTGGGGAGTATTTGCGGGACCGGGGCATCACTCCCCGAAAGATCATGCCTCTGTGGCCGGTGGCAAACGGGGAGGACGAAAGACTGATGTGGACCCTAAATAAAGTCTTCAAGATAGCTCATGGACAAGGGAAGTGTGTGAAGCATGTCCTGTACCAATTCTTGGAGGAGTATTGTGCAACCCCACACTGTTCTAAGGGGGGAATCCCTCGCTGAGGGGCTGTTCCGAAGGTGCCTGAAAGGTTTGCTGCCGGATCACACACCACGAACACCTGGAGTCATTCATGATGATGCATTATCAGAAGGAAGAAGAAAAGCCAACAAGAGGGTGAATGATCGGAGGAGATTGAGGAGTGAATGCCTGGAGGTCGGTGACTGGGTGCTGGTGAGAACCAGAAATGTGAGAGGGAAGTTGTCTTTGCCCCATGAGCTGGTCCCACTCAGAGTGATGTACACAAAGGGATCGATGGTGACTGCATCCGATGGCAACATGACGGTGACCGGGAAAGCCTGTTTCTTCAGAAAGATGGGACAGTCGCCGGAGTCAAGCCCCGAACGAGGCCAGAGGCCTGAGCCCCTGGCAAGATGGCCGAGTCTGGACATCGAGAGAGAAGGAACTAGCCAGGAAGGATCGGTTTTCAGTAGCGGGGAAGACAGCCCGACTGACCATAGAGGAGGTTTGGACTCTCCAGAGGATGATTCTGGCGGGGGGAGGTGCTATCCTGTACAAGAGCAGGTACCTGTGTGACTTTGAAGTAGATCTCCCCTGATGCCTGAAGGCACCCGTTGGTGCAGCTTTCGAGATGGCATCGTTAACTGTCGAGATGGTACTGAACTTGGTTACTTAAGCTACATGTTTATGCTGGGCACTTATGCATGCATTCTGTTTTGTTGTTTTTTTGTTTTTTTTGTTTGAAAATATGAAAAGGGAGGAGTGTAGTGTGCCCCTTTAAGTGACAGTATGTCAAGTGATGCTCATCTAAAAAAGATGGGCCCCTGCACCAGTTGGAGCAGGGGACCCGTGAATCAGACACTGTGTCCACGTCGTCCTTCATTGCTCCAGGCCTCACCTGGACCCGGCCAATCATCACAGTACCAAATCGCAATCATAGTTACAGGGGTATTTTCTAAGGCTTCTTGAGACAAGTGAAGTTTGATACCACAAGGTTATAGTTTGGTACTGGGAGGGACTGTTTCACTGACAGCTGAGAAGATGCTGTTTTGTTGTGAAGCAATATGCTGTGCTTGTGAATGAATGAGACCTACTTTTGTTTTGTGAGGACAAATGCTGCACCTCAGGACAGTGGACGTCTGTGAGGGTGATTCTGCCAGGATGAGGATGGTGATGAATGAGGGTACAAAAATAATCCTGTTGGATGTCATCAACTCCCAAGTGTCCCCACCAAATTAAACTTAGCTAGACGTAGGAGGGAAGGAACAATTTGAGGCCTCATCTTTGTGCCTCCAAAGTTATGTTAGCTGACCTGCCTCCCTGGATGGACGTTTGGGGTCATGAGACTCAGCCACACAGTTGAATACACTTGGCATTGCAGGCCAAAATGGTGTTTGCCTGGGAAAACTGTGGTCTCAGATAGGTGTGTAAGCCAGAAGAATTGAACATTGCACTAAAATGACAGGTGAGGTAGCATAACGAGTCTGGCAGATCTAGCGAGCTTGGAACAAGGACTCAAGGGGAAGAAAGGCAAAGAGTTCAGTGGTTGCACAGTGAATATGGGTGTCCGGTCAAAGGTTTGAATGCAAAAGGTTTGAATGCAATATAGTCGAGTCAATAGGACCGAAAAGAAAAGGTTCAAATTTTTTTTTTTATTATAGATTTTTTTGGGGTTTCCGTATAGGTAAAAAAAAGTGCTTTTTACCACAAAAACAGGAGTTGGGAGGCCCCCAAACCCCCCCCAAAAATATATATAAAACTGTAGGCTCAGTGTCCTATGGTCAAAGGAGCCTGGCAAAAGAAACCTGAGGTTCCCTAGCATGAGAAAATCGGGGCCACCACTCTTGCTCATTTTGTGCTTTTCTGGTGGGAGGAACTCACTGATCCAATACCACAGAGAGATCAAGGAAGGGGTTTGGCAGCCTAGGAATGGTAGAGAAGGAAGATCCCATTTTCCGTTAAGACATGTTCCTCCTGATTCCTTGTAAGGGTAACGGAACATTGGAAAGAAGTAGGGCACCAATTATTTGCAGATGACATTGTCTATTTTTCGGGTGCCATTCATACAACTCCTAAACCTATGGGCTATGCTAATAAATGAGGAGCAGTCTTAGAGTACTGGCAAAAGCTGGAAAATATCAGAGTTTGGTGCTCAATGGTCCTAGGTTCATGGCAATACCACTGAGCAAGGGATATATTTATGTATTACACTTCGCACAGATGGCGCTAAAATCCAGGAGCTCAAATTTGAGAAGGTGTTTATGGATTTTAAGCCACCACTATAATGGGGGTCCTCTTTGACCCTTCCCAGCAAAGGGCAAATGAACCTGGTGACGACTGTAGTCCAACCAAAGGTTTGACATATTCCGTGCACTTCAGATTTTTCTTGTAAGAAAGGTAATAGAATAAACATTTCAAAAAAAGGTAGCAGGTGCTCCTCTCCAGAAAGAACATGGCATGATAACCTGTTCTGAGATGAGAGTTTGCAGCACACGCTTTTTGCTCACTGTACCTTACACAGATGGGGAAATAACCATTTGCATATCAGTCTTTGTCTCGCCCACATGGGCAGTCCAGCACCGAAATGCTATGGCAATTCCTCTCTGAACAAGAGTACCAACAGCAACCCCATACACGTGTTTCAGCCTTGTTGGGCCTCATCAGTGAGGTAAAGCTGCGCCTATCTGAGCACAGTGAGCAGGGAGTCCATGTCTGGTTGCCCCCAGGTAACTCAGTGTGACCAACCCCAAGTTCCTTACAAATATTTCAAAAAAGGTAGTCCACATCTGGTTGCCCCCAGGTAACTCAGGGTGACCAACCCCAAGCTCCTTACAAATATTTCAAAAAAAGGTAGCAGGCTCTCCAGAAAGAACATGGCATGATAACCTGTTCTGAGATGAGAGTTTGCAGCACACGCTTTTTGCTCACTGTACCTTTCACAGATAGGAAATATATATTTGCATATCAGTCTTTGTCCTGCCCACATGGGCAGTCCAGCACCGAAAGCCTATGGCAATTCCTCTCTGAACAAGAGTACCAAAAGCAACCTCATACACTTGTTTCAGCCTTGTTGGGCCTCATCAGTGAGGTGAAGCTGAGCCTCTCTGAGCACAGTGAGCAGGGAGTCCATGTCTGGTTGCCCCCAGGTAACTCAGGGTGACCAACCCCAAGATCCTTACAAATATTTCAAAAAAAGGTAGCAGGCGCTCCTCTCCAGAAAGAACATGTCATGATAACCTGTTCTGAGATGAGATTTTGCAGCATACGCTTTTGCTCACTGTACCTTTCACAGATGGGAAATAGCCATTTGCATATCAGTCTTTGTCCCGCCCACATGGGCAGTCCAGCACCGAAATGCTATGGCAATTCCTCTCTGAACAAGAGTACCAACAGCAACCCCATACAGGTGTTTCAGCCTTGTTGGGCCTCATCGGTGAGGTGAAGCTGCGCCTCTCTGAGCACAGTGAGCAGGGAGTCCACGTCTGGTTTTCCCCAGGTAACTCAGGGTGACCAACCCCAAGTTCCTTACAAATATTTCAAAAAAAGGTAGTCCACGTCTGGTTGCCCCCAGGTAACTCAGGGTGACCAACCCCAAGTTCCTTGCAAATATTTCAAAAAAAGGTAGCAGGCGCTCCTCTCCAGAAAGTACTAGGCATGATAACCTGTTCTTAGATGAGAGTTTGCAGCACACGCTTTTTGCTCACTGTACCTTTCACAGATGGGAAATAACCATTTGCATATCAGTCTTTGTCCCGCCCACATGGGCAGTCCAGCACCGAAATGCTATGGCAATTCCTCTCTGAACAGAGTACCAACAGCAACCCCATACACGTGTTTCAGCCTTGTTGGGCCTCATCAGTGAGGTGAAGCTGCGCCTCTCTGTGCACAGTGAGCAGGGAGTCCACGTCTGGTTGCCCCAGGTAACTCAGGGTGACCAACCCCAAGTTCCTTACAAATATTTCAAAAAAAGGTAGCAGGCGCTCCTCTCCAGAAAGAACCTGGCATGATAACTTGTTCTGAGATGAGAGTTTGCAGCACACACTTTTTGCTCACTGTACCTTTCACAGATGGGAAATATCCATTTGCATATCAGTCTTTGTCCCGCCCACATGGGCAGTCCAGCACCGAAATGCTATGGCAATTCCTCTCTGAACAAGAGTACCAACAGCAACCCCATACACGTGTTTCAGCCTTGTTGGGCCTCATCAGTGAGGTGAAGCTGCGCCTCTCTGAGCACAGTGAGCAGGGAGTCCACGTCTGGTTGCCCCCAGGTAACTCAGGGTGACCAACCCCAAGTTCCTTACAAATATTTCAAAAAAAGGTAGCAGGCGCTCCTCTCCAGAAAGAACATGGCATGATAACCTGTTCTGAGATGAGAGTTTGCAGCACACGCTTTTTGCTCACTGTACCTTTCACAGATGGGAAATAACCATTTGCATATCAGTCTTTGTCCCGCCCACATGGGCAGTCCAGCACCGAAATGCTATGGGAATTCCTCTCTGAACAAGAGTACCAACAGCAACACCATACACGTGTTTCAGCCTTGTTGGGTCTCATCAGTGAGGTGAAGCTGCACCTCTCTGAGCATAGTGAGCAGGGAGTCCACATCTGGTTGCCCCCAGGTAACTCAGGGCGACCAACCCCAAGTTCCTTACTGAACTATCCAGAATACTCTCTCGTGTGAGCGTGGAATCCTGCATATTTTGTATATAGAGAAGTCTGGGGAGTAACAGGCCCCAGCGCCGGTCAACCGGCCAATCTGTTTCCAGGCTCTACATGTCACCTCTATAGATTGGACCTCGATCTATGGTGCTCTTTCTTGGGTACCCCAGAGCGTCCCAAGTAGGTTGTTCGGACTCACAACTGCCTCTGCCTGCAGCGAATGAGGGAGGTCGGCAGTGGGCGCCCTACACCCCACAATGTATTGGGTATGTGCCGCTAGGAAGTATAAGTATAGGTCAGAATATTCCAACCCACCCAGTTCATAGGGTAACATGAGGGTGTCGTAGGATACCCTAGCCTGCTTACTGGCCCAGGCTAATCGTATCATTAAACCTTTGACCCGGGACCAGAAATGCGTTGTGGGTCAGATGGGTACAGTATTAAATATATAAAACAGTTTGAGCAGAACAACCATTTTAGCTAGTGTGATGTGAGCAACCTGGAGGATGGGCAAGAGGATACATGGAATCTACCTTGTGCACCACCCTGTGCTCGAGCGATTTCAGACAGAGCCTTCACGTAGTTCCCTTTGTATAGATCTCCCACTGATAAAGTCACGAGGACCCCCAGATACTTTATTCCCTAGGGACACCAGTGGAAGTTCCCTCCCACATCTGTTTGTTGAACGCATGGAGTCAAGGGCAGCACTTCCGATTTGTTCCAATTCATTTTTAATCCCAAGAGATCCTCAAATCTACCTACCTCTTGCACCAAGGTTCAGTCTAGGATGTTTGATGTACAGAAGTATGTTGTTTGCATACAGGGATACAACGGTGAGATGCAAATGTATTTGTATGCCTTGGTGTGCGTGGAATTCCATGTATATGACATGCCAGTGGTTCTACCGCAAGAGCGAACAGGATCAGGGAAAGGGGGCTTCCTTGACATGTTCCGCACGTTGGGTAGTAGTATTCTGATGTCATTCCATTTGTATATACTGACGCCTTGGGTGCTGTGTACAGCAGGCAGATCCAGCATATAAATGTCAAGCCGAATCCGGAGAAGCAGAGGACCTTGAAGAGAAATGGCCACTTGAGGGAGTAGAAGGTCTTCTCTGCATCTAATGCCGCCACCGCTGTGGGGACCTCTAGGTCGACGTTATGTATGAGTGTAAATGGTCGCCTTCGATTATTTTGAATCGATCGACCAGGGATAAAGCCCGCCTGATCCCGGAGGACCAATGCTGGCATATGTGGCTGAAGTTGATCCACCATTATTTTAGCTAGTATTTTGTTGTTGGTATTAATTAGGGAAAATGGTCTATACGATGTGTATTTTCGGGGATCCTTTTCTGGCTTAAGGAGCACTGTTACCAGGGCAGTTCTTGTGGAGTCTGGGAGGGTACCCGTGGACAGGGTGCTTTCATACATTTCGCGCAGATAAGGGAGCAGGTAATCTAAGTAAGTTTTATAGAATTTGGCCATTATCCCATCGAGCCCCGGGGCCTTTCCACTAGGGAGGGAGAGTATTGCTTTGTGAATCTCTTCATCCATTATGGGAACATTCAAGGCCTCCTCTTGGTCAGGGCTTAGCCAACCCAGGGCTACCCCATCTAAGCATTGCATTGTAATATCATGCCCTACGTTGGAGCGGGATGTATATAGCCAATCATAGTACTCATGGAAAACACTATTCATCTCTGTCAGGTCTTTAATGTGGCACCCGTTCCGATCCTCAACCTCCATAATGAGCATTGCTTGGCTTCCTCTGACGTATACTTTAAAGGCCTCCCAGATCACCCACAGATCGGGCACTGATGCCCGCATTAGTTTGGAAATAGGTCTGTATGTCCTGGCCAATTTCCCCTCGGAATGCGCCGTCATCCAGAGCCGTGGCCCTGAACCCCCATCGTAGCTGCTTCGGGGCCCAGAGAGCCCGGCAATGGGTACCAAAACTGGGGAGTGGTCTGAAGGGTTTGGGGGAGTATATCAACCTCCACCACACTCCCAACCAAGGAGGGGGTGGTCACAATGTAATTGATTTGTGAGGAACTACCGTGTACACTAGAAAAAAAGGTGTACTCCCTGTCTGTAGGGTGCTTTTCTCGCCATACATCCATCATACAAGTTGTGATATTTAGCGAAAGCAGACCACGCCTGGGCTGCTCGTGGTAGTGTTTGCTGCGCTGTGGAGGACGTATCTAGTTCTAATGTGATGGCCATATTAAAATCACCTACCTAGACGATGTAATAGGCTGGGAACTTGTGGATATGATTGGCGCGCTGGTGAAAAAAATCAGGGGAGTCGGTATCCGGTGCATATATGTTTATTAACCGGAGTTTTGATCCAGGTACTTCCCCGGCTAATATAATGCATCGTCCCTCCTCGTCACCAATCTGCTCATGCAGTTTAATTTCCAAGGAGCTATGTATGTAAACAGCCACCCCCCTGAAGTGTGTGATGTAAGAGGACCAGTGCCTGTGGACACCCCAGCCCGCCAATCTAGGAAGGGTTGCTTCCCAAGCCAGATGTGTTTCCTGCAGGCATAGTATATTTATGTTATAATTCTTGCTATAATTCGCTATTAACCAGGCTTTCTTCTGGTTAGTTAACCAGCATATGTTCCATGACATTATTGACAATGTGTTGTCCGATTGTTCCACTATTCTAGGTGTACTCATGGTGCAGACAATAAGACGATGTTCCTTGATATATAGATCGCATATGGTTGGTGTGTACATTAGTCCGTGGACGATGCACTACCATGATACAGTACTTGAATCGGAACATTCTCTTTTGCGCTGGACTCTGAGCCTTCCCCCTATCTCTAATACCAACTAGCTCAAATAAACTTCCATTATACCCAACTTCAACACCCGCCCTCACCCTCCCACACTAGAAACGTAAACCTACCGGCCCCTGTGTACCCCCCTTCCAAAATATCCCCATTAACAAACCCTCAACAATTCCTGCAGTGTCTGTGGATATCGGGGCGCCGTGGGCAGCCAATGCGCTCCTCATAGCAGCGGCCACCGCACTCAATTCTGTGGTCCTGTCCATCACCCCTGCAACTTTCAATGTAAGCCATTGAGGCAGTTGTGCAGTGATTCAAGAAAGGATACATTGGTGCCTTTAGGGCGAATGTCGAGGCGATCTCCCAGGATCCGGGAGGTTTATAGCAAAGTGTTCAGCTGCCTCCGGAGAGGTAAAGAAGGCCACCAAGCCATTGTGGAGCACCCTAAGCTTAGCTGGGTATATCATAGAGTACTGTATTTCCTTTCTGTGTGGGGTATATTTTTAACAGCCTGAAAGGTCTTGTGTTGTTCCTGAACCGATGGGTTAAAGTCTGGGAAGAGCCAAATTGTGGTGGACCCCCATCACAGCTCCTTCTTTTCCCTGGCAGAGTGGAGCAGGTCTCCGTCCCCTTGGCAAGCTCCTTCCTGGGCCAACAATCCTCGCAGTAGGCCTCACAGGGGGTGGGGCGTTGGGTCGCTGGAGTGTTTCCACTTTACACGCAGCACCAAAGCTCTGTTGCGTGCCGACACTGTAATCAATTGCTGCCTCCCACAATCACGGATCCATGCCACAAGTTCCAGGGGGAGAACAAGACCACTAGTCATAGGATTGTTGAGAGAATATTAGAGCCGTCACCTGAGCTTTTTCAGGTGGCGGCCATCTTCTTCTCCGTGCAACAACACCCCCGGGCATGGCCACCATTAAGATCACTCCACCCCCAAAACACTACCAGCCCATCTCCGCTTTTCCTTTCTAGACGTTTCAATGTGTGAAAGGTGGGGGTGTGCAGGGGATGACAAAACGAAATTGAAAGGAGAATTTATTGTTGTATGTACCTTAATTAACACGGGGATAAAAGTAGATGAGCCAAAGAAGGGGAAATTAAAGTGAATGCGATTTGGGCCGTGTGACAGTTCTACTATGAAAGCAGATTCTGTCAATATCGAAGCAGACTCTGTCAATACCAGGTTATACAGCTCTACAAAGGGTTAAGACTGAGAAGGCAGTACTGGGAGGGATGATTGACAGTCTTTTCTTCCAATAACAGAAGCACTTTTAGAGTCCTTTCTTCCAATCTGTGTTTTACTCTCTATTCCATTGCTAGGAGACTGAAGGAGACGAAGCTGAAAGTGTCTGTTATGCGTGGGCCTATTGAAAAGTACCCGAAGGAGAATATATATATAGTTTGTTGGGAAAAGAAGTTGCGCCGTTGCGCTTTATAAGATGTTCAGTGTAGTGAAGAAGTGATCGCTCTATCCGATCTGACGTTATAAGAAGAAACCGAGATCCTTTGTATCTCGTACTGTGCCCGAGTACGAGCCCTAAGGGGGGTGTGACTCTTGTCCGACTTACAGAAGGCCACGTCCGTCAGCTGGGAATCATCTGAACCTGGATGAACCAATCAGAGAGGGAGCGTTTGTCGGACGAGGAGCTGGAGACGAGTCCGTAAACAAGGACCTATGGAAGGTGTGCCCTTGAACTTCCAATCATAAAAGGTAGACACCCACAAGGGAACGGACGTCTAACGAAGTTCCGGCTTCACTAGGAGAATGACACTCGATGTTACGCTACCCAGAAGGAACTTATTAAGAGGAGATCCACTCTTAATAAGATACATGGCCTCTATACTCTGCTATGTCCATTACGCTCAGTACAAGGATGGGCTATATGAAAGTGCTGAATAGGTTCTGAATACGTAACAAGATAGTTTGAAACGGAAGACATAATTGCCTAAATCTTACAAACCAGAACTCATATGAAACTATACTCGATGTCACAGCTGCATACACAGTTGGGTGAAGAGGTCATATGAGACTTATTTAGAGAGGGAAAGATGACGAAAAGAGATACAAGGAAGAACACAGAAAAGAGATAAGCCGTGTATTAGAGAACACCAAGAAAGTGGAAAGGATATAATATTAAGATTTATAGACTATAAATAAAGGAGAAAGCAGGAAAAGAGACTGAAATTATAAACTTACCAGAATACCTACTGATAAAGAGGAGTCTTCTCTCTGTGATCCTGTAGAAGCTCCAGCAACAGGTATCCTTTTACTTAAAAAAGAAAAGAAAGAAGGAATTCAAGTTAATAAAAGTTGTTTGTTGAAAAACCTACTAAGTGTTTCAGTGTCTTACTCTTAATCTCACCATTGAAACAGTTACATTTGGTGGTAGCGGTGGGATAAGAGTGGACACCATGGAAGCCCTAATTAAAACGCTAAGTGAAGGACAACACCTCTTACAATAGGCTTTCAATTACAAAGCCAGCAAGCACAGGCTGATCGACAGGCCTTTCAGCAAGCTCTGCAGGTCCAGCAAGCACAATTGATTGAGGCTACAAATGTATGAAGACATCCTCAGGTACCTGCATCTGTTCTTCAAAAACAGCTGCCGAGGAAGACCCTGCCCATTTCTTTGTGAATTTTGAATGAGTCGCCAGAAATGCCCAGTGGCCCAATGATAGGTGGTGCCACTACATCGCCCCACTCATACCAGGCAGCGAATCCAACGGGAGATACAAATTATATGGACATGAAATAAAGTTCAGAAAGATTAAGTTACAATCAGATGAAACGCCACGTCAACTCTTCTACAGGGTGAAGGAATTAGGTGATAAGTGGTTACAAACTGCCACAACAACAACCCAAGAAATGGCTGAGAGAATTGTACTGGAACAATTTATCGAAGCACTGCCTTTACCCATACAACGGTGGGTATGCCAACATCACCGACCCAGTCTCATTGAAGCCGTAAATATTGCTTCCGTTTATCAGAAGGCAGGACAAGGTTGACTAGTTACTTATACAGGAAGTATGAAACCCGTCACAAGTTTGTCCAGCTCCTCCACTAGAACAACAAATATTCAACGATGGCCAAACTCAATGATCAGGAAGACAGATTGGGAAAGTAATAGACCACGACCGACTAGTGAAGCTCCTGCTGGTTCCTGTCCTCTTGGTACTATTCCTAAGGGCTTCAGTGTTTTGAGTGTGGAGAATGGGGACATTTAGCCAGAATGTGTCCTAAACGTGTCAAACCTGAGCCAATGGACGTAGGATAGATTGAAGGGCTTAAGGGTGGAGACTATCAAGAACTTTCGCCCTCACCAAGATCTTCTTATGTTTATACCTGTGAGGCCAAGGTCGATGGGAAACCAACCAGAGCCATGATCGATTCAGGGAGCTTACAAACTGTAGTAAGTACAGCTCTGGTAGGTAAAACAGTGGATTCGACTAAAAAGATTCCTATTAGGTGTGTGCACAGGGACGTAAAAGCTTACCCTACCAAGGAGATAAATGTGAAGGTAGCTGGGGAACAAATGGGGATTAGGGCAGCTGTGATGCCCGTATTGCCAGAGCCTCTTCTGATCGGATCTGATGTGCCCAACTTTACCCAAATAGTAAGACATTTGGAAGAGAAATGGTTAAAAAGTGCCCCTTTCTACAATAAGTAATTCTTGCCCCTATGGTTAAAGAGAGAAAGAGCAGAGCCACTGTAAGGAGGTTGAAGAAAGACTGGGGAGAAAGAAATGTTTTACTCGTCGCAGTGGACTGGAGGATTGATGAAGGAGGTGATAGTTTTCGAATGGCACAAGAATTAGACCCACTCTTAAAACATGCTAGGTCAGATGCCCAGGAGATGACCCATGAGAAGGAGCCTTATTTTATACAGGAAAAGGGCTTGTATTATCTAGTCACTAAAGATACAGGGGGAAAATCTCTGCAACAATTACTAGTACCTAGTAAATATTACATAGCATTATTAGAGGTGGTTCATGTACAGGTAGGAGAAGGACACTTGGGGACTGATAAAACAGTTCAGAAGATATTGGCGAGATTTGTTGGCCAGGAATTTACATTCAAGTAGCCAGATTCTGTCAGGCATGTGAAGAATGTCAGAAAAAAATAGAGAGAATATTAAAAAAGCTCTGTTACAACATATGCCAATAGTCCTCAAACCTTTTAATTGTATTGGCCTGGATATTGTGGGGCCGCTGGATCCCTCCTCAAGAGGACACAAGTATATCCTTGTAATCGTAGATTACGTAGATTACGCTACTAGATATCCAGAGGCATTCCCTCTTAAGTCCACTAATGCCCAACAAATTTGCAATGTACTAATGTAGAGTAGGCATACCGAAGGAGATTGTCACTGATCGAGGAAGCAATTTTATGTCAGCTGTTCTTAAGCAAGTTTGTGAGGTTTTACAAATTGAACACTTGAAAACCGTAGTTTATCACCCTTAAACAGACGGCCTTGTTGAGAGGTACAATCAAACTATCAAACAGATGTTGTGTAAGACTATAGAGCCGGGATAAAGGAACTGGGACAGAATATTACCTTGGATATTGCTTACACTGCGAAACACCCCACAGTCATCGACAGGATTTTACCAATTTGAACTGCTCTTTGGAAGACCCGTGAGAACTTTGTTAGACATATTAAAAGAAAATTGGGAAGAAGGTGGGACGCTGTTGCGTTTAATGGAACTGGCAGTATAAGTGCCGAGCTCCGGACTGGGGCGACTTCCTCTTTAAATATAACCGGCTTACAACTGCTTTTTTTCTGTCTGCTATCCTTTTTGTCGCTGACAGACATCCAAAGCCTGAGCCGCTCGATCCATGGGCTCTGGGACCTGCCAGCGACGAAGATACAGCCCTGCATATTTTGGCAGGGGAGGTTGCTGCCGCTCCCCGCGCCGCGGCTCCAGGGGGAGCGGCTCGCCCGTCTACTGTGTGCCGCGGTGTGGCGGCCTGCCTGGAGTTGTGGAGGAGGGGCTGCTCCACCCTTGTACTGGCGGACTGCTGGCTGTGGCGGAGGTTGCCTTGCAGAGTTGGGGCTGACCTCCGCGGGCCTGCGGCGGAGGTGCGTGGTCGTCCGCCGGCCCCCGGTTTCCTGCTGCAGCGTGATCGGGCTTCCCCATTGTCGGCCCGGTGAATGGGCTTGGGTCTGGTCCGCGGTGCCGCCGCGTGCCCGGGACGCTGTGGTGGGCGCCGCACCGAACTCCCGCTCATCGCCTCCCCCCTGCTGGCAGACAAAGCCCGCGATCTGGAAGACATGGTAGGGGGCAGGGGGTACTGCCGAACTCGGCTCTCGCGGTGGTGATGCCCACAACTGCTGTCTTTCTTTTGCCACTATATGAGGCTTTTGACTTTCTTACCAGATAACACTGATGGCCTTCGCTCTTTCCTGCGCACACTGTTGATGGTGCCCTGGCTTCTCTCTTAGGGGCCAGATTAGTAGAAGCCCTCCTCCCCACCACTCAATGCCCACTGGCACCAAGAACAGATTACCTTTTGATGGTAGATTCGAGGCCTCTCAGTGAACACTTCACCAGTCTAAGGTGCTAACTTCTGACAGTCTGAATATATTAACTTTGATCCCCAGGCCCGATACCCTTCAGGAGACTGCCATGCCTCTGATTCTACCCGCGTCCCCTGCCCGATGCTGGATCATTCATCTTCCCTGTACACAGTCAACAAAGTTGTCAGACCCGTACGACCGGCGCAGGGCCTTTTGGTGTTTAGCGCATAGGCACAATCTCTACAGCAGCATCCTTACAACTTCCTGAAGAGCTAGGGACATAACGTGCTCGGGGGGACCCGGGTGGCTCTCCTGGCTGGCCATCCAGGGTGGCCCAGTATAACCTGCTACACTGGGATTGGCAATAACCACGGCATCTCAGGCCACCCACACCTGCTAGTGTTCTCGGAGCCCCCCCCACGGACACCATGACCAAGGGGGTGGGCGCGGGAAAGAAACAGAACTCCCTAAACATGTTTACAAAGACCCCAGCCAAAGCTATAGCTGAATTACTGGATGAGTCGCCGGCAACCTCATCCACCTCGGCCCCTGATGACTCACAGAAGATGCTAGAATTCATCCGAGAGGGTTTCACCACCCTACATTCAAAACTCGATGACATGAATGGCACTATCTCGTCTATAAAGGCAGATATTGAAAAGACTGATGGCCGTGTGGCGAAGATAGAGACCAGGGTGGGAGCCACTGAAGATGAGCTGGGTTCCCTATGGGCCACGGTGTCCTCACTTTCCACTCAGATGCTGGCGGTTGAAAGGAAGAACGATGATTTAGAGCCCCGCTCGAGGCGCAATAATCTGCGCATTGTCGGGGTACCCGAGGATAATATCAACAAGCCCATGGAAGACTTTGTGGAACACATGTTAATGTCACTCCTAGATTCTCCGAAGCTGTCCCCACAATTTGCAGTGGAAAGAGCCCACCGGTGCCTAACTGCTAAGCCGAGACCTGGCACACCGCCAAGCCCCATCATAGCCAGGATATTGAATTTCCACGACGGGATGCTCTCCTGAGAGCGGCCAGAGTCAAAGGGGAGCTGCGACTGGGCGCTGCAAGGATCCATCTTTACCCTGATTTCTCTGTGGCGGTGCAACAGGAAAGAAAAACCTTTGTGGCGGTGAAGAGAAGGCTCAGAGATCATGGGGTTAAATACTCCATGCTATTCCCCGCCAAACTAAGAATCGAACACTTGAATCAGACATTCTTTTTCACGATCCCTGATGAGGCCTCAAAATTCATGGACGAGCATTTCCCGGGCTGACTCCCTGCCGATGCGTTCGATACCACTGTTGTCTGATTGTTGCACCTCAAGCCCATTTCTGACAGTGGACCCATTGTCGCCTGCACTCACATTCGAGGCTATGTTCCACTGAAATCCACTAACTGTTTGATCTTGTATTCCTTCTGAACTGCTGATCCGCTCACGTGATCACTGCTACTCACACTGGCCACTTGTACGGTATTGAAAAACCTTTTACATCCCCCCAGTCCGGAGTGTCACCACCAGGCCAGCTAACAGGCCCCCAGGCGTTGATGCCGTTGAGGTTATTGTTGTTATGGTTGGGGTGGGTTATCATTCATCTGTTTGGGGGAGGGATTTGGAAGGGGATGGGGCTACCAGGAGTTATGTTAAAATTGTCTTGACAACCACGAGAGGTCACACAAGCCACAATGTTATTTTATGGGCATACGGTAGCGGCGAAGTGCCCGCCCCAGCTAGGCTGGCATAGGTTACAGCCACTCCGCAGATCAGAACTCAATCAAGACCTCTTCATAAATGGCGGATAGTGGCCTAGCATTCATGAGCTGGAACGTGAGGGGTCCGGGCAACTACAAAAAGATGCAGCAGATTCAACTGTACGCTGAACGCCATGGCATCAAAATCCTATGTATACAAGAGACCCATGCCCGCTCTGAACAATGCAAAAAGTTTGCTAAACAATGGGGGCCCCAGAGGTATTACACCAATTATTCCACCCAGAGTCAAGGTGTCCTTAGTCTGATACACAGAAGCCTTAAGTTTTCTTGCTATCACTCAAGTATAGACCCACAGAGGAGATATATACTAGTCCACGTTAGGCTGCAAAATCAAGAGGTAGCCATTCTAAACATCTATGGCCCGAACATTGACGACCCAGAATTTTACCTGCATCTGGCCTCTGTGTTGGAGAGTTTTTTGGAGAGTTTTCGCCTGGTTCCTATATTATGGGGTGGCGACTTTAATACTATGCTTGATATCAATTTAGACAGATCAGGCTCCAGACCCCGCCAGCTCTCCAGGGCAGCCCATACTATTCTCACAACTCTCCCTCGTCTGGCGGTTGTTGACGTGTGGCGCCTCATGTACCCGGATTCCCACTCGTACTCGTATTATTCCTCAGTAACCGACTCACACTCAAGGATAAATAGGTGGCTTATATCAGACATATTGGTTTGTTGCCTATCTCACCTTGCAATCCTTCCTAGAACACTATCTGATCACACGCCAGTGACGATCTCATTGAACTGGGGTCATGACTACAATAGACTGAAGCAGTGGAGGATGAGCCCCTATGCACTAGTTGATCAGGCCTTCGCCTCCGAACTTGAATCCTCCATCGAGGAATTCTTTGAGCTCAATACTAACTCTGTGTCATCACAAGCCACCCTCTGGGAATCCTTTAAAGCATATACTAGGGGTATTTCCACCTCCAAAGGCAATGGGATCCTAAAAGGAATCAGTTCGGACATTGCGTGCAGTGAATCATCCCTAACTGCCCTTGAGTCACAATATGCCCTGGATCAATCCCCTGAAACATTGGCACTTCTGGGGTCAGAGCTGGACACCTTCCGCGGCCTAGCCGAGTGAGAGGTCAAGTTCCTGGATGGCCCTCATTCGGTAAGGAAATATGGTGCGGGTGAGCGACTAGGCCGTGTACTTGCCAGGCTGATACGCCGTGAATTCGGAGCCCCAACATACCGGCTATAGAGAGACCCGATGGTACTCTGGCCACTTCACCACAAGACATCAACTCTGAATTTCTGGCATTCTATACCTCCCTATACTCAAAGGTTGATGGGTCCATATATCTGAAATCGACTCCTTTCTAGAAAACCTCCCTCTCTCGGTCCTCTCCTCGGATGCCAGCTTGTCCCTAGAGAGACCATTTACTCCCGAAGAACTTACGGAGGCCCTTGATTCGTTGGCATCGGGTAGGGCCCCGGGCCCGGATGGCCTCCCTATTGACTTTTATAAAAGATTCAAATCTCTCCTGGTTCCACACCTACTGGCCTTGTGGGAGGAGGCATGCGAGGAGGGCATGCTCCCCCCTCACTCTGGGAGGCAATGATAACAGTCCTTCTTACACCTGGCAAACCTCCCACCCAATGCGGTTTGTACCGCCCCCTTTCCTTAATTTACTGTGATGTGAAGATATTTGCCAAATTATTAGCCATCCGATTAGCTCCAATTATGCCCCACATCATTCACCCTGACCAGGCGGGATTTGTCCCTGGCAGATCTACTTCCCTGAACCTGAGAAGATTTTTTAATGTGATCAATAGGATTGGCCCAGAGGTACAGGCAGTGGCGGCCACCTTAGACATGCTGAAGGCATTTGACTCAGTGTCGTGGGAATATCTGTGGAGAGTTCTAGAGAAATGCAAATTTGGCCCAAACTTTCGTACTTTGATCAGAATGCTCTACACCTACCCATCGGCCAGGGTCCGCACTGAGGGTAGGTCTCCACCCCCTTCCAGATAGCCAGAGGAACACGACAGGGCTGCCCCTTTTCCCCGCTAATATTCGCTATAGCCATGGAACCCTTCGCCGATATGATATGCCAATCACACTCTCATAGAGGATTGCGCTCTGCTGGTCAATCCGATATTGTTTCCCTGTATGCTGACGACGCCCTCCTTTATATTCGTTCCCCAGAAACCAATCTTGCCCCGATCCTGAAGGATGTGATACGTTTCGATACATATCAGGTTTAAAGGTAAATTGCTCTAAATCTGCCTTATTCCCACTCACAGATTGCACGCAACCCCCCAGATTGACCTAAGGGGATTCACATGGTCCCAATCCAACATTACTTACCTGACGGTGCGGGTCTCCCGACATACGGAGCAGCTGCGGCAGGACAACTACCGAAATTACCTTGCGAACCTAGCCACCAAAACTGCTAGCTGGACTAGGCTTCCATCTCCTTAGCGGGCCGAACAGGAATACTAAAAATTGTGGTTCTACCCCAACTTCTTTACAGATTCACTAATCTCCCCCTGTGGCCAGGCAACGACTTCTTCAGTACACTACGCCACATAACCAACACATTCCTCTGGCACTCTGGTGCAGTCCGACTTAAATTAACAACACTGACTGCTCCAATGGAATTAGTCGGGTTTGTTGCCCCTGACTACGTTATCTACTGGTTGGTGGCCCAGTCCAAATTTGCCTCCCACTGGTTCAACACTATAGACACCCTCCTCATGTCCGGCTAGAGAAACTAACGGTCAGCGATTGAGTAATTGGCTCCCTCATTCTCAAACCCGCCCCAGCTGACCCAGACCCAGCAAACCCGGTTGCTAGTACATCCTTAGCCCTCTGGTCGACACGCCACACCCCTTTCACGGGGACCTTCCTCTCTGGCACTTCTTCCCTGATGTCCCCCATATCCTACAATCCATGCTCACCCGATGGGCGGACGCAGGCTTCCTAATGCTCCGCGATGCCTTTAACCAGGGCAACTTCCTTGAATGGGCGGATCTCCCACCGCCTCTTAAGCGGAAGCCTTCAGTATGGCTACAATACTCCTCGCTCTGGAAAAATCTCAAAACCAGATACTCCAACTTCCCTGCAATCCCACCGGATGAACCCATTTGAGCGGAGCTGTGCTCCTTCGATTCCTTTAGTGGGAAAATGTCAAGGCTTTACACTCTATTAGAGAACAGAGCTGCCCCCTCCTTTACTAAACTGAGAAAAAGGTGGGAAGAGGATCTCGAAGTCGAAATCACTGATGAACGCTGGTCCCGAATGTGCTCTCG
The DNA here is from genome assembly GCF_040938575.1 of Ambystoma mexicanum. Classification (NCBI taxonomy): domain Eukaryota; kingdom Metazoa; phylum Chordata; class Amphibia; order Caudata; family Ambystomatidae; genus Ambystoma; species Ambystoma mexicanum. Next base: position 929,101,165 of record NC_090933.1, read on the forward strand.
CACCCACAATGTATCCTATAACTCTCGCTTTAAACTGATACAATTTAAGGTGTTGCACAGATATCATCACACCCCTGCTAGACTGCACCGTATGTTTGGTGACCTTCCATCCAGTTGCCCTAGGTGTGGGTATGACCAAGCTCCCTACATTCATATGATTTGACCCTGTCAGAGGCTGGTGCAATTCTGGACTGATATATGCTCCACATTGTCTGCCATCCAGGATCATACGATAGACCCATCCCCATTGCGATGCCTCTTCCATGACTTTCCACAGTTGGGTCGTGATTCAAGGAAACTAGCTGGCCTCTGCATGGTACTAGCAGTACGATGCATCTTGATGAATTGGTATCAGCCCAGAACACCCACATATGCACAATGGCTCAGTACAGTCACATGATACAGAAGAAGCCTGGAGCTTATTGCAACATCCACGCTCGAGACTGAGAGATATTTGGAGGAAATTCCGCACTTATATGTCCGCCATGACTTCGAACTCAGTCTCTGAACCCTCTACCCCTATCCTCGCCCCCGATAGTGCTCTTATGTGAATGTATTGACTCACAGTCATTGTATTGGAACATCACTCATTCCCCATTCTTTATTAATGTAAATGTAATGCCAGTACTGTAATGTAACCTTTGTATGGTGTAAGGGTACATCTGTTTTTGGTCGTTGTGCGCTTCTCTGTTATTTTTGTGTGTTTTCAAGCCATATAAATAAAGAAGAAATTTGGGAAGAACAACCGAGCCAACAGATCTCTCTCACAGAATATGCTTATCAACTCAGAAAGAGAGTAGAGAAGTTACAATCCATAGCTCGAGAAAATTTGATACAAGCACAAGGACGGCAGGAACAATACTACAATCAAAATTCTCAATTAAGAACATTCCAAAAGGGAGATCAAGTATTAGTATTAGTACCAACATCAGAAAATAAAATGTTGGCAGCTTGAAGGGCGCCTTATGTGGTAGAAGGGGTACTAGGGCCATTAACATATAAGGTGAGACAATCAGATAAAAGAATACCGTTACAACCATATCATGTAAACCTACTTAAGAAATAGGTGAATCCTACTACAACCATAGCAATGATCAATACTAGTGAGATACAGGCGGAACAATTTCCACAGGTGCAAGGAAAAGTTGGAAAAGAAGCTTTGAATATAAATCAGAACTTGTCTAATGCTCAAAAGATAGGGTTATCAAAAGTGATAGACAAATATGCTGAGACATGTTCATCTCTACCTGGGAGGACGAATCTAGCTTACCATCACATAAACACTCAACCTGGAACTATTGTTAGACTAAGACCTTACAGAATACCTGAAGCAAAATTACAGAAAATTAATCAAGAAGTCCAGGAGATGTTAGAGCTCGGGGTAATAGAACCTTCACGTAGTGACTAGTCATCCCCAGTAGTTCTAGTTCCCAAACCAGATGGGACTTATCGCGTTTGCATGGATTTCCGAAAGCTAAATGAAATCTCGAAGTTCGATGCATATCTTATGCCCAGGATAGAAGATTTGTTAGATAAACTAGGCAAAGCAAAGTTTCTGACAACTATTGATCTCACTAAAGGGTATTGGCAGACAGCATTACATCCGTCCGATAGAGAGAAACCGGCTTTTGCCACACCTTCAGGGTTGTTTCAATTTACTGTGCTGCCATTTGGTCTACATGGTGCCCCTGCAACTTTCCAGAGACTGATGAATTCAATCGTTAAGGGACATGAACATTATGTTGGTGCTTACCTAGACGATATTATTGTGTTTAGTCAGTCTTGGGAAGAACATTTGTTGCATGTGGATGCCATTCTCCAGGCGTTACAACAAGCTGGCCTTCATGTAAATCCTAAAAAGATGTTTATCACCAACTTTCATACAAAGTGTTTGGGGTACTTTGTAGGACAGGGGGCTATTAGACCCCAAGAAGAAAAGTTAGCCGCCATTCAGATATTGCAATTCCCTATGAATGCCAGGAAAGTCTGAGCTTTCCTTGGTTTTGTAGGGTATTATAGAAGGTTCATTCCCCATTTTTCATCCATGGCAACACCTTTAACTAATCTCTTGAAGACATCAGCTTCACCAAAAAAAGAACGGCGGACTAAAGAGACGGAGGAAGGTTTTAATACTCTTAAAAATGCTCTCACAAAAAAGCAGTTCTTCACTGTCCAGATTTCTCCACCCCATTTTTTCTACATACTGATGCGTCTGGGTCTGGGCTGGGGGCAGTGTTACATCAGAATCAAGGCGAATCTGAAAGACCGATTCTGTTCATCAGCAGAAAATTACTCCCACATGAGATGCACTATGCAACGATTGCAAAAGAATGTCTGGCAGTCAAGTGGGTCATAGAGGCATTGAGGTATTACTTATTAGGAAGGGAATTTACCCTAATGACGGATCATGCACCTCTGGTATGGCTGGCTCGGAATAAGGACACACATCCTAGAGTTCTACGATGGTGTCTTTCTCTCCAACCTTTCTTCTTCAAAACAGTTCACCATCCAGGTAGATTGATGGCCCAAGCTGATTTTTTGTCACGCAATACTTCCCTTCCCGAACGTAAGGGCCCAGAAGGGGGGTATGTGACAGTTCGACCATGAAAGCAGATTCTGTGAATATCCAAGCAGACTCTGTCGATACCAGGTTATGCAGCTCTACAAAAGTTTAAGACTGAGAAAGCAGTACTGGAAGGGATGATTGAGAGTCTTTTGTTCCAATAAGAGAAGCACTCTAGGGAATTAGAGTCCTTTCTTCTAATCAAATCTGTGTTTTACTCTCTATTCAGTTGCTAGGAGACTGAAGGGGACGAAGTTGAAAGTGTCCGTTATGAGTGGGCCTATTGAAAAGTACCCGAAGAAGAATATATATAGTTTGTTGGGAAAAGAAGTTGCGCCGTTGCGCTTTATAAGATGTTCAGTGTAGTGAAGAAGTGATCGCTCTATCCGATCTGACGTTATAAGAAGAAACCGTGATCCTTTGTATCTCGTAGTGTGCCCGAGTACGAGACGGCCCTGAGGGGGTGTGACTCTTGTCCGAATTAAAGAAGGCCGCGTCCGTCAGCTGGGAATCAGCTGAACCTGGACGAACCAATCATAGAGGAAGCGTTCGTCGGACGAGGAGCTGGAGACAAGTCCGTAAACAAGGCCCTACGGAAGGTGTGCCCTTGAACTTCCAATCATAAAAGGTAGATGCCCACAAGGGAACGGACATCTAACGAAGTTCCGGCTTCACTAGAAGGACACTCGATGTTACGCTACCCAGAAGGAACTTATTAAGAGGAGATCCACTCTTAATAAGGTACGTGGCCTCTATACTCTGGTATGTCCATTATGCTCAGTACAAGGATGGGCTGTATGAAAGTGTTGAATACGTTCTGAATACGTAACAAGATGGTTTGAAACGGAAGTATAATTGCCTAAATCTTACGAACCAGAACTCACATGAAACTATACTCGATGTCACAGCTGCATACACAGTTAGGTGAAGAGGTCATATGAGACTTATTTATAGAGTGGAAAGATGACAAAAAGAGATACAAGGAAGAACACAGAAAAGATATAAGCCGTGTATTAGAGAACACCAAGAAGGTGGAAAGGATATAATATTAAGATTTATAGACTATAAATAAAGGAGAAAGCGGAAAAAGAGACTGAAATTATAAATTTACCAGAATACCTACTGATAAAGAGGAGTCTCCTCTCTGTGATCCTGTAGAAGCTCCAGCAACACATATCCTTTTACCTAAAAAAGAAAAGAAAGTAGGAATTCAAGTTAATAAAAGTTGTTTGTTGAAAAACCTACTAAGTGTTTCAGTGTCTTACTCTTAATCTCACCTTTGAAACAGTTACAGGCCGATAAAACGCAGAATATTTGGATTACTCTGTTCTCTATTTATGCCAGTGTGCTAGTTGAGAGACATCCCCATTTGGTTCCAACACGTTTTGCTAACCTCACACACATTAATTGTGCTCAGAAGGAATTCTAGGGGACTCCTTGGCTGGAGCATGACACAACGTTTGGGAAGATTAAAGTGTATAGACCGGATATGGCTGGGACCAGAGCGAAGTAAACATATGCATTAATGAAGTGCCCAACAGGGCCATGCAGCCCAGGCCTGGTGGCTCCTTTTGGAGCAGTCTTGGAAATGAAAGGAAGGGTACCTGTTGGCAGTTCCAAAAGAAATCTTGTTCTGAAGAGGGAATGTATATATATTCAGGCATGCTTGTTCCTTCTGTGGGGTCACTGGTTCTCCTGAACGCAAATGTTTTTAAGAAGCAAAAAGGGAAAGACCCTGACAAACAAGTTCCCAGCGCCTAAAGATCCGGTGCCCACTGCCAATGGTGTTTTTATTAAGGCCACGTCTCATATCAAGTTGCATGTTTTGTCCCTTTATCTGAATACTTACCCTAGGGTGCGGATGCTCCATTTCTGTATAAGGCTTTCAAACACAGCTTTAGAATTTATTCAGGATTCGTAGGAGTGAACAGCCTCCCCTCCCCCCAAAATAAAACGTATAATCTCATATTCACAAAGGTGACAAGAGCTAAGCTAGGTAAGGAACTAGAGTTGGGTAGAACCCCTTGCGTGATCTGGTTTGGTACCCAAGAAAGAGGTGGGGAAATTGTGGTTGATTCGGCATCCGTCTTGACCCAGAGTGCTGCTCAGTCCGATACATGTCATTCGATATGACAATCAAAAAATTGCAGGCGCTCAGAAGGGTTGTCCTGATCGGTGGCCGTAGACAGGGTAGGGCCTGAGCGGGCAAGGGCCACCCGAAATCTGTAAATGCCCACTCATCATTGCTGCGTGGCCATTTGCAGATGTTAATGTGACTGCGTTGGGCACAACTACATTAGCTTCAGGCCCCACTTGTTAGGCAATCCTGACTACGCCTCTGGTCCTTATGGGCAAGTGTGACATGAAGTCTGCTTTCCATCACTTTCCAGTGCTTCCTGACGATTTTAGGCTTTTGGGCTTTCAATTTGAAGTGAAGTATTATTCAGATCACTGTATGCCCGTGGGCCGTTCCGTCTTAGGCTCGTATTTTGAAACCTTGAGTAGATTCCTCGAATGGACTTGCAGAGATCTCTATGGTTCTGACTATATCCCCCATTATCTCAATGATTTTTTATTCTTGGGAAAGGCAGGATCTGTGGTAGGCTGATCACCCATGCTTTAGGATTGCCACTAGCAAAAGGGACAGCACAGGTCCTACTACATCATTGCTGTTTCTTGGTACTGAAATGGACCCAGTGTTAGGGGAGAATAGGTTGCCATCAGAGAAGGCGCAAAAAGGGTTACATGACCTCAGCTGTTGGCTCTGGTTGGTCAGCTGAACATTGCCTTGTGGGTGATACCAGTGGGTCATGCATTTTCAAATAATATTGCCAGGGCCATGGCAAGTCTAAGAGAAAAGCACCACCAAACAAGATTACCCTAGGAAGATAGAGTCGATATGGAAGTATGGCCAACTTTCCTTTCAGATTTTAATGAGAAAGTTCTTTGGCCTTTACTCAGGTATATAACCCATATCTCCCAGAAATGATTTTATCTGCCAAATCGATCAAGAAAAAGAAGGCTTATGCGGAGGCCTTTAGTAACTTTTTAGCAGTGATTCGGCAATGCATATACACATTCATTTTCGTTACATGCATGGGTTCAGGTAAAAGGGAGGTCCCCATGTACGTAAAACGTCATTTGGGCGCAGCTTTATTCTTTGCCAAATTGAAAGGTGCTCCATAGTGGGTAGGACCTTTTTTTACTGGGAAAGCATTACAAGGGTGGGGACGCATATCCCCCACATCCTGGGTTACAGAGCGCCCACTGGATCTCAGCAAATTTGGGGCGCTTCTTATGGTATTGCCCGACATATGTCTTTTGCACTATGGAGTTGTTTTATTCAGGCTGGCACACATCCTGCCCCTTTTGGGTGCTTTTCGTGTAAATTAGTTGGCAGCGCTTTCAAAGTCAGACTTAGTTTATGGAATTAAGTTTCGGGATGTTCAGGTTGAAAATCAAATTCTGCCCTGAAGACAAAGAAGCCTAAAACTAACCAGACTAGTTGATGCCAGTGGGTGCCATTGTTTGCAGCACCGGGGAAGCCCTGGTGCCCTCTGGAGGTAGTGAAACAGTATTTAGGCAGAAGGCCAGAATTTCCTCAATCCAATCTCCTAGTTCATTTTGAGGGTTCCACTCGGACTAAATGCGGTATGGCACTTAAACGGGCAGGCATTGATCCTGTGGGTTTCTTATTACACTTATTTCATTTTGGGGCTGGCACTACAGCTTTTGGTTGGGGTATGGGGGCAGCTGGTGCAAAAGGGGGTGGCAGATAGAAGTCTGGAGAAGTTTGTCCGCCCGTGTTACATTAGCGCGCATCTACCTCTATGCTATTTGGGCAGAATGGGCAAAGCGGGCACACGTTGTGTACATGCCTTTAGACATGTTTCTCTTTCAGGACCATTTCTGTGCACAGGAAGCCTCTGATAGTGTGGTTTCATGGGCATTATTTTACTTTCCGAGCTGTCCAACACTGAAAGTACATGAGATCGCAGCAGTGGTTGTTCATACAGGAGATCCCCTGTTCCTGGCTTGTAGTTGTGTCATTTGTGGCAAGTTGTCTTGCAGTCTTTGTGTGATTAAAAGTTCCCTGAACCAGATTGCTTTGTACTTCATTGGAGAGGAAAGGACATGGTGCACTCGGCGGGACAGGCAGTGTGCAAGACTTTGCTGAACTCATTTGCATGGCTGATCTTCTGTCTACCAGTACATATTTTATTTTGGTCTGAGATGATTCCACTGCTCGCAGAATACGCATCTCTGAACAGGATCTGAATGCACCAGTGAAACAATGGAACGTTGAGTAATCAAAATTGACCCATGGCCCTCGTTTGCTGAACATCAGGCATGGGTTGTTGTCATTGCTGAAAATAACTTTTTCCATTTTGATGGTGTTCGTTTTTCTGAGGAGGGTGTTAATGTTTTTCTGGAAACAATCCTTGTCCAGGTATCTAGGTTTAAGTATGGTAACTGCAATGGGGGAGTGTGTGCCTGCCGGTCAGCGCTCCACACTGTGGCAGAAGTTCAAGGGTCCCTTTCATAGATTTTAGTGGGGAGTAGGAGACTAAAGTTTGGAATCTTCTTAAATCCATCTCCCAAGGTTGTGGGTGTGGGGCATTTGGGGCTCATGGTAGGCCTACTGGCCATGAAGCTCAGGCTCATAGCCCTCGGTTGCTCAACGGGTGGCAGGTGAAGGTGGTCATGGCTGGTCATGTTTGTTCCCTATGTGAACACTTCATTCTAAGGAAGATGGTATGTGTGCTTGGTATCGGTTGTGGTTACAGCCATTTTGCCAATGAAAGTATTATGCCTCGTCTTAACTGTACTGTATATATCCTATGGTTTGTTTTGAATAAAAGCAGCCAAAGCTTCTCCCCCTGAATCAAGTGTGGGGCCAGTGATAGTCTCTTGGGTCTCCTAATGTGTTAATCAACCTAAGAACGCCAACTCGACAACCTAGTCCACTACACAAAGGAGAATAATCTTGAGATCAATACATCGAAAATAAAAATACTGATTCTCCAGAAGCAGGGGAACAAAAAGAAAGAGACCCTAAAATGGTACCTTGACCAGTCCAAAATCGAAATCGTGTCAACATTCAAATACTTGGGAGTTGAAATTGACAGCTCGAAGAGAGGTGTGAGCATGCAGAAAACCCTGTGGACAAAGACAAAAAACCTAACTGCTAAACTGCAGGCAGTCAACAGAAAATACGGCAAATATAGCCTACTGCCGGCCATCCAGTCATACAAGTCTAAAGTAATTCCATCACTAACGTATGGCATGGACGCAACCCCTGCAACCCCATCCACTCTATGGACTAAATTGGAAGGCTTCATTTGGAGAGCAGTTTTAGGCCTACCTAAATCCACAGCCGTTGCAGCAATAAGATGTGAACTAGGTCTACTCTCCCTAGAGGCAGTGGTAGCCCAGAGTACCATCCAACACTTCAGAAAAATCCAGAACCCAGAGAGCCTAGAAATATACCACATGATTGCAGTGGAAATCGCTAAAGGGACCAACAAATTTCTAAACGACTGGGCCAATACTCAAAAGCTCACACTGCAAGAAATATCGTGCTCTGAAGAACTAATCCAAAATCCATTAAGAATAAAAGCAAAAATGGAATGGCTCAACTGGATAAAAACCAACGAGAAAGCAGTCTCGAATAAACTTCTAGCCCACCTACCACCAGTCTTCAACAAACTCAAAGAGCCAATGGGATACTGCACAAAATACCCCTGTAAACGGCTAATGAAAACCCTACTGAAAGCTCGCTTAAACCTCCTACCGACCCAAGAAATCTTAGCAATTCGTACAGCGTCCGAAAAATCATGTAGACTTTGTAAAGATCCACAATCTACAGAATCAATCAGGCACCTCTTGATGGTTTGCCCGACAGTAGACCAAGAAAGAAAAGCTTTCCTCGGCCCCCTGTTTATAACCTCTTACGTCGTTGACGAAAACATTTGGTGGAATCGTCTTATTACAGGAGCCCAAACTAGGTGGCTAATAGCAGCGACCAAACTTCTAACCATCGCCTTGGAGAAGGCCTCCCAAAACCTACAGGAGTAGCTTACAGAAATAGCCATCTCAACCAAAAGACGAGGATCATACCAGGACTATTCCTCTGCCTGAAGTCTTTTCTTTCTTTTGCAAAATCCTGTCCTTCTTGGTCTACGTCGAGAACGTTGAGAACGCATAGTAAAAACACTAAACACTCCCCTTCAATGAACAAAACGTCTTTGTAAAAATCTAAACAGATTAAATGCAAATAAATAAAAAATAAAAAATATATATCCTATGGTTTGTTTTGAATAAAAGCAGCCAAAGCTTCTTCCCCTGAATCAAGTGTGGGGCCAGTGATAGTCTCTTGGGTCTCCTAATGTGTTAATCAACCTAAGAATTGTTTTGTGGTTCTGTGAGTATGGTAAGAGGGGCAGTAGCTGTAGCTTAATTACACTGCATAAAACTCAGTGAACTCAGTGAAACATGAAGTACAAAGAGCGACAGCGTCAGTAAGTTGCAAGTGTCTGCTGTCTTTAAAGTCCATGTTACGAGTTGCTCATTGTTTCCTCTTACCAGTGGGGCTTGAATCCAATGGCTCGTAGAGCAGCCGTAAATGTCCTGAGTCTGTGAAGAGTATCAGAAATCCTGGGAACGAAATGGCAGAGTGGCAGCTCCTGCAGCTTAACAGCTACTTGCAGCGCTACTTGATGCACGCACGCGATGCACGAAACCTTCTGTTTTTCTAATTGAAGTCGGGCACTGAGAGAGGAGCGGGAGGTGGGCAGGGGGCGGAGCCAACCGACAGGGCTTCAATCCAATGGCTTGTAGACCAGCCGTATATGTCCTGAGTCCGTGAAGAGTATCAGAAATCCTGGGAACGAAATGGCAGAGTGGCAGCTTAACAGCTACTTGCAGTGCTGCAAGGAACGCTATTGATTTGCCCCAGTTTATCTTTAGCTCTAATTCTGGCTTTTTGCCCTTCTGTTGGCTGTCCTTCATTTTCTCCCTTTGATTCTCACTCGTACGTAACTATCTCTTGTCGGTTCCCTGTTCTCCCCTCTTATATGGCCTGTACCAGCTACTCCCATCTGTATTCTCTGATTCTCCTCTCTGTCATGTCTTTCAGCAGCTCACCCTTTAAGCTGTTCTCTGCATTCTTAGCTCTCTGTTTCATCAATAAAGGTACACACGTGATAACATCTCGAACCAGTTTTGCTAAAATATACAGTAAATACATACATTGAAAATATAAATAGAATTAATCAAACCAATAAGTTAGATACACATTTTCATCAAACAAGCCATGCTTTCATTAAAAGGTAAACATTTATTTTTCCTTTATTGTGCATTCAGTTTTATAACAGAATAAAACTTTACCCAAATCATCATAAAACAAAAGACTCAACATTATTACATGAATACATTTCCACATACAATTCATCATAAAAAAACATACAGCATTTATTATTCCTAAAATCCTTAAAAATGTATACATTTTAAAATCTAAACCACATGTGTGACACTAGGTTACCACCTTCTAATCATTCCTTTTACAACTCATGTAATCTCTTCTACTCTACCAAATGTATCATACCCAGAAATTGAAACAAGGCCTTGTTGAATTGGTATGGTAAGGTTGACCAGAACAAGCCCCATACTGAGGTACCGGAATTACAACCAGCCCTAATGATGTATTTTTCTAAACAAGTTTGTCTCTGATCAACCGATACCTCACATTCAAGGAATACATGCTGCAACGTCTCACTACTACTTGAGCAGAATCTGCACTTATCTGACATACAATTCAATGTCTTCCATCTGAGACAATTTACCCTCGTGGGTAGGATATACAACCTAAACCTCAATAAAGTATATCCCATTTTCCAAGATAGTGGCACAGGTATTGCTCACACACTCCTAACCGTTTATTCCCTGTCATTAGTTTGTTGTACTGATCATACCCACCCACAGAGTCAAAAGTGTGACACGTCAGTAAGCCACAGTCATTGCTTATAAGCTCCCTGATCCTCACAAAGGGAGTTTCCACGCATACCACATTCTTCCAATTTCTCTATTGTTTTAATAAGAAGAGCATTCAATTTTGAGTCATTTTCCTTGAAATCCACAAAGAGTTTTCCAGAGGGATTTTGAATTTATGGCACAATAAAACTTTCTTCCATAAAATAAGTGCTTCCAATGACAGCAGCCCTAATTCAAATCTCATCACAGTTATAGGTATTGACATTGGAAGCCTTAAAACTCCTTTCCATATAAAATCATCTAGCTTTTTAAAATCCTCATCCAGCAAACTATGATGTATTTCAACTCTGTAGGTTAAAGTAGGAATTACTTTTCCTTTATAAAACTTTAAAAGAGGAATAATAGAAAACCTTCCATACCTATAGTTAAAGTTTTTCATTTCTGCCACGGCTAACAATGCTTTCTCATAAAAACCCTCTAAAACCATTATTTTCCAGGGTTAACAAAAAGATTAAAACCAAGATATCTCATGCTGTCTAGCTGTTTCATATTCCCACCTTCTAGTCACTTTTCTTTATTCTTTTGACCGCCGTCTGGACTAATAAATGAGCTTTCCGTACATTTATCATTAAATCATTATTTTTACAGTATGTATTAAAACTCTCAATTAATATTTGGGTTTCCACCCTGGAACAATCCATCATAATAATGTCATCAGCATAGGTTAGCCAGTATATTTCTGTCCTTAATACAGAGGGGGCTACAAACAATTCTGGCTTCAAATGCTCCCCAAAATCAGCCATATAAGTATTAAAAAAAAGGGGGCTAATATACAGCCCTGGCGTAGGCCACTGTTGGTGGTCGGAATCGAGGTTAACAGCATTCCTTCTTGGTTTAATCTTACCTTCAGCACTGTGTTTTCCTGTAAATGGATGAGTATCGTTAACAAACCACCCGGAAACCCCTACTTCTGTAATTGTAAGCACAGTTTGTTTCTATTTACCCGGTCAAAGGCAAGAGAGAAATCCACTGTGACCACAAACACCTCCTTCACCACGCCCTCCCAGGCAAGGCACGGCACATGGTTCATTACCCATCCTTGTACTATTGTGCCCACCCCCATTCGAAAAAACCCACTTCATTGGGCTTTAAAATACCCCTTTCATTGGCTCACTCCTTAAGTGACATAAGCAATACTGACACAAATAATTTTGATTCTGCGTCTATTAAGGCAATAGGCCTATAATTTAAAGGAGAATCCCTCTCACCTTTTTAAAAAATGGGTAGTATGTGTGCCACTTTCCAAGTAAGCAGTGCCTTTTTTAAAGAAATAATAGACTGGAAAAGAATACACAGAAATCCTGCCCACATTACGGGATCTCATTTAATTGCCTTATTACAAAGACCATTTGGTCCTGGTACCCCTGAATTACTGCTGCATTTTATGATATTTTCAATTTGGCTTACTGTTGGATTCAAGAGCCAGGTTTCTTTCTTAAAGCTTTCCCAGTCTAATAAAAAAGCTTCAGATTGCACACATAATTTCGTAAAATGCTGTACCCAAGTGAATTCAGAGATGGGGCTTGATTGAGTTAGGCATTGGAATTCATCTTTGATTTTAATTAACTTCCAATAGATTATTTCTCCTTTAACCTTAATGCAGGAGAGCATCTTTCTCCCCTCCATTTGGTAGCTCCATGCCTGAATAGATTTTACTGTATTTTATAACATTGTTTCAACCTTTTCAATTGGCTTTCCATCAGGGGACTTACTGCACCCAGCCATTTAATTCTTCTAACTTAATTCCTATATCTTCTTTTATAGTACTGGATTATCCATGCTATAAGGACGGATCCTTGGTTTCCCTTTCAGTTTCCTTGGTACTAAAAGATTCTTTATAAAAACGGGAAGATATACACCATGCATGCACACCCTTTTACCTCTCCTTCATCCCCATTTTCATATTAAAATTACGGATGTCCCTCTGTTCCCAAATGAGTCTATTTTTTCCCCAGGACATGTCAACCAAACTCATTCCTTCCTGACATGTCGACTGACCAAGCATATACACATTTTCTTTCAATCTTGCATGATTTCTGGGATAACCTTCACTATTTTAAAGTGATTATCCAGTCCTCACAAGTTCTCAGATACAATTAAAAAATCAATGATAGATGTACTAGTCCCACTTTTCCATGTGCCCATAGTGTTCACCCGTTTGATAGTTTCCTGTAACCACACAAAGATTCCAATTATCAAAACATTTAGACAATGTTTTCCCTTTCAGAGCTTGATCTGATTTCATTGTATTATTAACATTTTTATTTTTTGGGAGCCCTGGAAAATTAAGGGGGTTTAGACAATTCGCATTGAAATCACCAGCTATTATAATGGACTCTAAAGTACGTAGCTCCAACCATTCAGTCAGAATGTCCGCAATGTCATCCGTCATAATACTTTTCAGCATAATTACAATATGCATTCATTATTAGTGAATGATGCACACCTTCCTTCAGTACTGCATGCTCTGCCAAAACACCAAACATAGAACGTTTCAATACTTCCAAACTAAATACAGTCTCACCTCTCGCTGCTATAAATAATACTCCCTTCGGGCGGCCCGATATACCTTTAGTTGCTATTTGCTGGCAGTTATGGTAACCATCCAGTGAGACATCATCCACCAAAAATGTTTCTTGTAAGATTATACGGTTGTGCTTACTTAGCTTCTCACACAAGTCCCCTGGGTTAAGCAAATTCTGAAAGCCACCAGGATTTCAAGAACAAACGCTAAAAACCCGGCCTTGGTACTCTGCCCTCCCGGGTTTGCCCACCTAGCACCTGAGACAGCCATGACCAATCCTCCCCCGAGCTACCATTTACCCTTTCTTGAGGTTCCATTGACACCACATGGCACTTGCTACAATCTATTAGGCAAGAGATTGTCATTCCCGATGAAGCCTGCACGTCATTCACTTTAGGATAATTTGGAATATGAGGATAAACTTTAGGGTGACACAACGTAGTAAAAATGTAAAATCCCCTTAATCTCATATCATCCACTGATGCTAGAATGAGATCTCTAACTAAACAAGAACTTATAGTAATCGCCACCAGATCCTTCCTTTTCTCATCACACAAGTCAATTAAGTCGATATCCTTGGATGCTATTGCTTTTAAGCATGGAATTTCATTTAGAATGCCTAAAACCGTGCTTCTGTTAAAAGTTACGCCGTCCTCATATTGCTTCTAGATAGAAAGTGGAGGAATTCAATTCCTGGGTGACTGGTCTAATGGACGGAGCCTGCCTGGGATTCATTTACCCCTGTTTTTTCATAGGCAGTTGGGCAAATATTGACCTTTGGCATACTTCGTGTTAGTCTCAATGACCAACCCGGCCCTAATCCCCCGAAGGAACTTTTTCCATGTGGCATGTAACCTGAACTTCCACTTCTGTTTGGCTAGCGATATTTCTCTGTGCTTGGTCATCATTTATAGTGGCCAAGTCTTTGCACTCCCTTGGGGCATTTGACTGAATTCCCACCTCTTTAATTGTAAATTCTAAAGTCAATTGTGCTGAGTTTCAGGGAGTGGGCTGCAGAATCGTCAGTACCAATATGTTTGTATGGCTGGAGGACGGCTCTTCCCCAGTCCTTTTGAAACAATGTTTTGCCTGCTATATCATTTAGGGAGTAATGTGAAGCTGGTTCGACTAAATCCTTGGACTTTTGTGTGCCACTACATTTTTGAAATATTGGAGCAATCTTCAAAGCACCCTTAGTAACTTTACAACTCGATATTGCTTCCAGATCGGGTTGGAGATTTAGGTCCCGATTCACAGAACGTTTTCCAATGGGGTTTTGCCATTATAAAATGCTTCTGTGAATTAGGCCCTTAATGTTCTAACAAACTTCAATGAGGAACGTCTATTTATTTTCTTCGTTTTTTGGTTTTTAGTCTTTTACTCTCCTGCACCACTTCCTTTGCAATATTGTTCTCCTTTTGTTTCTTCTTCTTTGGAATTTTCACTTCCTCAATCGATGTCATTGGGGAGTCCATTAAAACCACTCATTGATCCAACCATTCCTCAATGGCTCCTAAACAGAGAAATCCGTCTATCAACTCTATTGCAGGGTTGTATCCACAAAGGAGAACTCCTCCATTATATGGATTGGCGAGCAAGGGCTTGGTATCTCTCCTTACTCACTTACTTCCCGCTTATCCTCCAGGCACACCTTATTCACTTTTACCAGAGCAATTGGTTGTACATTAGCAACACCCTGATGTGAACAATTAACACACACATGCTTGTGCTCTCTTTGACTTAGTACAAGTGAAATAGATGTTTTAATGCCCTCTGTTTTACCAGCAATATCGAGCACCTTCTCATGAAGGACATGGTACTGAATTCCTCTTGAATGTCTATTAATTTAATTATGATGCCCAAGACCTCATTTTCTTAGGAAAAGTGCCCAAAATCTCACAAATTCCCTGTAATTGTTCCGAGTTACCCCATACCTCTTCTTTTTAAATATCATTGGTAAAGGTTTTTGATATTTAATACATCATTCAAAGCTGCCAGGGTTTGCGGGCCCATGTCTGCCGTAGGTGATTAGAGTACTCTGTGGAACTGGAAAGAATTGAAGAGTCATTTAGCATTAGTTCAGCCTTACCCACCGGAGTGTTAAACAATTCTGGGGTGTTTGATAGAGAATCCTGCGACATACAAATTCCAGGTTGATTCACACGTCGTCTTTCCCCCTCTATCTGCACATACTCAGCAGACCCAGCCACCAAATTTGGCATTATTCATTTGCTTGCACTTTCCTAATTGGAATTATTAGGAGGCAGAGTGAGTGTCTTGGCGTTTGGAGCGGAGTGGCAACGTTCCTCACTGAAGCACGGCTGGAAGTCTTTCTACTGTTTTTCATTGCAGAGAGGAGGCGGACCCTATAATCACTCCGATGTCGGCGAAGCAGAGTGAGGCAGAGTGAGGGTCTTGGCGTTTGGAGCGGAGTGGCAACGTTCCTCACTGAAGCACTGCTGGAAGTCTTTCTACTGTTTTTCATTGCAGAGAGGAGGCGGACCCTATAATCACTCCGACGTCGGCGAAGCAGAGTGAGGCAGAGTGAGGGTCTTGGTGTTTGGAGCGGAGTGGCAACATTCCTCACTGAAGCACTACTGGAAGTGTTTCTACTGTATTTCATTGCAGAGAGGAGGTGGACCCTATAATCACTCTGACCTCTGTGAAACGAAGTGGAGTGAGGCACAGTGAGTGTGAAGCGCAGTGACAACACTCCTCGCTGAAACACTGCTCAAAGTCTTTCTACTGTTTTTCATTGCAAAGAGGAGGTGGACCTTATAATCACACTGACCTCGACGAGGCGGAGTGAGGCAGATTGAGTGTCTTGGTGTTTGGAGCGGAGTAGCAGTGTTCCTTACTGAAGCACTGCTGGAAGTCTTTCTACTGTTTTTCATTACGGGGAGGAGGCGGACCCTATAATCACTCTGACCTAAGTGAAGCAAAGCGGAGTGAGGCAGGGTGAGTGTCTTGGTGTCTGGGCAAGGGGTGCAGGGTGCTGGGCCCACTCCTGCGGCTGTCGCCGACACCTGGTCACTCTTAGACACCTGACTTCATTGGAAAGATGCTGAGCGCACAGTGAGTGCTGTCTTAGCAGCCTGTCCTACAACTACTATAGTTCAATTTGGCATATGATATGATATGATATGATATGGCATTTGTAACGCGCCTATACAGAAGTGTTTCAAGGCGCGATGAGGCAGGTGGGGGAACACGGGGAGACAAACAACGATCCTACTAGGCCAGTGTCATGATGCCTACCCCCAGGCATCCGGACCAAGCCCATCAGCCCCGGGAGCAGGCATCTAGACATTTAGTAAAACCTCAGCAGCCCCGGCTAGGGGCTATCTGGGTTCAGTCCTGGCGCCTTAGGCGCCAGGCTCATAGTAGAAATCAGTCCTGGCGCCTAAGGCGCCAGGCTCATAGTCATTACTTACCTCAGGCAGACCATGCTGCAAATGACTCCAATCCAACATGAAGCCTGAAAGGGACTATTTTTCTACATGGACTATTTTTTACTCGGGTGAGGTTCTAGGGGCTTCTTACCTGGGACTACATTTGAGGCTATTTAAACCACGCCCGACCAGCAACACACACTTCTGCAGCAGCGTAACGCTCACCGTGCCTGCAGCCTGCATCCAGTCTTCTGCCACGCCGGTCACGAATCCGGAGCTCCTAAAACAAAGAGGAAAGAAAGGGACAAGGTTAGAAAACGAACTTATTTCTATTCCACACCTGATTCTGGATCCATCTCGTCCCCGGACCTGTAAAGAACATAATTTCTGCACGCGCCGCACCTCCAGCTGCAGCGCCGCACCATACTCACCAGTCTTCACAGCATCCTTCGGGTCGGCGCTGCCTCCATCATTTCTTTGCCGAACTTCGGCACCTAGGAGACAAAAGAAAACCACAAGGTGAGCCGAGGGAACCAACAAATATAATTCTTACCACCATAGACTTACCTGATTTACCACCGGAGGCATCCTTTTGTGACTCTCCATATTTTCACGAGCCGCATCGGTAAAGAGAGACAGAACAACACGTTTTCCACATGCAACATTTACCGGACAGCTCCGGGTAATACAGACTCTTACCTGAGCGCCACCAGCTGCCACAAGAGCATATTTTCACGAGCCAGCTGCAAGACAAGAAAGGAAGGGGGAACAAGAGTGAACATCGGACATATTGAACTCTATGAACTTAATACTTACTGGTCCTCACCAGGAACCTCAGAGTCAATACTCTCCGGAACTCTCCCGAGCCTTCAAACCAGTGAAGTAACTGGTATCGACGCGCCCCTGCAAATCCACGCAGGATGGAGAGCTCATCTTTCAAAAATATAAGGTGAGATTGCTGTGAGGGCATTTCGGAGGTGATTAGTTGGGGAGGACTGTGGGGGTGCCATCACTTGAATCCACAAGTGGCTAAATCCATCTCTCCACTTGCAGGAGAATATTTCTATGGGTTAAGCAGACAAGATTAGGAGGGCAGATCCAGTCAGTCATTGCTGCACTACGCATCACGTGGGTGGAGACCGCAGCTGTCCGGGTCCGACCGACGCCCCTGTGGGAGCCAGGTGAGCGTAACAGCCAGGTGTCATTCAGATCGCGCAAGTGCAAGAATAGATGGGAAAGGGAGAAGTGCAAGGGGGAAAGAGAGCGGGGAAAGTGCAGTACAGGGTTAATAGCATACAGGAAAAATAACAAGGGCCAGATAGTGGTAAGTGCGAGTAAGTGCAGACAAGTGCTGGGAAGGGGGATTGTAGGGATATAGACACAGTCTCGTAGTGCAGTGGGTGCCAAGGAGGCAGTGCAGGGGGAGAGTGGCTGGGCCAAGGACCGAGAACGGTGAGTGGCCCAGTTGCAGATTCAGTGCAGTTTCAGTAACTTTAGAAGGGGAGAGGGGGAGAGAAAGCGGAGGCGAAGAGGAAGGTTTTGAGGTGCCTCCGGAACCGGAAATGGTTCTCCTCAAGTTTCAGGGAGGCAGGAAGGCTGCTCTAGAGGGAGGCCCCTGCAGAGGAGAGAAATCTGCCACCAACTCGTTGTTTGGTGAAGCGACAGACCCTGAGGGAGTTGGAGGCGGATGAGCGAAGAGCTCGAGAAGGAAGATATTTAGGAAGAGAGAGTTGAAGGTATTTTGGCCCAAGGCCCCAGAAGGCCTTGTGGACAATGCAGAGGGTTTTGAACTTGATCCTCGCAGTCACTGGGAGCCAGTGTAGTGATTTCAGTCCTGGAGAGATACGGTCCCTGGGCTTGAGGCCAAGGACAAGTCTCGCAGTCCTGTTCTGGATGACTCTGCATACTCTGTGCATGTTTCTTTCCACGTTGTGTCTGGGCGTGTAACATTTACTATCTCCGCCATAATAGAGAGCATGCCCAAACGTTGAGCTCCTACCACAATCATTGCTGTGCCTGTTAAACATGATGCTTTGGGAAGGCGTCATCTGCGGTCTAATTCCCAGTCCATCAACCCTCCTCTAGACTTGATGATAGAAGGGGTGTATGCACTGCATCAAAAACATGGTTTATAGGATTAATACTCCCCAGAGCCCTACCGCTAATATTGCTAACTCTGTTACTTATGGAAGTCCCCTCCTGTGTTGTGCCCAAGCCATCCCGGTCCCCGAGGTGCCTAAACCAAATACTGTGCAGCTGCCCACAAGGACAATAAACATGAGGGACACCACAGGAGTAAGCAGGACTAATATGGAAATGACTGACCTTTCGGGACATTTAAGTATTTGTAGGGGCTTAGCTTGAGGAAAAACCTATTTGAATAAAATTGACTCTGTCTATGATGTGTTACAGACTTGTATCCTGTACACGACTCACTGAACAAAGAGGCAGCTCAAGACTTGTGCATTGACTTGACAAAGAACTGTTGGCTTCAGTACTCTGTCTTAGGATCCAAGACCATTGAAACAGTGGTACAGGCCTTAATTACTCCCAATACATCTCAATTTGTAGAAATATCCTGCAGTTCTCCTGCCCCCAACATCCTGTCTAAACAGGCTCCTGCTAGGCTGGTGTCTTCTGGGAGAATGGAGCCACACAATGTGGATGCTCTAGATGTACCACACATGGATCTACTCTCAGGAAATGGCCCGCTTCTTGAGGATTGTGCTATCAGCCTAGGACATTTGTTCGAACAGACTTCTATACACTCTCTACTGGAGCTGTTCAGGCTTGACATGGCTAGTTTGCCTAATGATACCGCCGAGGAACAGATCTACCACACTAAATACCTGGATGACAGCAATTCCTTGGTTGCCATGTTTTTGATTTTGGAATCCCTCCTAACACAATTGTTGACCAAAAGTGAGGTGACTGCAACTAAATTGGAAGTCTTAAGCCACAAATACAATAAATTAGCCCATCCGATTATTGGACTTTGACTAGAGGAAAGGAAACAATCAGCAACAAATCCACTATCATACTTGGTCACTTAGAAGCAGAGTTTAAATCGGCTTAGGTCCACCAGCCTGAGAAGCATAGTATTGAAGCCAAGACAGCTAACGCACTTGACTCCACAACCTGGTATCGGAGGAAAAAAAAAGCTGATGGCAAGACAGGCTTTGAGAAACGAGGATCTGTCGGAGAAAAAAAGGAAGACCATCAAGGCAATAAAAGCCAAGTCCACGCATTGTCCAAAGTGCAGTACGGTTGGAGTGCTTTGCACAAATGAGGGGCTCCAGATCTCAAATACAAGTTTTTCTAAGCCAGTGTCAAACTGTGCTATGACATCTGTCCTGGTGATTGAGACCCTAGGATAAAAAGCCCTGGATGGATACAAAAGACCAGTCCCAGCTCAACAACACACCCAATGGTCAAGAATCGTGTTCCTTGAGTAGCAGCAGCTTCTTCTGTTGATCCTCGTCTGACGATGGGGACTCACTGCTTGAGGGCTATCTCATCTCTATACAGCGGACAAATCATCTCCCTGCACTGCGTCTGGATCCTTGTGATGGCTGTCTCTCCTCTCGGGTGTACGTGCTTCTATGTTCTCGGTCCTCCCGCCTTTGACTCTTTGTGTTACCTTCCGACCTTTTGCCTGGCGGACTTAGTTGCATGCTCCTGAGTCATTCTTGGAATCTTTGTCTGCTGGTCATAGGGGCTGGTGCATTCTTGCAGACGGCCCTGAAGTGGTCCATTCCTCCGCAGGCAGCGCACTGTTGCCCCACGGCGGGGCATTCGCCCATGTGTGGATATTCATACCCACACCTGAAGCACATGGCCTCTGACCACTTCCCACTCTGATTGGGTGTGGAGGACAGTTTGTTTATGACGTCGGGGTGTGTTGGTTTGTGCTGGATCGTGATTTTTCCCAACCTGTCGAGCTGGGACTCCATAGCCGCCTCCATCCGAGCTAGTGCGAGAATCTCCTCCAGTCACCTTTGTTTCTGCAGTAGCTGTTTCCTGAAGGACTGCGACGCACAGCCGGTGATCACCTGAGACCTTAGAGCTTCTTCATTGGAGTAACAGTGAAAGTCACAGTATTTTAGTTTGATGCAGCGTCGCATGACAAAGTTGTCAAGGCATTTGCCTTTTTCCTGTCGCGTGACATGAAATATGTGTCTTTCATAATTGATGTTAGTGTGAGGGGCAAAATACTCTGATAACATGCAATGCAGGTCTCCGTATGATGCTGTGTCTAGATTGAGTAGCTCCCGCGAAATGTCCCGGACTGCAGGCCCCACCACCATGGACAGTGTATTCTTCAAACAGGTGTCATCGGTGAGCCCTATGGCCCCTACATAGAATTTGAAGTCTCTGAACCATACAACCCAACGGGGCCCTAGGTTGGTAGTGTCTCTTAGGTCTTAAAAGGGTGGGGCAGCTGGAGCACTTGCGAGGCGCCCCCTGCTGCTTGTGCAGTATGGGCAGCACCTATTGGCTCGCCATCCGCCATTGTAGAGGACGCCTCCTGATCCGACATGGCGGGACATGGAGAAGATCCCTTGATGTGCCTCCCTTCAGTTGGGTCGTGGGTTTCCCTTGCACCAGGCCCTGGCTTGGGCCTTGTGCACTGTGCCCTACTACTAGGGGGGTCCTTCCCCTCTCACCATCACTTTGGGTTGATGTGCCTCTCCCCCCTAGCCTACACTGTTACCAGGGTGTGCTCTTGAGCCTCTGGTGTGTTCACAGGCCTCAGTGGCGTCTTCTGCGCCTCTCCGTGCACTGTCAGGCTCCCGCGCTGGGTGTTATTATAATGAGCCGCTCTCCCGGGCTCTTGCCGACACCAGGGTCTCGTCCCTGCGGCGAGCCTCGGCCTCCACATGGGCCAGCGCAGCCGGGCCGTCTACTTGGGCAGAAAGGGGAGGGCAAAAGCGACGGGCTTGAACATTGGGGGCACACTGATGCACGTATTAAATGCCTGATGGCGTTCTCCAGGCCTCGTGGCAGCGTTCGGCTCTGCGTCGTCACCAATGTGGAACCTTCAGAGGGCCTCCCACGACCATCCAGTTAGTGGCCTCTCGCTTCGGTTCACGCCATTTGGGCTTGCCTAAATAAGGCACAGACACAAGGAGCTGCTGCGCACGTCCTTTATTTGAATATAATATGTAACTTCCCTTGCCTCATAACGTCCGCCTCCCTAACCCCAACATCATTAAACGGGAAAATTACTGCAACGGCAGCCGTCCCACACAATGATGTGGTGGGGCTGTATGGGTGCTGCTTGCACACCTTGACATCAGGTATCTGCCAACATCACTTTGTGAGATTGGGGGTGAGGATGTGGGTGGCTAGACCAGTCCTCTCGATCATGTCATTGAAGTGCAGCTTCAGTTAGGTACTGAACCGGGGTCTCTTGTTCACTTCTAAAATCAATACAGAACCACTAGGTCCCACCTAGTTTGCTGATTAGCACGATAGATGATGATTAGTGATTTTGGGAAGGTTCGATCATTCCTAATTCTAGCATATAACAAATGTCCTCTTCGTCCATCTGTCATCGAGCTTTCAAGAGATAGTAATGCCAGAGCTATACCATTTTATCAGTAATTCTCTAGAGGCGGTGTATGAAGTGGTTCACCCATTTAAGGCTTGTCTACAAAGACAACCCTGAAAAGGTGCAGTTAGTCTCACAGACTGATGGTGACCTCCAAAATCACCTTTGTCCAAATGATGGTCAAATGATGGACAACTTGGTCATCTGGTATTGCAAACCTAGCTGTGAAGCAATGTCGTTTTTTCAAAACATAGGGAAGCAATTAGAGGATATCATAATATTGATAGAGTTACCAGGTATGACTATTTTAGGGTACTGTGACAAGTCTCCTTGCCCGTGCCTCGGGCTGGTGCATGCTGTGGTCACAGGGGATGGGTCCCACAGTGTAATGCTGGACTTGGAAGAGGTACATCCCGGATCCCTTGGGCAACCCCACCTTGCCCCAGGACTAAAGAAGAGGACTGTCACTGGGAGTTCATCTTTAATTTCTCTGTACTATAATGGATTCTCGTGTGCTTAGGAGAGGCCAATACAATAATGTTCCTTTACATTACGGCACCTCTTTGTGGTGGCCTAAGGTAAGGAACTTCTGAAAGCCTTATGGGATTTGATGAACAGAGTGGTGGCAGTCCAACAGCATCTGGTGCAGAGCAAGCATGGCCATCTGTCAGTTTGGGAGAGAAATCACAAGGGTGGTGTGCTTTGGGTGTCTGCAAGGCACATATAACATCCAAAGTGATGGCAGAGCTGCACACTGCGGCATAGGCTCATTACAATCAGGTGAATTCAATATACAGGAACTGCTGCTCCAATCCTGTCGCAACCATACTAGGCACATGCAGGTGTCCCCACATCTGAGTATCATGACCGAATGGGAAGGGCTAAGCCGCTTTAGGAGGAACAGGCAATTTGGCATGGGTGTGGGTAGCAGGAGATGGTAAGAACGTTACAGGGGTTGTTGGAGGCAGAGAGGTGGTGCAGCTGAGGTGGCAGCAAAGAAAAGGAGGAGATTGTATGTGTAATTAAAATTACATTTTCCCACTCAGTAATAGCATTCATTTTTTTTTAAATCACATTTTATTGACATTTTAGCATAGTAACAAAAAACAAAGGGTCCGCTCATTCAAACATTTTTCTTTTGTCTCTGCACCACTCTTACCCAACCCCCTAAACCTCTCCCACCTTCAAAACTCAAAGAAAAAGAAAAGACTTGTACTTTTAGAATGATACAAGCATACTCACAGGCGTCTTGTCCGAAATCCTATATTACCCCAAGAAGGTCAGCCATAGTTCTGCTATGCTCTGTTTGGATTCATTCAGCATGCGGGTGAGTTTCTCAATTGTGTATATCTCCTATGCTTTGCTTACCCACTCCTTTCTCGTGGGTGTTGTTGCTCTTTTCCACTGTATAGCTACTCAGCTGCTTGCCGACACTAGTGTGTTACATGCCATGTGGCCAATTGCATCCCCTTCTTCTTCTCCTCCTTCTCACTGACCCCAAATACTAGTAACATGGGTTAGAGCAGGTGTGAGATTCCATCTAGCTCTCTGGTTGAGTATAGGACGTCTTTCCAGAAATTCACAACCAATCCACATTCCCACCACATATGCCAAAAGTCGGCAACCCCTCGTACGCAGCTCCAGCAATTGGTCTTGGTCCTTACACCTGAGTATATTTTTTCCAATACTCGTGGGAGTAATACCAGTGATGAATAATTTTCAGGGCCTGCCATCTATATTGCAGGGAAGTTGATGTCTGTAGGCCTTATCACAAACTCTGGCCCAGGTTTCATCTGAGAATTCCTCCCCCATGTCTCTGCCCCATTGGTCCTCACCAACAACGGTTCTCTAAGCTCTGCTGTTAATAACTTGCGGTATAAGCATTCAATCAGGCTTCTGTTGTCACGTTTGGATACTATACGTTTCTCAAAATAGTTTATCACCCTGCGCAAATTCTCCCCCAGCGATTTATCGGTTAATACCCTCTTCAAATTCAAATGGATATAGGGAACCACTGGCAGGGTCCAATCTGCAGGCTCTCGCCAAGTTGTCGTGTTCAACTAAACTTCCCACCTGCCCTGCCATTACCAGTCCTGCCTCTTGCCATCTCTGATAGCGTAGGGGTTCATGAATAAGATCCCTCATAGGTGGAGCCCATATGTAGCTTAGTGGTGAAGGCCAGGAGGTCAGCTTGCATGAATGAGCTCCCCTCCTTCCAAATATCCACAATACCACCAGGGCTGGTTCCTGCAGTAACTAACAGCAAAGTTGAGTCTCCTGTTGCCTGTGCTCACTCTGATTTGTACTCAATTAACTCTTTGTGTTCTGTGTATTCCATGTTATGGATGTCAATGATCAGGTGTTATTTGCTGCTGTGAAGGAGTACTTGGTTTCCTGAACGCTTGCTCCTGTGTTTTCCTGGCTGTCCCCCAAAGCAGCACTGCGAGCGCTGCTCTTGCTGCCTGGCCACTTCCTTAAGGGGGCGGAGCTTAGCCGCAACACGTGACGTATCACGTGACTTTTACTGACTTGAAATTGCCGGCCCAGCCGCCCGAGCGGCGTGTTATTTGCTGCTGTGAAGGAGTACTGGGGTGTCCTGAACGCTTGCTCCTGTGTTTTCCTGTCTGTCCCCCAAAGCAGCACTGCAAGCGCTGCTCTTGCTGCCTGGCCACTTCCTTAAGGGGCGGAGCTTAGCCGCAACACGTGACCTATCACGTGACTTTTACTGACTTGAAATTGCCGGCCCAGCCATCCTTGCGGCGTTAAGCCCTGGAGGCAGTAAGGGCTGGAGCTGCTGTTTTGCTGTGACCTGTGACTGTGCCCTTGCAATAGCCCTGTGAGTATTATAGACTGTGGCTATAAGTTTCTACTCCTTTTGTGTGAACTCTAATCAGTACTCATGGTAAGGGGGGAGAGACGGACTCTGGCAGCTCCTCAAGCTGTCGGGCGTTCCTTAGCCTGATACTGAGTGCAGCCTCAGTCGTCTCTTGATTTCCTGGAATGATTAACCAGCCTATGACTTTTAATATTACATTTTAGGTGCCTATTTTTTGGATACATTTCTTACTTTGAGTTTAACTAAGGACCCTTATTATTCTGTGTTTTACATTTAATCTGTATTTGAGGTACTGTTACGTGTCTTTTTGCCGCTCTCCTTATTCAGTGCATTTTAAGAATTACTGTTTGTTACTTCATTGCTCTTAGTATTTGTGATCTCTTCTCTCTGTGATATTTATTCAAACATTAATTTATAACATCTAGTATCAAAGCATTCTCTGAGTCACCTTGCTGTCTTTCTTCCAGTTTTCTGCCTTTTACTCCTCCAGGCACTCTCTTTGCTTGGATGACACGCAAGGGACTCAGGAGCCAGGCCACTATCGAGGCTTCTTTTGATTCTACCCTTCCTCCTGAGGGGGCTCCTGTCCCTCCTTTGTTAGACTCTACTCCATCTATGATCCCTATTACTACCCCTCCGGGTAAGCCACAACATACATTAGTAGATAACCCCCTGGTCAGCTCTCTACAAAAAAGTGTGGCCCAAGCCCAAATCCATTCAAACGATAGGTCTGCTGTACTCAATCTGATGGGTATCGTTCCTTGTACCCCAATCAATAATAGCTGTATCTTTTTCGGAAAACAAGATATCTCCATAAATGCACAGGAAGAACGATTAGCAGCTACTATAGCTTTGAATTTGGAGGAAGCTGGTTCCCGATCTAGGGTACGGGAGGGTATGGAGCATTTGAATAATAGTATGGTGAACAATATACACCCAACCCCCGCCCACTTACAACCTAGGTTGCCACTGCCTATACCAATGATGGATGCCCCTGTCGGGATCTCCATAGAACCTCCTGTTCTATCTAAAGAGGTGATTGTTCTACAATCCCCCCCACTGGAGGACTATAGGAACCCGGGGGGTCCTTCTGTCAAGTTAACACTGGAGGTACCCTCCTCTTATGGGGAGGCCTATTACACTTCCTCTATTCATGTTAATGTTTCTGCTAACTCTGTACCTGCTCCTTTTACCTCGATAATGAAACCCATTGTTTTCAAAACGCCAATCACAAAATCTTTTCTTCATACACCCAAAACAAAACCTAGTATGGGTAAACCTATTCATTGGAAAAAAATCTCCGATTTCTTTGGTGAAAGGACCGCGACTAGTACTCTTATTAAACCTTCACTCTCAGTTCTAACAGTGGCCTCCTTGGATCTTACACATCTTGAGAATGTAGCAAAGAAATTGGAAACGGAAGATCTTGCTGATAACGATATCAATGATATTAGTATTATAGCATGTGCAGACAAGGCAATAGCTGAGAGTCACTTGGAATTTAATTCCATTAATACTAATAATGTTACCCAGCAAACCTCCTCAGGACTCACACATTTTATTGATGAGTACACAGAGAAGCAAAAATGGCTTAGTGAAAGGGGTTTACTCCCAGATATACAAAAGGATCATGTAAGTGAGTCATTCGTACATCATACCCTTAAAGGGGCAGATGATAGAATAAAATTAACTCAACCTACATTATCTGCACTTAATATGGTTCTCAGCTCGTTTGTGAGTTTGTATGATAACATTTGGTCAGAGATTAGATCTCACTCTCTCCTCCTCTCGGAAATCTATTCTAGGCTAGAAGGTCTAGATAGATTTGAAGAGTTGGTTAAAATTATTAAGGAAGATAACCCCTCAATAATAAAACAATGCCCAGATCCTACTCCTCATAGGCAACCTTATATGGAAGGGCCTCTGGTTAAAAAAGTCCCTAATGTGGAGAAAGACAGTACTCCGGGGGTCGTTTTTAATATGCTTCAAGTCAATACTGTCCCTCCTTGCTTGGACAGAGGCTCTGTTGACCAATCTTTTTTATTCCCCCCGTCAATCCCTAAGGGCTTTGTAGTGTATCCTCCCCCGGATGCTAAACTTTGTGTCACTCCTATAAAAGTGATTACTAATTCTTTAGTGGAAAAAGACCAAGAGGGGTTGACTCCTAATCTCCCTGACTCCACTCTTCAGGGACCCTATGGTAAATCTATTACATCGGAAGCGGCTGAACCACCTAAAGGAGACACTGCTGCCCCCCTTCCAGTTTCTATATTAGACCTTCCCTTGGAGAAGCCTCTTGACTGTATCGATCTCACTAAGGAAACGGCACCCTTAAAGGGCTTGGTTCATATAGGTAATAAAAAACATATCCAACAAATAAAGAAAATCAGAAGAACTTGGAAAAGAAAAAAATGTATTGCTTCTCTAACAAATTCTTTAAAAATCTGTTCATGGCATGTGCTCCTTTGGGTGTTACAACTTCTTCCCCCCCGAAGGGGGTTCAGACTCAGGGGGAATCAGCGATAACTGATACCGCTACCTTTAATGCGGTTGTTGTCAACGTCGGCTCCACCTCTGTTCCGACCATTCCGGCTGTTTCTGGTCAGCCCGAAGCTCTGCCTGGGAATTCTATGTCAAAGGATATTATTCCCCCTGAGGAGGTGGGCAATATAATCCAGGGGGAGGAAACTCATGATCTATGCCAACCTAAGATAATTATTCAACCAGAGTCTTTAAATAACATTGCTCCAGTTATTATGAATACACAAATCATAGGTAATCCATTGCCACCTGATTTGATTGTAGATCCTTTAATTACTATAGATAACTCCCAAACTGGTTTAAACCCTACCCTCTCTGAGCCCTCTTCCATTCCGGTCACGTCGAATCCTGTCAATCTTGACATGGTGAAACAACTATTTCAGGAGTTTGTGAGCTCAAACTCTGTTACTGGGGTGGATTTTAATTTGACTTCAGGCTTATCTCAGGTTAGGGTTCCCATAACAACTTTTCCTTCCACAGATGGTCACCTACTCTGCCATTCTGATGGTCACTTGACCAGCACAGAGTCTATAATGGAAGAGCGTCTTATGGGATTTAGACCAGTGGAGGGTCTTTATGTCCCCAACTCTTCTAACTCTGCTCACCCAAAGCCCTCAAGTGGCTGTATAGGTCCTCCCACTGGACCTGAACCTACCCAAAATAGGAATTCTGCAAATCTTCATGAAAGATTTCCTGTAGGACCCCACGTTACCCAAAATAGGACTATATTAAGGGGCGCTAGGGGTACTGATCTGGAAGCTGACTCTCTGAGTCAATTTACAAAAAGTATTACTGGCTCTTTACCCCAATCAACTGAGGTTAAAGAGTCTATGGAAATCTTGCATCTTATTAGTTTATGGGGTCAAGATATGCCTATTTGTCTTAATCGTGGAAATATTTCAAAAATCTTCCACCAACTTCCTTCACTCTCACTTATCTCTAGTTATGACATGGAAAGGATTTTCTTTCCTACTCAAGGACGTGTGGATATGAGTAACATTATTCTGAAATCTAGAGTGGTACTAGAACTTATAATGGGACAAAGGGAAGGTTTAATGCAGCTTGGCTTTGAAGCAAATTTGCTAAAACCAAATCAGCATTCTGGAAAAAATGGTGGGTGTGAAGAATATAGGGGAAACCTGACTATGGTTTATTTCCCAGAAAGAGCCTCACAGCCTCAACAGAGGCGATTTACGCCCAGATTTAATGGGAATGCTAGAAACTGGGCCCAGGTCACCTCAGGTTTGTGGAAATGAGCACTCTTTTGATTGCCCTGGTACTCTTATCAATATTAAGGTCCCGAATGAATTTATTTTTCTTTCCTGGAATTCCAGGGGAAATTCTCATCTGTTCAAGAATACTTATGATTACTGCCTCAGATTGCTTTTTCTTACAAGAAACTTGGTTACTCTCTCCTCCCGTTGTTGAAGGATTTGATATTCATTCCCAAAATGCTAAGCCTAGTTTAGGAGGGAGGGCCTCTGGGGGTCTCCTCATTGGATTCAGGGCTTCTCTTGGTTTCAGGAATAAGGTTCTTCCGGATACTCCATTCGGTGTTTTAGCTATGGAGACCTCCTCCCAGGATCAACTGGTTAATCTCCTTTTGATTAATGTATACTGGCACAAAGGCATGGCTGCCCTTGAGCCTTTTTTAGAATGTTTAACGGATATGGTACTTTCATGGAGATCCCTACATCCCAGGGGGAAATTGATCTTGGCCGGTGATTTTAACTCCGACTGTTCCATTTCTTCCGAGGCCAACTATGACGACATGGGTTTGGCTTTGGAGGATGACAACCGGCAAGGCCAGAAATATGTTTGGGGTAGACTTTGGAATCTCGCTTTGGACTTGGTAGGCTTAACCTGCCTTAACGGGTCTTTTGACGCTTCTCTTCCACTCTGCCCTACATGGCATAGAGGTCTTTCATCGACCACCATTGACTATGTCTATGTAGATCACTCTCTGTCCCTTCTCTCCTCTGAGGTCAAGGTCTCCTTTAACCCTTGGAGTGATCACGGGCCACTGCTGGTTACATTCCCTTCTCTTTTACCCATGAAGCGTCTGCCCGCAGGGGGGCCATGCCATCTCAAAATCGTGAGACAAGGGTCAGGGGTACGTTGGTCTCCTGACAATATTAATCTACTTAATTATAAATTGATTTACTCTTTTAATCACACTTCTCTCTCTTGGAATCACGCAGTATTTAATACCTTATACTTTGATAGCTTTCTTAATGCTTTGCACAGCAGCATCTCTGGTTCACTAAGGAAGGGTATTCCTAAGAAATCCCATGCCCATAGGTTCGATCAGGAGTTGGCCAGTGAAAAGGCCCATACTCGAAAACTTATTAGAGAGGTCCAACTCCTTGATATTGAATGGGATAACAAAAAAACAAATATTAGAGCTCGCCGTCAAAAATACAGAAATTATTGCAAATACAGAAAATCTAGTCTGTTACAAAATGACGCTGAGTTTATGCTTAAAGTCCTTGTCAAAAGAGATCTTAGGGCTTTTTGGGCTATTTTTTCTGGCCAGGATGATGGGGCGGTGGCCGACCAGTTGAATGCTATTCCTGAGGACAAATGGGTCGCGCATTACACTGAACTTTTTGATATGGGCGGAGAGGGCCCAGAGGTTTGCGAAAAAAGGGAGTATGCGCTTAATGATACTTGGAAGCCTGATATTGACTATGAGACAATACTAGGCTTCATTGTCAAAGCTAAGAAATCAAGGGCCCCCAGCCCTAACGGCTTAACAAATAACACACTTAAAGCGGAACCTGAAATTTGGGCTAAACTCCTCTGTCTCTTATTCCAAGATGTAGTTAATTCTGGTAATGTTCCATCTAGCTGGCAGACCGCCCATATTGTTCCCATTTTTAAGAGAGGTCTACGGTCATTGGTTAAGAATTATAGACCAATCTCCCTTATTGATGCGGACTGCAAGCTTTTCGCTGCTATGCTCCTCTCGCACTTTAATGTCTGGATTAAGGAAAATAATATTCTCTCAAAGCAACAAACAGGCTTTAGGGTTGGACACTCAACTAATCGTAATGGATTTATTCTAACTGCCCTTCAAAGTTCAACATGGGGAAAATATGGTGGCTCTCTCTCTGTGGCTTCAATCGACCTATCAAATGCTTTTGATTTAGTAATTAGGTCGAGACTCTGGGAAAAACTAACTAAATGGGGGATTCCGGCAGGTCTACTCACTCTAATTATGGCAATGTATGAGAATTCGGGGGTCCATATTAGTATCGATCACAAAGGTACCCTCTCTAGAAGGATAAGGACTTGTATTGGGGTTAGACAAGGTTGCTCGCTAGCCCCATGCCTTTTTATCCTCTACATGGCAGACGTGGGGGAATTCCTTGAAAGTACAGGCATGGTAAATGCAAAATTGGGGGATCTCAGGCTCTCATGGCTGGCTTACGCCGACGATTTTCTCCTTTTTGATCACACCAAAGTCGGCTTACAGAGGCTTATTTGTAAATTTGAAGAATATGCCGTAATTAATGGGTTCAAAATTAACCCAAGTAAAACTCGAACAATGGTCTTTTCTAGAGGGAGAGAGGGTAATAAAAAAGTATGGAAAATTGGTGGTGAAAATATCATTAGAGCACACAAAATTGTCTATTTGGTATTCCTCATTCTGGCCCAACCATCGGCCATTGAATTAAGACGTTCTCTTAGACACAAAATACTTCCGCTTATTTCTCAATCTATTAAACTGGATAGTAAATACGGCATGTTCTCCTTCAAACCTGTAGTGCATTTCTTCAAGGGAAAGGTGATTCCAAAACTAATATACGCAATGGAACTGCATTATCTTGTTCTTTTGACCTTCTGGGACACCCTTGAGGGTATCTTCTGGAGAAAAGTTATGAAGCTGCCTAATTGTGTTCTAATAGTTGCCATAAGGTATGAATTGGGTCTAGTCTCTCTGCGAGCTAGAATTCTATAGAGAGTTCTGACACTTTTCTCTGCTCTGCTCTCTCTGAAACAAGATACCCTTTATGTTGATGTTGGTAAGATGCTCTTCTCACGGGGATCACCAGACCGAAACTTATTTCTTTCGAGATTTGGTGTCCTCTGCGACAAGACTCTATCAGACCTTTCTACTGACAGGGATACCCTATTAACAAACCCCAACAAAGTTAAAGAATGTCTCTTCACTAGCGATTGGAGTAATACGCTGGAAAAATGTCATTCTTACCCATCTCTCAGTGATTTGCAATTTGACCTTAAGAAAAGAGGCTGCCTGTCTTTTATCTTAACTCAATTTCCCAGCCGCTATTACAGTTCACTTCTTCTCAAACTCAGATGGAATCTCCTACCTACTAAAGAAGTTCTCTATAGAAGGAAGGAGATTAGTGATTTGGACCTTTTATGTCGTTTTTGTCACACTCCCGGGGTAATTGAATCTACACGCCATTTCTTTTTAGAATGTACTGCTCTGAAAGGCCTTAGAGAAATATACTTAGGCAGATTCAATACCCTGGGTCTTTTGGGGCAGAGAATGTTATTTGGCCCTAGTCTCTTTCAATTTCTAAAATTAAAGACGGTCTCGCTGTGGCGGGTTTTATTAAGTCTCTTGATCTCTATCTCCCTCCCATTTGACCAAATTGTTTGATGAATTTCACCTTTATATACTACCAAGTCTATCATGTATGTATACAAACCTTGGAATTTTAACTGATACTGCTGCTAAATTCATTCTTTTTATGTAAAGGGAATTTTTTTTCTCCCTTTCCAACCACCAAATCTGTGTCGAAAATGTTTTATGTGCACTGAATTTTTAACTGATTTTATATGTTACTGACTGATAGAAGAAGGATATGTGGATCTGTATGTGTTTTTTCTTTTTTGTTTTATCTTGGTAATGAAATGAAATCAATATGCAACGTACCAGTCATGTATGATTTCTTTTGTAAACCGTACACAATAAAAAAAAAAATGATCAGTAAGGTCCCTCCAAATGATACAGTCTGTATTTATTCAATGAAATTCCAACAACAGCCTGCATGTGTTTCGACCAATGGAGGTCCTCTTCAGTGCGAAAAACATGTTACAGACGACCCCTTATACGGGTATATGTTTCTTCATATAGTATTCTATAACGGGTTTGTTAAGCCCTGTTGCCTCAATAGGCTCAATCGGTGTTTCGAATGATGGGATACACAGAACAAAAAGTTAATTGAGTACACATCAGAGTGTGCGCAGGCAACATGAGACTGAACTTTGTTTTTAGTTACTGTTTGCTGACGTTGGGCCCAAGTCACCCAAAGTCCCCATCCCTGCAGCACCTATTTTCACTCTTGTTTGGCGGCACAGCTCTAACCCTGGAACGGCCCACTTTGTTGACCCATTTTTCTGGTTGCTGCAGTATTCTCCTGGATATTCTGGTCTGCGAGACCCATAACCGTTTTCCAGGCAGACCAATGGTTTGGTGGATTGTGGATCCATATGGTCTACCAATATTCGTAGTTGTGCAGCTCTTTAATAAGTTGTTAAATCAGGGAGGTCCACTCCCCCCCTCTTCCCTAAGACCCATAAGTGCATCATACGCTATTCTCAGTTTATTCCTAGCCCAAAGAAAGGTCATTAAAGCTTTGCGAACAGTGTGTAAAAATAGATGGTGGTCATGGAGCCTTTCACCCAAAGAATTAGGGATAATCCGAATGTACAGGGAATGTTGGTGGGGGTTGGGCCTCATAAGACCTTGCTCTATGCAAACGTTGTTTTGTTTACACTTATGGACCTTCCAGACTCTCCTAGGGTGGTCGTATCGGAGCTGTAGAGGTAGGAGGTGTTTTTTTCTGATTTTCTGTTAATTATCAGAAGTCAGCTGCCCTGGGGGTCCGGATAACTAGCTGTACGATGACTTCGGTACACGCTATTTGTCTGATGGTTTCGAAATCTGCTTATGTTGCATATCTGAGATTTGCGTATCCCTGCGTCCTTCGGAGGGTTATATCAGGTTAATTCCCCTAGCCTGTTTAAGGACTTAGTGGATGTCCTACATCGTTAGAGTAAGCAGGAGATCTCTCTGATGGGGCATATCATGGAGGTAAACATTTATATTTGCCAGATTCCTTTATTTCCGTCATGCCCTGCCTGTCCGACTTCACCCTTTCTATCTCTGCCACTTAAGGTCCAACAATTTCCTTGCACCACTAATCTGTTGGCCTAGACGTGGGTATTGCTATGTTGCTGGCACTGAGAAGAGTTGGAGTTTACCTGGGTCTGGGCCTGTGCACCCTAGTTATGGGTAATCAGGAGTTCTCGCCTGGATTTATGGGACATGGCTTCTCTCCTGGGGTCAGAGGAGGATTACAGTCCTTGTCCCAGCAGTTTCAGGGGGGCTCTCCCCTCTCCTTCATTGACTGTAAGGCCAGGCTCTCTCTGGCGGAGGAGAGCAATAGATTTAGGTACACTTAGATTCTGCACTGTATAACTAATCCCTTGGCAAAAGCAGGGGCGAGCAGAAATCCTGTGGGACTGGAACTTACTGTGATGGAGGAGGTTCGCAGGGTGGGCATCTCACATTTGTATAAATTACTGGGGACCGACTTGTTGCAGGCTACACTGTCATATATTGTGAGCTGGGAAACTGATGTGGGACATGCTATAGAATATGAGGTCTGGGAGAACAGCTGGGTCAAACCATGGGTCATCCAAATGTATTATGAACAGAGAATGTTTCTAGAAATTGTTATAGGTGGAATTTGCCCCACTCAGATTACATAAAATGAACCCCGCCTTGGATTCGAATTGTTGGCGGAGATGTGGTTTGCGGGGTTCCACATGTGGCCGTCCTGTCCCGTGATTCAAACATTCCGGTGGTACATTTTACTATACATAAAAGGAGCGGAACTGCCATTTGATCAATTGGTTGTACTGCTGGGATGTCCTGTGGAGGATATTTACCCTAAGACTGGTTGTAGGGCGCTGTTGGACACCAGCTGCTCTTGGCAGTCAGAATTACAGTTGTGAGAGGGTGGATGAACTCAGGGGGCTGATACTGGCACAATGGTGGCTTAAGGTGTGGCATTTTTGGGTAACGGAAAAGGTTACTGCCTGTGTGAACAATCACCTGACCACAAATTTGGATGTTTGGATGCTGTTAATAGTATCATCAGAAGTTCCCATCCCTGACCTTTAGGCCACGCCTGCTGGTGGGTTATTCCTTGATAGGAGATCTGAGGGGAGAGTGGGCTGACTCTGTTTGTTTTAGGCGTCGCTCGGGGATGGGGGTTACTGTACTACTGTGTCTTATTGACCATGTGGACTGTAGCTTTAACGGCTGTGTTTGCTTTGAATCTGTTTTTTTAAAAAACTTTTTATTTATAAAGTACTCAGTGAAAGCAAAACAATTAGGCATATGCAGGGATTGCACAATCACTGATGCAGTATCTGGCGGCAATAGACCATACATTGGAGCAGGCATAAATCCCAGAAACATATAAACAAGCAGTGGGTGGTCAATGCACCAATAACTTAAGATGCAACTTTGGCCAGGTAAGTCAGGAATTCAGAACAAAAAAATGATGGGGGGAAGGCTTTGAATTAATCTGAACCACTGGCATTGCTCTGAGCAACCTTCCACAGTTCTTTTAGCTCATCTGCGCCATTGCAAAAGGGGTCCAGCCATTTGCAAATCATTCAAGTACTTTCACCAATGGGAGTAGCCCTGCTAGAACTGGTAGGCCAGATCCCCTCTGCACACAAACACAAGCAACCCCAGACATGTTTTGGCCTTGTTGGGCCTCCTCGGTGAGGTGCAGCTTGGTATCCTATGGCGCAGTGAGCAAGGGACCCACGTCTGGGCATACGCTCTCCCAAATAGGGGGACAAACTAAAACCAGAAAAGTGATGGGGGAAGGATTTGAATTAATCTGAAACACTGCATTGCTCTGAGCAAGTTTGGAATTCGGACCATATGGCCTTGGGGCAGCTGACACTCGGTAGCAAAGTGACGTCCTCATTGTCGTTTATCCAAATAACAATTTGTAGCCATGCTTCGCATGTGGGAGGTGCTTTCCAGGATCATCTCATCAGTATTATTCTTTTGGCCATGAACATGTCCCATGTTAAAGAACCTGCGTTTAGTTACCACCATCTTGCCTATCTAACCTAGAATACAATTTCATGCAGTTAAATTCAGCTGCTGACTCACGATAACTGTTCAAGTATTATTAATGGAATACCAACACTCGCTCAGTTTAGGACACGACACGATATGTATCAAAATGGCATTTGTTGTATGACATCCGCGGCAGTATTTCATTGTGTCTATTTGAAACCTGACCACTCTGGAAGGATAATACAAACCATTTAGAACGTTAGCATGTTTAAGCTGATACTTTGAATTTAGATACACCCCTTTTGTCAAGCAACACATAGCTTCCCATTGTACGTCCGTGAATTCTGCATCATCACACCACTTGACACATGCCTTTGTCATTGATCGTGAATCCAAGGTTTGGGCCATCTTATATAATAGCTTATATAATGGGGATATGCTCCTCTTGCCAGTCGATGTACGTATTATATATGACAGGCATGCATACGATGGGGGTTCCACAGGGGACATTGGCCAGTGCGCTGTGAATGCCGCTTTCATTCGGAGATATCATAAAGATATTTCATCCCTTATCAAGTGCCTGTACACTCTGTGTTAAAGGATCGTCTTAAGGTCGATGCCAGTTGTATGCAAACATTTGTTTTATTGGCCCTATGTCAACACGTGTTTGAACCTTGCATGGTCCTTATCAAGACAGTGTCACACTCTGCCTTTTTTCTCACCTGTTTATCTTTGGTCGATGTCTTTTTTGGAGCTCCCTCCTTCTTCCTGACTGTCTGGGACTTATACAGGTAAGGGCAAGTATCCTCGGGTTCCAGTGTGAGGATCGCCGTCTTCCTCAGGAAGCAGGTAGAGTTCAGCATCCAGGAAGGAGGACGGAGGCAGCAGAATCCAGGGAGCATGGAGCAGGAAGTCCAATGCCGCGACGCGCGAGGAACCCCGCGCGTACCAAAGCACAAGACAGGAGTCGGGGATGGGAGAGGAACGGACCCAGCGGATGCAAAGGGCTGTTCAGGAATTATCAGGAAGGAAGGGTCGGTAAGAATGGGAGTGGGCACAGAAGGAAGGGGAAGAAAATGTTAGTACTTGTTGACAACTTGGAACAGTAGCGCTGAGACGCGCAGAGCCGCGGCGGCGTGCCTATTTTCTAGGAGGCAGCGCGTCATACGTGAACGCTAGAGAGACAAGCTTCTTTGCGGTCGGCCATGTTGGGAGGATCACCGACCTAATGTTGCGGTGCATCAAGGACCATGAAGTCCAAAAGGGTTGGAGTCGGCGATTCATGACAGCATGCCCCCTCTTAAACCTCGATCCGCCGGGTTTTTCCATGGATGGGTTCGATGGAATCGCTGTACTAAACGGGGGGGCATTCATATTGGAGACTAGTTCCCAGGTACGTTCGCTGAGGGGGTAGCCTTTCCATTCCACTAAGTACTGGAGTCGACCCCGTCTGTATCTAGAATCGCATATCCTGGAGACTTCGAATTCAATCTGATCATTGACAAGCACGGGGTTAGGTCGATGAGTCAATCTTGTGGATTGTACATAACGTTTCAATAAGGAAGCGTATAAAACGGGATGTATTTTCTTTCAAGATTCTGGCAACTGAAGTCGAAAGGCCACTGGATTTAAAACCTCCTTAACGGAGAAGGGCCCGTAATATTTGGGAGCCAGTTTATTTGGTTGCAGGTGTCGAGGTAAGAGTTTCGAGGATAACCAGACCTTGTCTCCTATTTTATATGGAGGACTGGGTCTCCGTTTGACATCAGCATATCTTTTGATATCCGTCCTGGCCTTTTCTAAGTGCTCTTTGGCATCTTTATGTACGTTTACCAGACGTTCAATCCAGGAATCGACCGAAGGAAATGGGGCAGGCTGTGGTAGAACAGTTGGCAGAACTGATGGATGGAACCCTTGACTACAAAAGAAGGGACTAGTCTCGATAGCCGAGTGATCCGAGTTGCTATAGGCTGTCAGGAACGTTGTCTTGCGCGGAGGTAGCACGTACACCTGCCTCCCCGTTGGGTCTTGGCGCCTGGAATATTCACAACTCAGGCATCCGCGACCCGCCGGGGAAAGAGGGTTAGGGTCCGCTGGTTTGGATAGGTAGGGGGAGTTAGGTAAACCGGGTTGAGGTATAGGGAAAGGTTGTGGATAGGGATGGGGAAGTACAGGGAAATATAACGTTGAGCCCTCCTGAGCTTTCCGTGGACTCTCAGGCACTGCCAGACTCATGCACCTCAGCACTTCCTCGTGCTTACCATATCACATTACCCAGATTACTCCTCTAGGTTCAGATGCATTAGGCAATACCTATCACATTACCCAGATTACTCCTCTAGGTTCAGATACATAGACAATACCCCATGTTGCTTGATAGAATTGCCCCAACTGTGTTTCCTGACATTCAGTGTAGACTCTAACATTGAATTCTTCAGTATTTACAGCTACATATCACCGACCTAATGTTGCGGTGCATCAAGCACCATGAAGTCCAAAAGGGTTGGAGTCGGCGAATCATGACAGCATGCCCCCTCTTAAATCTCGATCCGTTGGGTTTTTCCATGGATGTGTTCGATGGAATCGCTGTACTAAACGGGAGGGCATTCATATTGGAGACTGGTTCCCAAGTACGTTCGCTGAGGGGGTATCCTTTCCATTCCACTAAGTACTGGAGTCGACCCCGTCTGTATCTAGAATCGCATATCCTGGAGACTTCGAATTCAATCTGATCATTGACAAGCACAGGGTTGGGTCGATGAGTCGATCTTGTGGATTGTACATAAGGTTTCAATAAGGAAGCGTATAAAACGGGATGTATTTTCTTTCAAGATTCTGGCAACTGAAGTCGAAAGACCACTGGATTGATAACCTCCTTAACAGAGAAGGGCCCGTAATATTTGGGAGCCAGTTTATTTGGTTGCAGGTGTCGAGGTAAGAGTTTCGAGGATAACCAGACCTTGTCTCCTATTTTATATGGAGGACTGGGTCTCCGTTTGACATTAGCATATCTTTTGTTATCCGTCCTGGCCTTTTCTAAGTGCTCTTTGGCATCTTTATGTACGTTTACCAGACGTTCAATCCAGGAATCGACCGAAGGAAACGGGGCAGTCTGTGGTAGAACAGTTGGCAGAACTGATGGATGGAACCCTTGACTACAAACATATCCTAGGGCCTCAAGACATACGATGGCATTCATAACAATACTGGAAGGTCTAGGCACCTTGCTTCGTCTCAAGAAGTACGGGACTCTGCCATGGATCGATCACTGTCCAATGTTCTTTAGCCAAGCCGCATAGTCGGCGGACTGCCACTACAAGAAACAAAACATTAATGAGCTTGGTGTTTAACACCGTTGGACATTCGCAAACTTTACCGGCTCGAGTGCTGCTAGGGCCTGTATGCGGCATGCAACTCTACTAATCAAGGGTTAATGGTGCTGGTGCCCCGGTTCAAAACAACATTGGAATCCGGCATGCAACTCTGCAAATCAAGGGTTAATGGTGCCGGTGCCCCGGTTCAACACTACATAGGAATCCGACATGCAACTCTGCAAATCAAGGGGTAATGGTGCCGGTGCCCCGGTTCAACACCGCGGCATTGGAATGCGGCAGAAGCGTGAACCAGAGTTAACGGTGCCAGTGCCGGTTCCCAATCCGCGGTCTTTCAGGAGTGGGTTAGTAATCACAATAACTTCCTCTCACGCCCACGTCCCCAGCAAATGAGTAACTCGAGAGAATGCACTTATCTCAAGTAGGCAGCGGGGCCTGCAGTGTTCGCAGGCGGGGATTGGCCCCGCTGAAGGCAGCCTGCAGGAGCCCGCGGAGACACGTCTTCTCTGTCGGAGAGTCTGTAGCGCAAGCGGGGATCCACGTGGGTTCTGCGCGCATGCGCGATTGGACGGGCGTTGTCCCATAGCTTCCCAGAGGCTCGCGGTCGTGCGGGGCCTCTGGGAAAGGTAGTCTTCTGTTCGTTTTCGCCTGATTGGGGATTTCTATGCCGGAAGGGCTGGTCCCAAGTCTTTTGCCTGCACGTTGGACATAGGAGGGCCCTAAAATAGAGGCATTTACTCCTTTTAGGCATTCTGACAACAGTGTACACCCCAGCTACACGCACAGGATTCTTGACATAGGCGAATTCAGCTACCGGAATCAAAAGTGACCAATCATCCTGGACTTTAGATGCAAAACAGCGTAGATATTCTTCTAAGGTCTGGTTTACTCGTTCAGTTATTCCATTAGTCTGAGGATGGTATCCCGAAGACAATGCACACTGGATACCTAACATTTGGCACAGGTGTTTCCAGAATTGGGATATATACTGAGGTCCACGGTCGGAGATGATTTTAGACGGAAGTCCATGAAGTCTGAAGATGTGCTTTAGGAATATTCCTGCCAATTCAAGTGATGAAGGTAACTTGTACAAAGGGGTGAAGTGAGCCATACAGGTGAACAGATCAATGGTAACCATTATGGTTTTATACCCCCTGGATGGGGGCAATTCCACGATGAAATCCGTGGCTATAGTCTCCCAAGGATGTGCTGGCATTGTGGGCTGGTGGAGAAGACCTGCAGGTTTTCTGTTATCAGATTTGTTCTGACTGCAAACAGCGCAGGATCGGATGTAAGCCTTTACTCCATCGATCATCTTTGGCCACCAGAATTGTCTCTGGATAGAGCGGAGAGTGGCAGTAACGCCTTGATGCCCGGAATAGAAGGTATCATGACAAAGATATATAATCTTGCCTCTCAGTCCTTGTGTGGGTATCGCTAATCTCTTATCCTTAAAGAGGTAGCCATCCTTCGTGACCATGGGTTGGCCTTGGTGTAATCCTCCCAGAGCTCAGGAGAGGGTGTTTTGGTATACATTTCTTCCAGTAAGGAATTGGCCTGGGCCATGAAAACGGTATCAGGAAACATCTTTGGAAAGACACATGCCCCAACAGGATCATAATCGGGGTGCCTGGATAAGGCATCTGCTATGATGTTGTTGGTTTCAGGGAAGTGATGTTTACGGAACTGATACTGGGCAAAAAAAAAGGCGCAACGAGCTTGGTAACTGTTTTTGCACTCCAAGGACTGTAGGACTTGCAAGTTTCTGTGATCTGTCCGCACCTGAACAGGATATTTGGCACCCAGGCGTAAATGACGCCAGTCAGTAAAGGCTTGCCAGATGGCTAGTAGTTCTTTCTCCAGGACTGAATAATGGGTCTCGCTGGGAGTCAATGTTCGGGATAGGTAGGCAATAGGGTGTTCCACCTTGTCTTTGCATTCTTGTTTTAGGACTGCCCCGATGGCGTAGTCTGAGGCATCCATTTCTACCAGGAAAGGTTTATTTATGTCAGGTTGAGCCAGGATGGGACCTCGAGTAAATCTTTGTTTTAACTCCTGAAAAGCTGTTTCTTGAGCGACAGACCACTTGAACGGTGTGTCTTTCTTTAGCAGAGCGACTATGGGATGCACAATGTCAGAAAATGTGGGGATGAATTTCCTGTAAAAATTTGCAAGCCCCAGGAAGGATTAGATTTGTTTTACTGTGGTTGGCGCCGGCCACGAGAGAATGGAGTCAACCTTAGCAGGATCCATTCGATTCCCTCGGAACTCAGCACGAATCCAAGGTAATGAACGGTTTGAACATGAAAGAGGCATTTTTCTGGTTTGGCCAGGAGTTTGTTTTGTCGTAGTCATTGTAGGACTGCCTTTACATGTTCCTGATGGACTTTGGGATCGTTGGACTAAATAAGAATGTCATCCAGGAATACTATGACAAAAAGGAACAGCATGTCTCAAGCGCTGAAAGACCGCAGGGGCGTTGT
This sequence comes from Ambystoma mexicanum, assembly GCF_040938575.1. Taxonomy (NCBI): domain Eukaryota; kingdom Metazoa; phylum Chordata; class Amphibia; order Caudata; family Ambystomatidae; genus Ambystoma; species Ambystoma mexicanum. The sequence goes on from NC_090933.1 coordinate 929,142,528, forward strand.
CAAGGCCGAATGGCATAACCAGATACTCGAAATGGCCTAAGGGTGTCCTGAAGGCGATCTTCCACTCATCACCTTCCTTAATCCGAATAAGGTGATAGGCACCCTGTAGATCGAGCTTGGTAAAGATGACATCACCTCGAACCGCCTCCAATATGTCGGAAATAAGAGGTAGTGGGTAACGATCCTTGAGGGTGCATTGGTTAAGACCTCGGTAGTCCAGGCAGGGCCGGAGTTCCTTGGTATCCTTCTGTGGCACAAAGAATAAGGAGGCACTGGCTGGAGATTTTGATGGACGAATGGTTCCATTGGCGAGATTGGTATCCAGATATTCTCGTAGGGCTCTCTTCTCAGGTTCGGATAGTATAAACATTCTGCCAAAAGGAATTACAGCCGAGTCTTCCGTGTCGATAGCACAGTCCTCAGGTCAGTCGGGTGGTAGAGATTGAACAATAGCTGTTGAGAACATGTCTGAGTAGGGTTGATAGATCTCAGGTACTTGGGTTATATTGGAAACACACACAGGTGGTTGTCGGGGAACCTATGAGTCCACTGAAAGGTTTTGCAGCGAGTTTTGAGACAAGCAATGGGACAAGCAGAATTCTGAACCTAGAAATAGGGATCCAGCCAACCAATTGATGTACGGGTTGTGTTTCTGGAGCCAGGGCATACCTAGAACCATAGGATAATGTGCTGCCTTTATGATATCAAAACAAAGCCTTTCTTGGTGGTTGTTTATTGCAAGCAACAATTCCTTGGTTTGGTGAGTAATGGGGCCAGAAGATAATGGTTTCCCGTCAATCCCTTCAACAGCTTGAATTATTTCTTTGGATTCACGAGGTATATTATGCCTTACGGCCCATTCATGGTCTATGAATACTCCCATGGCACCGCAATCCACTAGAGCCAGGATGGGGTCTGTATCCCTATCAGTGGGTGACAAGAACGTTTGCAGAACCACCAGAGTGTTTTGGCAGGGATAATTCAAGGAAGGAACAGAATCGGAGCAGACATCTTTCTCCCGAAGCTGTGCTCCGCTCAAGATCGGGAGCTGGCATTTCCCGAAAGGTGGGGTGGCGCTATGGGGCAATTTCCTACTAGATGTTTATCAGAAGCACAATACATACAGAGTCCACCATTGATTCTACGGAGCCTTTCTTGTGGAGAGATCGGACCCCGCAAGGAGCCCAATTGCATGGGTTCGGGTTCTGAAGAGTGGTGAGTGGGTGTTTCCTTGAGGCTGGGGTACTCCATAGTTGTCTTTGAGTGTGTGGTCTTTGTTTTTCTTTTCTCAGCCTTTCTTTCCTGGATCCAGAAGTCAATTTGTAGAGATAAATCCATCAAGGCCTGGAAGGAACTTGGTCGGGCCACTCTGGCTAGCTTGTCCTTGACTTCGTCATTCAACCCTCTTCGAAACAGGGTGAAACTAGCCTCCTGGGACCAATCGGCCTCTTTAGCCAATTGTTCAAAACGAGTCACATAAGTAAGCATATCCTGATTTCCTTGTTGGAACTCCAGAAGTCTTTCCTGGGCATTGTAAACAAGTTCTGGTCGATCAAACATAGTTTTGAAGGCTTCTATGAATCCATCGTAATTGTCCAGGAGTGGGTCTCCTGAATTCAGTAAGGGAGTAGCCCAGGTTAGAGCATTGCCAGAGAGGTGTGAGATTGTAAACCCTACCTTGGCCCTAGGCGTGGAAAAATAGTAGGGTTTAAATGTGAAATGTACCAGACAGGAGTCGAGGAAGGAACGCAGGGATTTGGAGGAACCATCATATTTGTCCACTATGCCTCCAACCAGGGCACTTTCCTTGAATGCTGAATCCCGGAACAACACGATTTGTTTCAATGCTGCATTTTCAGCCTTGAGGTTTTGAACCTCAGTAGTTAATTCTTGCATACCTCTCATGAGGTCCTGGACTGCAGCCTCCATGTTAGATTCGATATCAGGTTCTGGGCGTCTCAGTCTGTCACAATCTGCCTTTTTTCTCACCTGTTTGTCTTTGGTCGATGTCTTTTTTGGAGCTCCCTTTCCTTCTTCCTGACTGTCCGGAACTTATACAGGCAAGGGCGAGTATCCTCGGGTTCCAGTGTGAGGATCGCCGTCTGCCTTAGGAAGCAGGTAGAGTTCAGTATCCAGGAAGGAGGCCGGGGGCAGCAGAATCCAGGAAGGAATGGAGCAGAAGTCCAATGCCGCGACGTGCGAGGAACCCTGCGCATACTGAAGCACAAGACAGGAGTCCGGGATGGGAGAGGAACGGACTCAGCGGATGCAAAGGGCTGTTCAAGAATTGCCAGGAAGGAAGGGTCGGTAAGAACGGGAGTGGGCACAGAAGGAAGGGGAAGAAAACGTTAGCACTTGCTAAAAGACATAATGAATTAGAATAATTAGGGCAGACAGAATTGGATTAACAACTAAGCAACACTCACCCGCAATTGATAATACGGGAAGGTGATCGGACTATCTTATACTTTATGAGCTAATGCAAGAATGGATTAACATTTGGATGGAGAATTAACATAGAGAGATATGGAGGAATGGGGGTCACCACGTTAAGGGTGTGTCTTAATTCAAAAATAGCACATAATGTAATATCTGAGACATATAATATGCCATGGATTTATCCAACTAATGGAATATGCTTATTGGCCGTCTCTCTATCCCCTCTGATCCTCTCCATGCCCATGCAATTCTGTCTGTCCTATTTGTTCTAATTTAATTCAGGGTGTAGGAGCATACCCTAGGTTCCCCCCATCAAGTGAAAGTCCCCAGTATCTACATATCTTTATTTCAATCCATACAAGTGACAAGTGCGGAGTGTCATCAAATCCTCAGGATTGTTTCTACACTTCATTCGGAGATAGTTGAGTACCTGCAGTGGGTTGTCACCTATGTGTAATTTCAAGTCGCCCCAGTCTGCAAAGAGTCCTTATATAGATCTCTGAGCGTGAGGGTATTAGCTACCCTCCAAACATTCTCTCTGTCAGTCTTCCATGGAGGGTGATAATACAGTCATCACCCATAGCAGGGGCTGTTTGTCATACGGAGATGTAATGTTTAGTCTTATATTTAATTTCCTCCACCCATTCCGGGTTGCCCCAACTGGATCATGGGGGGTGAGTGCGATGGTATGGGCCTCCTGCTAATAACGTAAGTATTGAACCGGGGTGAACTCATGCTCTTTTTAGTCGGACATGCAGAGACCCATCATTGCCAATTGCCCAGTATGTTGCATAGTATATCTGTGCCACCAGGTAGTACAATTCTAGGTCGGGCATTTAATCCCCCAACCTCGTATGGCCAATCCATGTGCTCCTATTTCATTCAAACCTGGCCATGCAATCAGACACAGGAGTTAGACAGTGTTTTGAGTTCCGTAAAGAATGCTCAGCCTGGCCACATCGGTATGTTGTGAAACATGTATAAGAATGTGGGTAATATTATCAATATAATCAATGATAACTCTCCCCACTAATGACATTGCAATATTACCCCATCTCTGAAGCTTAGCTTTCATAGCTGTCATATACGCCTCATAGTTCAATATCTTTGCTAAGATAGGTGAGCGAGTTAACAATATCCCTAGATACCGAAATTGAGTGAGTGAGCCCATTTTAACCCCATTGTGTGGCATGGTTTCTTTATAATGTCAGTCAATTGAAAGATGTCAGATGTAGTACTATTCAAGTGCAATCCAGAATATCTTTCAAAGTCCACCACAGTGTGTGAAGGCATCATGAAGTAGACACAAACAACAGGTTCAAGTTTTGTTCTCAAATGTTTTATTAAAGTAAAATGCAGGAGTAAGGTCTAATATGCCTTATGCTAAGGTGGGATTTCCCTACCTAAAGAAAACTAAGGATAGTCTATGTCAGAAAGTCCACATAAAAAGTCAGTCTGTGTCCAAAACCTATACTTGCCCTCACAACTAACTGTATAGAATGTGTAGGGATGCCAGCATCAAAATGAATTGTGTTTAAAATAAAGTTCAGAGCTTCTTTCAGCTCTTTGCTTGTAATCAGCTTTCCAAGTTCAAAACAGTTCACACAGTATCAGGGTTCCCTTTTTCAAAAGTTCCAATCTTCCAGCTTTTCAAAAAAACAACACAGTTCCCTGGCACGCTTTCCAGTTCTTTAGATATCACTATTTCACATAGGCAGTTCTTTTTCTTTACTTCAAAATCACATAACAGGTTGTTGGTAAACCTAGGCTTCTGTATGGATACTTTCGTTGACTTCTCCACACAGGGCACTCGGTCTAAGCGCAGTTGTCGGACCACACGGTCCACCCATTACAGGTCACGCAACCGATACCCCTTCTTGCCAGCTTTCCATCAGCAGTGGGCCACTGCTTTCTTGTAACAGTGATGTTGAGATGATTCCCCAGTGTCACACTCTTGACACTGTACCGTGGCTTGGTTGCCCACCATGCACGTTGTTACGCTTTTCTGTAGTCTTCTGACTCTTGCAAAGAAAGGTTTCATTTTGAACCTTTAGCTTTGATCAATACTTGGCTTCCTACCTTATACCCTTCTTGGTAAACTTTGACTTTGCCAATACTTGTATTTCACACAATATTTTCTGTGGTATCTGCCACATGCACCACCTTTCTTTCACTCCATTCATGAGTGCTGAACACTTGTCTTTACTGTGTTAGGCATTCAAAAGTACTTTTTATAACTTTCAGTTCATTCATCATTCAAAAGTACTTTTGTCCGCATTGAAAAGTAATGGAAATGGTTTTTAGTTTGTTTGGTATTCAAAGTGCTTGTTTCAGCATTCAAAAAGTACTTAGAATACCTTTTCCAAAACAAAAATGTTCAATGCACATTCACCTGCCAGCCTGGTGCTTCCCACTCACTCACCGTCGGAGCTTACAGTGTTGCAAGGTCTCTGCTGCTCCAGGTTCTTGCCTGTTCGAGTGGGACCTCACTCCTCTCCCAGTGGCTCTCTGTAGCATTGCTCACCAGCAATGCTCTCCCTGCAGCCCAGGATATCTGTGACCACTTTGCTTGGTCATCCCGGTCTTTCACACGCAATCTGCTACCGGCCTCCCACTTACCTTAGCGTTGCTTCTTGCTGCATAAACTCTGCATTGGTCACCGGATCTAGAGCGCTCCACTTAGCACGCCACTTCTCGGGAGTTGCTTCCCCAGCTGCTGCCTCGGCTCACACTGCCTCCACAGCTGACTCCATTCCTAAACGGAGGTCAGGTTTTAAAGTGCACGCCACCATAATGATTCCAGGAAAGACTAGACCGCTCACCATCAGAACAGTAGTTCTGACTTATTCGTGTTGTTCTGCTCCTCATCCCAGTACGCTGAGGCTGACAAATGTATGTATTAACAAAAGGAGGCTGACATGTGTTAGTATTAAAACAAGGAGCTGATATGTGTTTGTCTCCTTCAAAGGAGGATATGTCTTCCTAGTTGGTCTCTTCCTCGTCCCAGTGTTGAAGTGATGTTTCTGAGGGACAGTTTGAACGGAAGAGAAGGGACAGGGCTGACAGTAGCCTAGAAAGGCTTGAGGGATAGAGGGTTCAGTGTGAAAAGGTAAAGGGGGCTACCATGTCTCACCCAAGGACGTCCTCTCCCCACTCCCCAAGTTCCCTCCACCCAGGTGATCCTCCCTCACATATCCATCCAAATGGTCAGGATCCAAAAGCAATGTCCTCTCTCCGCCAGCTGAGAGGAGGATCCTGGGGAAGAGAAAGTGAGGACACCCTCAGGTTTCTCACAAGTGTCAATCACCTTCGCCAAGTTATATTCTGGGTCACAAATGTATAGCAAAATATCATCTGCATACAATAATATTATCTCTGCTTTCTCTCCCAGTCTAATGCCTGCACCGTTATGTTTGGAGAGTATCTCATCCACAGGGGGTTTAATTTTTAAGGTGAACAGTAAGGGATAGAGGGGCACCCCTGTCTAGTACAACCACGTAACGGTAGTGCCTGGGACAATCGGCCATTAGTACGGACACGCGCAAAAGGTTGCATATATAATAATTTGAACCAGGAGATTAACCTGGATCCAAAACCATAATTGGACAGTGTTTGACAGAGAAATGGCCATGAAACTGTGTTGAATGCTTTCCGCATGTCTAGGGAGACTGCCACTGCTTGGAGTTCTAGGGGTGCCTGAGCCATAATATTATAGAGCCTTCTCAAATTTAGCACTGTGGAGCGGCCTGGTGTAAAACCAGACTGTCTGGGATAAAATTGAAGCTAAATTGTGGAAAAGATCATTGAACCTGCCAAACTATGTACACATTGTATGTTTAAGATTCGAGCTGGGACTAATCTCTCTCAGGGCTATGATGGAGTGGAGATGGGTGTCTGTCCTGAGGTTGCTCTCAGATCCGCTGAAGGGATCATTATATGAGTATGTGGCAGTGTTAATGCAAGAAGAGGTTTAACATCTTTTTGAATAATCTTAGCTCTAAGTGTCAGTTCAAACGTTTCGTTGGAACTCCTCATTCAAAATCCTGGTAAAGTCAAGCATTCCATGAAACAAATGGACTGGATTCAGACAATTGACCAAATGAGGCTAGCAAAGTTGTCGGCCTCTTACACATGTACTGATAAACCTAGGTCTTTGTTGCCCCGCTATTTAAGTAAGTCATCCAATCCAGCCATTAGATCAGATTTTCGAAGATTTAGATTAAATCTGTTCTATACGCTGGAAATCTTGTCTACGAGAAATAAAGAGAAGTATCCAACAGCAGCTTGTGACAAATGTGAGGATAAGGCAATTCAATCGCTTTATCACCTACTATCGGAAATTCCCAGGAACCTGGGCCTTGAGAGTGGCAAGATTCGGAAAATGTGCTCATGATGTAAGGTTGCTGTACTTAGACATCTTTTGGGATAGACTATCATTAGGCAACAAAACATTTCTGATTTTTTTTTTTTTTTAAATCATTTTTATTGTTTTTCTTTTTTCAACGAGTACCAAATATTACATTACATTTTACACTCTCACTTGTCTCTTAGAATGCTCGTGAAATCCACGAGCTAGAACAAGAAAATAATCAGACAGTATGGAGATTGCAAGTAAATGAATCAACAATTGCTACCCGTACCCCTCCCCCCACCCCCACCCCTTCCCCCCCCCCGCCCACCCCTGGGGAAGCGCTCCAATAGTCAATTATATAAGTCCTAACAAACAGATAACGAGGTACTTTTTCCCACTTTTATAGAGAATTTTGCGTGCTAGGCTTAAAGCCCTGGGTTATATTTGCTAGCTTTCTTATGAGGGGCACGCTAGCTGGCGAGGGTAGTCTTCTGCATGTGATTTGTTGGTCACAATGGCGTGTATCTATTACTTCGTTTCCCAGTGTCCCAGTACGTTGAATAAAATTCTAGGAAGGGCAGCCATATCGCGTTTACATTTTTCTTGGATTCCTGTACGGCTGCTGTGAGGCTTTCCATTTCATAAATGGCATGTGCCATGGTTACCCATTCGTTCTTTGTTGGCAGGGAGGGGGATTTCCACTTAATCGTCAAACAGACCCTAGCTGCCAACAATAGGTTACGGGGCATGTGTGTAAGAATTACATTGGAGCCATCTTCGTCTAATTCCACACCAAAGAGGACCAAGGTCGGGGTTTGATTTCTGGATATTCCCTCTATGACTTGTATCCAGCTTAAGACCTCCTTCCAGTATGCCTGCACCTCCCGGCAGCCCCACCATTGGTGCCAATAGTCGCTGTTTTCTCCACAGCCTCTCCAGCAGAGGGGAGACGTACCCGGGAACATCTTAGACAATCTTTGGGGAGTGTAGTGCCACCTCACTAATAGGCGGGCGTTATGCATTTTATATTGCATTGAGGTGGATGATGACCAGACCGCTCTATGGATAGTGTCCCAGGCTTTTGGTTGATCTGTGAGGCCTAACTCTAGTTCCCATTTGGTTTCAGATTGGGGGCGTTTCAAGTGGCCTCTTGCGAGAAGAGCTCTATACATTCGTGAGATCAAGCCCTTCATTGTTTGGGGAACGCTTAATATTTGCTCAAATGGGGTGAGGGAGCGCTTTAACTTTGTGCCCCACCTTGCGTCGTTCAGAGCGCTTCGTAGCTGCAGATATAGCATGGGGGTCACCTCATTACCTCGCATCGGGTCTCGTGCTTCTTCATATGAGATAAAGTTGCCTTCCTTCCACATTTGGCCCGCTCTTGCTAATCCTGCCTCAAGCCATGGTTGAAAGTGATGCACCTCTGCTATGAGGTCGCGAATGGGGGGGTCCCAAATATAACTAAGGGGAGATGGCCAAGTAGTGACTCCTTTCATTTTTTGGGAAGGGCGCCATAGGGACCATAAGACTTTAAGTACTGGGTGTTCTTTTATTCTGCGGGTCATCGCTTTTGGAGGGACCCACATCCATTCACTCAACGTTACCGGAGTGAAGATATCGTTCTCTATGGCTACCCATTGCTTTTCTGGGTTTTCCCAGAGGTGGTCCGACAAAACTCGGAGCTGAGATGCTTTATAATATTCCTCCAAGTCTGGGTACCCCATTCCGCCTGACTCTTTGGGTTGAATCAGAGTGGAGTATGGGATTCTGGGTTTCCCATTTGCCCATAGATATCTTAAGAGTGTCCGTTTGACTTCGACCATGAATGGTTTAGGGACGATTACAGGGAGGGATTGGAACAGGAACAATAGACGGGGTAGTACATTCATTTTTATGGAGGTAAAACGGGCAGCCCAGGACAGTGGTAGCTTTGTCCATCTCCGTACATCCGCCTGGATGGTTTTCCACAGAGGGACGTAGTTGGCTTCAAATAGGTTAGTCACGGGGACTGTTATATTGACGCCCAGATATCTGACAGAGTGGGGTTGTACCAGGAATCCCCACTCTTCCTTTAAGAGCTCTAGTGATTTGATATTAGGTTTGAGGGGGACTGCTATGGTTTTCAGTAAGTTGGCTCGGAACCCCGAGAGGGCACCATATCTAAATAATTCTTGAAAAAGGGCGGGAATAGATTCTGTGGGTCTGGTGAGGTATAATAGAATGTCGTCTGCAAACATAGCTAATTTATATTCCTCTCCTCCGCGCGGAATTCCGTGTATTATGGGGTTTAATCTTAAGGACTGGGCGAGTGGTTCGATAACTAAGGCGTATATCAGAGGGGACAGCGGGCAGCCCTGTCTTGTGCCTCGTGTGAGCGTAAATAATGTTGAGGTGGTACCGTTAATGGATACTCTAGCTTGGGCAGAATGGTAAAGTGCTTTGGCCCCCTGGATCCATGTGCTTCCTAAACCGGCCCACCGCAGTACTGCCCTCAAGAAGGGCCACTCCACGCGATCAAATGCCTTTTCGGCATCACCTTCGAGTATGATGGCGAGGAGTTCAGGCTAACTTCAATCGAGGAAGCGGAACGGGCTCTGAAACATCTGCAGAACTCAGGGGTAGATATGAACACCGGGCCCAGAAGAGGACCAACGGGCCCAATGCGCGACCCCGCACCAAAACCACCACGCCGCGGGCGAGCCCAATCCAAGTGGAAATTCAAGAAATTCAACACCCCTTGAGAAACACTTGCAGAATACTCAAGCACCATGTCCCTTGAGGCCTCACAAGGGAACGACAGTCTTGATCCCTTTTACCGAGGCACCATAAGCCAATGACTGATTAAAAGTCCGTTATGTTAAAGTTAAGGCCAAGAATTAACACAAGTTTAAATGTGCACAAAGCAGGCCGCAATAGTTGTTTAATTTTTATGCATCAGAAATGCAATGTCGCTGGAGAGGGGTCCCTTAAGTGTGGCCCTTCCATGAAAAGGGCGTCTCATTCTCCAACATATGGGATGCTTCAGGTAGCATCTTATAGCGGGGGGGAGGGAGGGGGGGGGAGGGGAAACGAGCAATCCTATAAAACAGAAATGCTAACACACTGTACTAACCCACAAACAAGTGCAAAGTCTCAATATGGCAATAACCGGAAACAAAACCGGTTAGTAGCGCCGCCGTATAAGCGGCAGAAAAGAAGGGCAAGACACAAGATCCATATTGATCACAATGGCTAATACTTACGGCGTAACCTTCGGCTCCCTTAATGTGAAAGGCCTTAACTCCCCTCAAAAAAGATCAATGTTGGCTCGCCAATTCAGGCAATCCGGAGTTGACGTCCTTTTTGTCCAGGAAACGAAATACACCCAGGGGGAAGAACGCAAAATTGTAGGCAGGGACATAGAAAACGCAGTATGGGCATCAGGTCCACAGAAGAAAGGGGGGGTGGGAATCCTGTACAGGAAATCTTTAGGCCTCCAAATAAAGCATACACATAGTGACAAAGGGGGCAGGTTCGTAGTCCTGAAGGGCAAGGTGAGAACACGCACGCTCACTCTCTGTTCCGCATATGCCCCTAACCAGGCCCAGTCCACCTTCTTCGAACCATTATTGGACTTTTTAGAGAACTGGCGGGAGGGCACCCTGATTTGTGGTGGGGATCTCAATGTAGTGGCGGATAGAGAAAAAGACTGGCTTTCAATTGCGCGCAATGTTCATCCCCCCAGTCACCTACAGGGTGATAGATTCCAGAGCCTATTAAGAGAACACCATCTAATAGATTCTTGGCGAATAACACACCCAGAAGAAAGGTCATACACCTTCTACTCTCCCCCACACCAGACCCACTCGAGAATAGACTACATACTGCTAGGGGCGGAGGAGGAAGGTGCCATCTTAAAATCCTCAATTGAAATAGTGGCCTGGACAGACCACGACTTATGCACAGTGGAATTAAACCTAGGCCCAATGCCCAGACCCGAGCGTAGATGGATTTGCAATGACTTCTTATGCAAGACCCCATATTCAAAGAAACCCTAGCAGAAGCTATTGCTAGTTATTTTGAAACAAACGACGTAAATAATATGCCACTAAACACAGTCTGGGAAGCAGGCAAAGCCACAATTAGGGGGCTCCTCATAGCAGAAGGTGCAGCCAAAAAAAGGCTTAAGCAGCTCAGGGAGAAGGAATTGAGAACAAAGATAACCACTCTAGAAAAAACTCAAAGGCAGCACCCAACACAAAATGCAGACTTGACAAGCCAAATTAAAGGACTTAGGGGAGAACTTAGAGATATATGGCAAAGCAGAGCACTTATGCAGCTCAAGTACCTTAAACAGAAGTTCTTTGAGAAGGGGGACAAGGCCCATACAATGCTAGCGAATCGACTGAGAAAACAAAAAGCGGACAGGGCTATCAATAAGATTAATGACGAATCAGGCTCCCCCCTCACTCAACCGCAAGATATAGTCGGCCGATTTGGCAGGTTTTACTCGGACCTCTACACAACAGAAGGAAACGAGCACTCCTCGGCCATAGACCCATACCTACACACGCTCCCCCGACCACCAATATCGGAAGAACACCTAGGAGCACTAAACGGCCCAATCACCACCTTTGAAGTTAGTAGTGCAATCTCCAACTTAAAAGCAGGATCTGCCCCGGGGCAGGACGGCTACACTCCGGCCTTCTATAAAATCAATAGTACCTCTCTGACTCCCTTCCTCACTAAATTGTTCAACTCAATCTTGGAAACGGGCCAAGCCCCTCAATCATTTACTGAATCCATAATCATTGTCATCCCCAAGGAAGGTCGAGACCCCCTAGAATGTTCATCATACCGCCCCATTTCACTTATAAATGTAGACGCTAAAATTTACGCAAGCATACTAGCGGCACGGCTTGCGATTGTCCTGCCCCAGCAGATCCACACCGACCAGGTCGGGTACATAAGAGGAAGACAGGGGGCTGACAACATGAGGAAAACCCTGGATCTCATGGCAACATTTCTGATTTTTGAAGTCATTGCCTTTCTAAAAGTCTAAGGATCAGCTCCATTCCACTATTTTGTGATTCTGAATGTTTGAAGTCTTTTTAATGTACTTGTTCATGATTTGTGGAATTCTTGTAATGTATTTGTCCTATATGTTGAATATGAATGTTATTCCTATATACTGTCTAGTCTTGTTATGTTATTTTTTGTTGTCTTTGGCTGGTAATAAGCTCAGGAGTTTTTTTTATATTTCAAGTGTTAAAAGTCATACATTTGTGTTTTTGTCCTTATATTCAAGTATGGCTATGACACTATAAATAAAATAAAAAAAACAGATTGTCTCAGATAAACCATATAGGATCATCAGTGGGGATACTTTTGTTGCTAATATTTTAGCAAATATTTTAGCATCTATATTTATAAGTGACAACGGTCTGTATGACCCACAGTCCACAGTCGCTTTATGCGGCTTACAATAATATTATAATTGCTTCCCGCACCATTTCCGGTAGCACTCCCTTCATCAGCGCCTCTTCCCAAAGTTGTAGCAGATATGGAGACAGAATTTCACGATATTCCCTATAGAACTCTGCACCCAGACTGCCTGATCCCGGAGCCTTACCATTCGGCAAGTCCGTTGTAACCGGTCTTATCTCCTCTACTGTTAAGGGTACTTTGAGGGATTCACTGGCCTTCCTAGACAACAGGGTAGTCAGCAATCTGCTAAGGGATTGCTCAACCTCTTCTGGTGAGGCACTCCCCTTCGGCTGATAGAGTGCTGAGTAAAACTCAAAGAAAATATTGTTAATGTCTACATCGGTATGGGCTATTGACCCACCTTGTTTCCTGATATATGGTATGTGTGCGTTCCACCGTCCCAACCTTACTAATCGGGCTTATGTTCGGCCCAACCTATCTGCTCCTCCATATGTCATGGCTATCATTGGCCTATCAATGAATTTGAATTCCCTTTGTCAGTATCTCTGAATGCATCTAGTGTGGTTTTGACCTCATGTCGCAGCTCTGGTGTGGGGCAAAGCTTGTATTGTTGCTGTGGAGTTTTGAGCAGTGCCTCTGTGGTGTTTAGTTCCCTCCTTAATGTCCTAAGGACCCCAAATTCCATCAACATGGCGACTCCTCGTATATAGACTTTAAATGCTTGCCATAGGGTCACCATGGATGAGACTGATCCTACATTATCATAAAAGAAGGCGGTCCCATGCTCATGTATATTCAGTGAGAATGCCAGGGCAAGTAAGGCCATGGGTTTAAATTGCCACAGCGGGAGAGACCCAATTTTCACTGAGATCTGCAGAGTCAACAGCACTGAGGAGTAGTCTGAAAAGGTACGCAGCATAATTGTACAGTGAGTCACCCTATTGAGTAACGTGTCTGACAACAACCATGTTTCAATGCACAAGTACATATCATGAATGGAGGAGTAAAATGTGTACTCCTTGACCGTGGCATGTAACGTCCTCGACACATCCAATAGCCCTAATGTTCGCACATTGGTAAGGATGGATTGTGCCGCTCTGGTCAGCAGTCTGTTGTAAGAACGAGTGCGGTCAAGTGTTGTGTCTAAAATGGTGTTCGGATCGCCGCCACATGTGATGTCAGCCATAGGGTACCCTCTGCACAATCGAAACACCTCATCATAGAAGGATGGATCATCTGTATTGGGTCCATATTTGTCGAGCAGGAGAACTTCTCTCCCATGCAGGGTACCATGTACCAGCACATTCCTACCCTACATACCTACCCCCGTATCGATTCTGGTCTCTAAGTGTGTCAATTGCAACGATCTGTGGATCAATATAAGGACTCCCCTGGCTTTCGTAGAGTGAGATGTAAAGTAGCGCTGGGCGCCCCAGTCCGGCGCAAGGCTAAGCGATTGATGATCCTGAGCATGCGCCACTTGCAAAAACAGTATCTTAGCCGCCTCCCTTTTAGAGTATGCTATTATTTACTGAGCCTTAATCGGGTTGCCAAGTCCCCGGACATTCCAACTGTGCCAACCTACTTGCATGAGCCATTGATGGTCAAGTATAATATATCTTAAAGTGCATGTAAATGCGGCTAGCCTGCAACTTGAAACTGATTTCACCAAGTGTTTTCTGTATTCACGCTTTCCCCCATATTCAATTACCCTCCACCCCACCCTCACTGCTCCTCAAACTGTGGCAGTGCCTAACCCCGCCCCCAAAAGAACATTAAACTAAACATTTGAACTTGCAAGGGGGACAACTGTTACCATACAGACCCAGGATAACGAGGTCGGGCCCACTAATTCTACCATTGTAATGGACACAGATTGAGGTAAGCACATAATGAGCACATAATGATGTAAACATAAGCTATATCATCAACTGAAAGACGTGGAGCCCTCAGCTCGTGGCTCTCGCAATAGTATTATGTATTCTATAAAGAATACGGCTTAGGACGGCACTTTAAAGAAGTGGGTCTTGTTGTTGTGTTGGAACTTGAGTCTTGCCATGAACAACATAGCGTACTGGATATTTCTTTCCTTCAGAATTTTTTTAATAACAAGAAAGGTGCATCTCTCCAGCTGCACCACAATCATAAAGGCTGGAAATATATGAATAGTATGGGATTCCAAATGGAGATCCTTCATCTCTAAGACATGACGCAGCATCAGTTCTATGTCTCTATAATTCAAGATACTTGGACCGAGGGTAGTCTCCTGGTTTGGGTTTCGCTGCAAGTGCCCAATGAGCATGCTCTAATGTGAAGTGTGTTGACTGGAGTTTCTTGAGTAATTCCTCCACCGGTAACTCCATATTGCCCGGCAACGCATCCTCAGGAACCCCAATGATGCGCATGTTGTTTCTCCGGGACCTGGATTCGAGGTCATTGCATTTGGCTCTCACATTTTTCATATCCTCCGGTAAGGAATCAATGGTGGATTGTAGCACCAGTATATCATCTTCCGCAATTCTTATTCTGCCCTCCGTGGTCATGATCCTCCGAGTTTCCTTTTCCAATTAAATGCCTATCGATGACACATTGGCTGTGATGTCATCCAGCTTCTCATTAACTGAGAAAAAGCCCTTCTGCATAGTGTCTTGTATCTGTTGCATATTGAGTGGCTCAGTAATGAATGAAGGCAGCAGGCTCTCGGGCATGCACGTAGTGGGTACGTTGGCATCAGTGAGCCTGGGGGTAGCCTTTGGGAACCGATCCACCTTTCTTCCCGTGCCCAGTGCCTTTCATTATGCCAGGTCTGCTACCCCTCCCACACACAGCCGCCGTGCCAAGAGTAATGTATTGAGTGTCAATGTAGCAAAACAATTAGATGGCAGGTATCAAGTGACTGTTTCAGGAAGCGATTGCTGGTTTTAGAGATCCCAACAGAATATGTTATCAGGTTCTTTGTATAACACTGCCAGTGAGAGGGCACCCCCCTTGGTGGTGCCAAACTGCAGGGCATGGGCACCCAGGCTGAACGCAGCTCCAGTCTTACCGCTGATGTATCCAGAGGAACCGATGCACCATTGAAGAGCCTGTGGTGTACCACAGCGGGCTTCTGAAAGGTGCCCAATGGGCCACGCTCGTCTTGACTGCTGTAGCCCTGCTATTAGGCTTGACAGCTGCAGAGCCGCTCACTCCTGCATTCAACACCGCGGCAGGTTCCGTTCTCCTCCCATCCGCCAGGACACGCTGCAGCCGCACAATAGATGGTGGAGGCTGAGCCCCCACATCCGCAGTCACCAGGGATGGTGAGCGGACTGATCTTGGCCCCCAAAAGATCCCCCACTCCAGCCATAATGCAGGATCTGTAGCAATGACAGTGACGGTTATGCAGGCAAATGACATTTCTAAGGGATCGCCACTCACCCACTGTCTGGTCTGCCCGCTAAATTGTCACCAGGCAGTTGCAGACAGTGCTATGCATCTGCTGAAGGGGCCTGCAACAGAGATTCGGGAGATGGATCAACCAGGTCAGCAACCTCTTCTCTGCTTGCAAGGGTGAAAAGCAGGCTGTTTTAAGATAGTAGGCCTGAAATAATTCACTGTATTAGCCCGCTCCGGGTTGGGAGCCTGACTGACAACATCTGAAAAAGGAATACGAATCGAGGGTGGGGGGTATGTTCATTTTGATGGAGTTCAGTCTCGCCATCCACAACATGGTTCCCTTTTCCCACCTCGCTATATCCTGTCAAACCCTGTCCCATAAAGGGAGGGAGTTCCTCTTGTAGAAATCTTCTAATTCCCTGTGTATATAAACTCCCAAGTATCTGATCCCCTGTTCCCGTATGCTTACAGGGAAGGTTCTCAGATACTGCATATCTTGTCCTGTCCTGACATGTTTCCGATTGGAAATGCATTAGATTTCTCCAGATTGATCTTAAATCCTGAGAGATGGCTGTATACTTGGATAACCTTCCTGGTTTGCAGGAAAGATGTGCATGGCTCTGTCACATAGAGTAGTGCATCGTCCCCAAATAAAATAGGCTTAATTTAAATTCCTTCTTGGAGACCATGATCCCTGTAATACTCAGGTCCTCCCTTATATTTGTCGCCCAAGGCTCCATGGCCAGGACGTATAACAATGGGGACAGTGGCCACCCCTGCCTGGTTCCCCTGTACAACCCGAACTGGTTTGATTGGATCTCAATAATTACTACTCTCACCACTGGACGTGAATATGGGACATTTATCCATCCCTTCCCCCTCTGCACTATTCCTACCCTGTCGAGTATCTTCCGCATGAAGTTCCAGTTCATCCGATCAAATGCCTTTTCAACATCTAAAGAGAGGATGGTTGTTTCCATATTAAGCACCCCTGTGGTAGACATCAGCTGCAGTCTTTCTCACGCTACCTGCCCCTTGCCTGTGTTTATAAAGCCTACTTGATCTGGGTAAATGCGGGCCGGCAATTTCCCCGCCAGTCTCCTTGCCAGAATTCTTGTGAAGAGCTTGGCATCTGTATTCAGTAAGGAGATCAGCCTATACAAAAAACACTTCATTAAGTCCCTGCCCTCTTCAGAAGTACTATTATTAGGGCCTCAAGGAAGGATGATGGAATGTTCCCCTGTACCACTGTTGAACAGTTTCACCAGAAACGGTGCCAAGACGTCTGCATGCTGTTTATAAAAGGTCGGCTTGAAGCCGCCCTCTTCTGCTGCCTTTCCTGGCTTCATATAGCTGATGGCGGTAATCACCTCCTTTGCCATTATGTCCCCTTCTAGGACCTTTATTGCTTCCCAAAGCTCATCGGCAACCCATCTAAGTATGGAATTATCTCTGCATCTGTTGCATTGTCTTTGGCACCATATAGTTCGCCATTGCAATTCATGAACTGCTGCGTGATCTCAGCGGGAGATAACCTTATCTCCCCTCTATTGTCTCGTACCCGCCACTGTCCTCCCGGCCCTCGTCACACGCAGCCTATTTGCTAACATTGTCCCTATTTTATCCCCCTAGTCATAGAACTTCTGTTTGGTAAGCTTCATTTTTCATTAGATTTTCCCTAGTAAGAGGGAGTGTAGTTCTTGTCTTTTCTGTTTGAGCAATTGCAAGACCGACTCAATGCTCTTTGTTGTTCTTCTATGTTCAGCCTTAGTTCAGGTCCTGATGGCCACTAAGGTCCTGATGGCCCCCCTTATAATCGCTTCCAGAAACCCCTTTTCTCTTTTCCTCCTAGTCCCTGACTCTCAAAGAGACCACAACCATCTCATGGTCTGTCCAAGGGACAGAGTGTGATTTCGCCTCCTGCACTAGGCCCTCTTTCCCTTTGTCATCAGGATATAGTCAATTTTTGTATAGGATTTGTGGGGTGGTGAAAAAACATGTCTCCCCCTGACTTTGGGTTAACTTTGCACCAGACATCACATCAGACGTGAGCCTCCACGTATTGTTGAAACTGCCTCTGCTCTTCATTCGATCTTCTCCTTGTCTGTGTACCCCCTGGCTTCCAACAGTGCTGGGCCTATAATCATATTAAAATCATCTTCCCCCATAATCCTGAGCCCTTCCATCCAAGTGACTATCTGGCAAAGTCTTGTGCCTAGGAATGGGAGCTGCCCCGTGTTTTGCACATATATCCCTATTACAGGGGAGATCCTACAGAAGCTGTGAGCACATATGAGCACGCACGGGTACCTCCATCTGTAGCAGATGCCTTCTGCAGTCAGCCAAATAGTCAGGAGTGTGCAATGCTGAAACTGGTCTAGGTGGAATGTGGATAGATCCTGGTAGATCTTGATGTTGACTCCTTCCGTTTGTTGTTGAGGTGTGAGGACCACTCTCACTTTGGGCAGTCGAGCCGCTCGGTATCTATGCAGCATCGCTGCTGAATAAGGGGAGGCCCACACGGAATAGACGTTGGGTCTCAAATTCCACTTTATTCTAACTTCTTTCTTCCACTATTCCACGTCACTTCCCTTCCCTTGGATCCGCCCCCGTCCTAACCCAAATTTCACATAACGGCATGGATAAACTGTGATGTCCAAACATGACAATGCCTGCTGCAGTCAGCCAAATAGTCAGCAGTGTGCAACTCTGACACTAGTCTAGGTGGAACGTGGATAGATCCTGGTAGATCTTGAGGTTGACTCCTTCCCACACAAACGCTTCCGTTCCTCTTGCCGCATTTAAGATTATGACTTTGTGCTTAAAATAATGGCACTTTGTTACCACAGATTTAGGGACATTTGGGCAGCCTCCCCCATGGGTACACAGTCCAGCAGTATGTCTTTATCCTCAGGGTTTCCCAGGAGGTCCCAGATCAATCCTTCTGTCTTCCTTTCCAAACCCTATGGCATTTCCCTTTCTGCCTGTGGCACACCCAGTATGCGAATGTTGTTTCTGCACTACCTATTTTTGCAGTCATCCAGTTTCCTTCCTAGCTCCTTCTGTTTGCTCTCCAATTCTCTGATTTCCGTCTCCATTTTTACTTCCATTACTTCCACAGATAGCTGGTTGTTTTCCAACACCTCTGCCTTGCCCTCTATTTTAGCGATGCAGCCTTTGATCTCCACCAAATATGTCTGCAGCTCTGAGCGGAAGGCTTTGAGCTCAGCCAGTTTGCTTCCAAGACTGTAGCCTCCATGTTTTCTAGGGCAAGCACCAAAGTGTCAGTCCAAACCCCAGTACTTCCCTCCGGGTGCAGTGAAGCCACAGCTACAAGCAGAGCCTTATAGTACCTTCGAGCGTATGGTAGCCACCACCTGCATTTAGGTCGCTCTGCACTTCTCCATCCCGTACTGCTCCCTAAACAGCAGAGAGTGGCGAATGGGGGGAGTAGCTTCTCCATACACTCCACGTGCTCACTGCAGTGTCTGTAAATGTGCTTTCTTAGGGCCTGCCAGTTTCCCCCACGAAAACATTTTGTGCAGGGCTGGCTCTGTCCTGTTCTTTATGTGTGAAAGGCTCCCTCCCTCCAGCTTGCCCTCTTGTTGCAACCTGTCTTCCCTCCGGTGCCCTGACACCTCCTCTGGTGCTTACGGGACCTGTATCCCACCCGTTCCTCATAGGCTACAACTGAGCTCCAGGGTCCACCGCCTCACCTTGCCTTCTCGAGCTCCTTTCGCTCGTCCTCTCAGTGTGCGAGTTATGGCAGCGGGCGCCACTCCTCCCTGCAGTTCCTGGGGGTTTTGCTCTGACAACCGCGAGGTACGGCATTGCCAGCCTCGGCACCTCTCTGCCACATCATCATAGGCAGTGCCTTGCCGTGTACTCTGCGTTTGCAGGTACTCCTCTCACCTTTTGTCGTGGGGGGTGCTCGAATGTCCCACCAAACGATCACTGCCTGGTGGGGCAAAGGAGGGAGTCTTCGCAAGGGATTTTCTCGCTCGTGTGGGCTACCATAGCAGAGCAGGGTTGCTTCCTACGGTGAGGTGGCTCAGAGCAGTGGCTTCAGATGGCCATCACGGCCCACGCCCCATAGTGGTCTCCGTAATACTATTCTTAAGTATTTTTCTGAAGAAATTTGAGTGCTCTGAGTATCTTCATGGAGTCAACACTGGTGCAAAGCACACCCACAGTACTCCAGACTGTAATGGAAAAATCTGGGATATGGATATGTAGGAACACATTGACATCTGATAATGATGGATAGGTGGCACATCCGCGTCTCTATCTCTAGGATCATCTCATGTTTGGAATAATGAAGGATTAGATGTAGTTTTCCTACACCAACCTAGGGCCAGCATCTTTGTATGGTGTCTTCTTAAGATTGAGATACCAAAGGCTCGAAATATGGTTTATACTATAATGCAGGTTTCCCTAGATAATAATGCCTGATGCAATTGTTTTTTCCGAAGGAAATAATGCCAGCACATATATATATATATATAACCATTGCTTTTTGACAGTGCCTGATGTGGCTGAACAGCAGTGGGTGTCAATCTGTGACCCTCCAGGTGTCCTGATGTGCAGCTCCAATAAACCCTAAGCAGCTTAGTTAAACGGTAAAGGATCATGAGAGTTAAAGGACAAATATCTAGATGGCTAACAGTTGGCCAAACCCACTCTGTAGCCTTGTGTAATGATGCAAATGCAAGCGCAAATAAAAAAAAGAAGCCCAGAAGATGAACCATCCCCAGCTCATGGTACTCTTCGTTCTGCCTCCTCCATTCTACTATATCCTTCTGGTGTTACCTCTTCAGAATCACTACTGTCCTCTGATAGCCACACCGTCTGCACCCTGGGTTTTACTAGCATTTCTTCTGTCACCTCCTCTCCCTGTCTGTATGCTGATGTTCCCCTCCTCCTGGACTTGTCCTCGTTCTGATGGTATCAACTCCATCACATCCTTAACTCTCACTGCCTCCTGTTGTCCTGTCTCCTCCTCTGCTGTTACCACCTCCTCCTTCAGCTTCTACCTTCCCTCCACCTCCTTCTGCCAATTCTCGCCTTTTGATGTTAACTCTTCCTACTTCAGCTTCTAAACTCTCACTACCACTTTCTGTCCCATCTCAAATCATGGTCTAAAGACCTCCATCTTCACCCTCTTGGCTCTCACCAACTCCTCTGCTCTCCACTGCCGCCACTGTTCCCGCCTCTGCTACTTCCACCAGTCTCCAATCAACAGATTTCTGCAAACGCAACCCTCCTGCAACCCCCATTGACTGACAGGAGCTGGGTGATTTATTCTTATTATAGCGGGGGTATTCAGCCTGCAGTGGTCTCACCAAGTGACACTAGCCCAAGGTGCAGCCTTCTCCCCATTACTGTATCTTTCAGTGAAAGTCAGCACCTGTGGCTTTGAACCAGTTGGAGTCTGGGATTGGTTATTTCCCCTAAGTGCAGCTAAAGTGGCTTTGGACTTAGCGGGTGGGGCAAAGGCTATAACTGGCCTGTCTGCCATTTTGGAAGCCAATAATCCCTCAGGGATTATCCTCTGTTTTGCTTGTGCTGTACTGGGAACCCCTATTCTCCCACCATGCAAATTCAATACTGTTAACAGTCTGGGTATGCTTTTTACACTCTTCGGTTTACTGAAGAGTCTGTGTGCTTGGGGAAACTGCAACAGTGTATTTTCTGCAGAGACAATGCTTCTGTACATGTGTTTTCCCTCTGATAAAATCCATAATCAGGAAACGCTGGGCATGCAACATTATATCTGCAGGACTCCTTGTTTAATCGAATGTCCTTTTTAAGTTTTGAATGTTAGAGACACGGTTTTAAAAGTATTACAATGCCTGCTACCTGAGTCTAGTGAATGGAAATGGTTTCCCTTAAAGGGAAAGACACCTTTTTGGCTTACTGCACAAAAACCCAGACTCATTTAAAAGTGGAAAAGGTCGCTTTAATGTGACAGGCCAAAGCTTACAATTAAACGCTTACCAGGCTCCATGGCCTTACAAACTAAAGACATATTTCAAACAACCAATTAAATAATTAAACATTCTCATTTTTTACCCAACAATTAAATAATTAAATAAAGCCATTTCCTCCCTAACTATCCCTTGGACCCTACCGTCTACTTACCCCTTTCCCAGGCGTCCCGCTTTCTCCCCGGGGCCATGCCCCTCCAGGCTCAATACCTGTTCCCCCGTGGTGGCCCGCTTGTGCAAACAGCGCCACCCCATCCTTTCCTGTGTCATTCCCCCATTGTGCTTCCCTCCCCCCACATCAAAAGGGGCCATGCCCCCGGAGCCCAGGACCACTTCAATACCCCTCAGACTCCCCTCTAAACCAAACTCCCCCTTCCTATGCCTGCAGCCATTCTGACCTGCCACATCAGCAACAAAATTTTACATTACAACTTCACTGCTGGCCCGACCTGTCACACAAAACTACCATATAATAGCTCCTTAACAGACCAAAAAACCCTGTAAGAAATTGACATGGGACGTAAAACAACCCCGCAGAAACCAAATACAATGGTCCCCCATCCCCATTTAATAAAACCAGACACCCGACCTAACCCAAAATGAAGGGGTGGGAGGAGGGCGGGACAATCACCAAGTCCAACCGTCGCCTGCTCCCGAACCTTCCCCGGCCCTTAAATACCCTAGGGAGGCGCTCTGCACCCCACGGCCACTCGCTGGCCGTGTGCAGCACCAAAAACCTCCCCGGGGGGAAACGCTTCGCGTTCCCCCCGAAACCCCCCCTTTTGGCTTACTGCACAAAAACCCAGACTCATTTAAAAGTGGAAAAGGTCGCTTTAATGTGACAGGCCAAAGCTTACAATTAAACGCTTACCAGGCTCCATGGCCTTACAAACTAAAGACATATTTCAAACAACCAATTAAATAATTAAACATTCTAATTTTTTACCCAACAATTAAATAATTAAATAAAGCCATTTCCTCCCTAACTATCCCTTGGACCTTACAGTCTCCTTACCCCTTTCCCAGGCGTCCCGCTTTCTCCCCGGGGCCATGCCCCTCCAGGCTCAATACCTGTTCCCCCGTGGTGGCCCGCTTGTGCAAAAAGCGCCACCCCATCCTTTCCGGTGTCATTCCCCCATTGTGCTTCCCTCCCCCCACATCAAAAGGGGCCATGCCCCCGGCACCAGAAAAACCCTCCCCCGAGGTGTTCTTTCTGCCCCACCCTCCTCCACCAATTTTCCTACCTCCACCTCCTCAACCAATCTCCCAGCCAAGAGCTCAAGTTCGCCAGATAATGATTGTTCCCCAAAAACCGGAAAGTTTACCCATCCTCTCTAAATCTCATCAATCCTTCCTAAACCATCTCCGTATGGTCCAAGCCTGTACTGCCACCGGCGTACCAAATTCTACCATCTCTCTGTTTATCCCCTTCCTTGCCCGCTCTATCGGGCCCTCATTTCTCGCTCCCCTCCCACTCTCTGTGGCAAACACTTAGTCCCTACTAATGTTGCTTGAGGCCACACTTGTCTGACCCATACCAAAAAACCCTTTTTATTTTCCTAAGAAGAGCCACACCCGTATCCCTTACCAGATCATTTTCCCCCACCAAGACTAATCCCCCCCATCTGGAGGCCCATAGCTTTCCCTCAACCCAGCCAACATAGGAAGCAACTGATCCCAGCCCAGCCCCCCAAAGCCGGACCATCCTACCGCAACATCTTCATAGTCGCACCCCAGTTGCCTGCCAACAACCCTTTTCTCAGCTTCTTACCCCGCCCACTTAACTATAGAATGTCCCAAAAACCAGATTTTTGACATCCGACCGGACCTCCTAGCAGCATCTGAAAAAGAAATTACAAAATCACTTACAAATCAACAACATCCTAATAAATGCAACATTCCTGCTACCTACTGAAAAATTCTATAAAGACATCCCGTTTGCCCCGGTCCCTGACATACCCTTCGTATCACCCTTACTCCCAGCGTCCCACCCTTTTCACCTACTCCTCTTAATAGCCCCGCCAGCTACCTTCAGATGCTGCACCCCTCCTAAATGAATGAGTTCCAACCTCCTAACCTTTCCCCCACCACTAGTAACACCTCCTCATTACCCTATCCTTTCTGGCCATCTCCTTAACCCACTCGGGAAACACCCCAGGTCCTCTCCTACCTGTCCCCCTATATTCCGCCCCTTTCACCTAACCTTTAAACAATACACCTAAACCCACTTAGCCCCCCATTTTCCTCTAAACTATTACCCTCCTGCTCACCCGTGCCCCCCACCTTCCATCACCTTATTAATTTGGCCCTGTGTTGCCCCCCCTGCACCGGGGGCCCAAGTGCACCCCCCTCCATGCAGGCCCTTTACTTTATTACACCTCTCGCCACTGCACCAGGGGCCAAACCTGCACCCCCGTCCATGCAGTCCCTTCCATCTAATCAATCTTCAAGCTCCTTGCGTCCATTACCACCTGTTTCCCACCTGAACCAGGGTCCCCAGTGCACCCCCGTCCATGCAGGCCCTCTTTCTGCCTTACTCCTCTCCACCGCTGCACCAGGGGCCAAACCTGCGCCCCCGTCCATGCAGTCCATTCCACATAAATTCCTCTTCCAGCACCTTGCTTTGTTGCTCTACTTTTTTCCCCCAGCTGCACCAGGGGCCCTAGTGCACCCCCGTCCATGCAGACCCATCTCATCACTTCCCCTTGCTGCACCAGAGGCGCTCACGCACCTCCGTCCATGCAGCCTGAAGCTTACTCACCTTGTCGTGCGGCAAGCGTGAGGGCTTCGCCACCGTCGTCTATGCCCTCCAAACGACGGCCACCACCCCTTAACCATTTACACCGTTACATCCCCCCTGCGGCCCTCCCCTACCTACGCATCTTCCTCATCACCCTTCTCCTACCCCCTTTAAGTTGCCCCCAAAAACCTTTCATCAAATCTTGTGCCCCCCCTCCTTTTACGATAAACTGAGCCCGACCTACCAGCACACCCCCCCTTTTACCTGGCATGCGGTCCTTCCCCCCACCTCCTTGCCCCGCTCCTCGCCCTGACCCACTGTCCCCTGCCTGAAAACAATCTGTAACCGGATGCCGACCCGCACACCTGCTGCACTCGTGTTTAAATTTGCACATCCACTTCGTGCACCCTTCTTTATTGAACGCCCAACATGCTGTCGAGGGCTGTCCTCTGCCTCCTCCCCCCTCCTCCTCATGGGCGGGGTGACCGAGAAAGGGCCGGTAAGGCACAGGCAGCCCACTTGCTGTGTGCAATGTCGGGGCAGGCCTCGCTGGAGCCATCCATTGCAGCCAAAGATCCATGTCTATCTCCCCCCAGACCGCCTGACTGTCCTTCGCCATTCTAGCCCTAAATTCCTCATCATAGCGTACCCAGGCAAAACCCCCAAAACTCGTGAAAGCCTTCCTAAATATGTCCATATATTTAAGCAGGGCCACGCAACGCTCCGGGAATTTTTCACAATATACACTGGCTTAATGATAAATGCCGACGTCCAATTCTCAATAGTCACCGGGACCCTTGGGCGCGAAGCCAGTTCCCTCTCTTCTTCTTTAGACCCCTCCTTCGCTCTCACTTCCCTATGGAGCAACTTAAAAACATCTACAAATTCCCCCGCCTGTATCTTCTCCCTAGTTGCTGCCATCAAGTGCGCTCCCAATGGTTTTGTTATACCCATGTATGGAAGTTTTTTCCCCTTGCCTTTCGCTTCAACCTCCTTTTCTTTTTCAACTTGCACCTCGAGCACCAATGGCTCCACCACCTTGTCCGTTTGAACTTCCACTGAGCAAATGCCCTTCTCATCCCCCAAGGCTCCAATGGCCTGTACACCAACTTCTTTCCTCACCCCTTGCAGTCCAGACCCTTCATTTCCCATCCCCCCTCTCGTGACCCCTCTCTGCCATGCAGATGACCATTCCCTTTCCCGCTCACCTCTTTCCACACAGGCCATCTGCAGTCTGGCGTCCACACCGATGCTCCTCATCTCCTTTCTTAGAGGGCTCCTACCGCGGGGATAAAACTTGTCAGCCGACTTACCCAGCCAATAGTTCCCCCGACCTCTTGCCCCCTGACCACCCTGCACCTGCCTTTCGCGATCCAACCTCAAAGTTCTACTCTCCTACCCCCTTTCCCTTACAGCCCTATAACCCTCTACCTCCCACTGCCCCACATAATCCTCCAATCCAACTTCATCACCCGTTAAATACCATTCTGGATGCGAGCTCATGCCCGAGTTGAGTTGATCTTCTTCGTGCGAGCCCGGGGCGTCCGCCCCGCCACTCCTTTGACGTCTTCTCGGTGGGGTCGCAGAAACCCCTGCCTGGTCCTCTTCTCTCGGGCGAGGCGTGCCGTCCTCCACCCTGGAATCCTCATCGCTAGGGGCCGTGCTGCACCCTCTAGGCTCTCCTTGCGCTGACCGAGGAGGGGCCGTACCAAAACCCTCTCCCTCCACCTGAACAGCGGGGGCTGCGCAGCGCCCACCGCCCTCACTCCTCCTACCCGGGGGGCCGTTCCGCGCCCCACTCCAACCTCCTCAATTGATGGGGACCTCACCCTCTTTCTCCCACCTGCATTTTTCTGCAGGTATTTCCCCCCTTTTCCCCTTTGCCCTGCCATCCCTTTCTGTGCCCCATCCCCGCCCCCACCGTTGTTCCCTTGACCCACCTCTTTTTGAACACCCCCATCTTCCCCTCTGCTATCCTTGACTCCCTCCCTCACTGGCTCCCCCCCCGAAATCAATTCTCCCCCGAACGCCCTCCTGACTATCTCCCTCCTCGTCTTCCTGCCTCTGGATTCCCAAACCTCCCCTCTCCCAGCCGCGGTGGTGCAAGCCACCACTGCCGCGAGAGCCCCATCTGCCGCTGTTCTACGCTGCGGCCTACCACCACCTACCTCCCCCTCTCCCGTGACCTCCCCCACCGTCCCTTCCAATTGGGCCTTAGATGCCCTGCTAATGATCTCCGGCCTCCCTCAGAGCCCTTGCATCTACCCCAGCCTTCTTGCTGGCTCCCTGACCCACCATAGTGCGCTCAATAGTATGACAGCGCACTAAAATATATGCCCCTAACTAACCACATAGCTGCCCTAAGACTCCAGAGCCAGAACCTACCCGGGGTCCCTAACACTAAAATAAATGCACAAAAATTTGGAGAAGCCCCCAAATATAGCCCTGGTAGGTAATTGCTATTAACACCTAATAAACTGATTAATACTAAAATGTATGCCCCATAGGTAACCACCTAGCAGCCCTAGTACTCCTGAGAAAAAACCCTACCCATAGACACTACCAATAAAGCAACTTCCCTGAAAAGGGGGGGGGAGCACCCCAACAATATAGCCCTGGTTGATAAAATACTATTACCAACCAATACGTTTATACAGCTTCCAAGAAGTTATTTTCTATTTATTTATTTATTTATTTATTTATTTATTTATTATTATTTTTATTTTTATATTTTACCCTACCTGGTAACTCCTATACAGGAGCCGAACTAGCCCCAAAAATCTACCATAGCCCGCCCCCCCCCACACTGCCCTGAACAGGAAGGGGGGAAAGAATAGTCCTGTAAAAACACTGCCGGTGAAAACACACGCAGCTGTGCCAAAACGAAATAACAGTGCGGTCCCTTTAAGGGATCTGCACTGCCATCTCTGTCCAACGCCCGCTACCGCGCCGCAGCCCAAACCAGGAAGCTAACTCCTTCACAGAAGAAGGGTGAGCTGTACCAGGGGCGTTAAATAGCGCGCTCACCGCCCCTTCCCCCTATCGAGTGGACCCGCGGCCGCCTCCCGCCCACGAACGCACTATAGAGGGCCGCGGCTGACCGCCTGGCTCCTCTGACGTCCACACGGTACCCAAAGCTGCAGAAACACAACCCGGGCACCTAGAAAGGACAATGAAAAGCCCCACCCACTGGCAAACAGAGGACCCGTGACGGGGAGGGGCGGGCGCAAGCTGCACACCGCACGCGGGCCGCTCCTTGAAAAGCCCACATTCCGCCACCACACTACTTTTACGGGCGGACACCCCTAAGAAGCCTGACAAGAAAAAGCCCCTCCCCCGGACACGTACAACCAAAAGGAAAGTGCTGACACGGTAAGAGGGGGTACCTTATGTACGGTACCCCCGGCTATGATTAATCTTAACAGATGAAATAATGTTCTAACTATGCCTAACCTCCCCCAATACAAAAACTCTAACCCACCTCACCTACGCTACCTCTGGCACCGAGGGCCCAGATAACAGGGAAGGCTAGGGAGCAGGCGACAGGACTGAGACAATCACCAAGTCCAACCGTCGCCTGCCTCCCGAACCTTCCCCGGCCCTTAAATACCCTAGGGAGGCGCTCTGCCCCCCACAGCCACTCGCTGGCCGTGTGCAGCGCCAAAAACCTCCCCAGGGGGAAACACTTCGCGTTCCCCCTGGGGCCCCCCGTTTCCTACACTGGAGATGGAGGTTTGTAAAACGAGAGCTCCGGTCTCTCTCAATTTGGGAGGGTATGCCTTAGCATTACCCTATGGGGTCTCACTTGGTGTATTGGTAGGGACACAGCTTCCAGGATTAACTTGCCCTAGTGGTATGATGAGCATGGTAGTGTTGAGACCCCCAGGACTGGCGTATGGTGAGGTACTGCGACTATATCCGGCAATTTGGCTAAGGTCAGGTGAGCAGATGATCCTCCCCAAGCCACCCCCTGGCCAAGTATTCATCCACTCGCTCTGAGTGGCACAAGGCCACTCGTGTCACCACCTTGGTGATCACCATAACCAGACAGAGGACCTCATCACAACAGACATAGAGCTGGTTTGTGAGCAATGCAGTATTCTGCCCACTTCCCTGTATTAAAGTACCTGGCTTGCCTCATTTTCGCTTTGTTTTCACAGAAAATATTAAGAGTAGTAGTACATTTCTTATATTGTATTCGAAAAGGCAAAGACCAGTAGTGACATGTTTTGATATGATATGATATGGCATTTATAACGCACCTGTACACAAGTGTTTCTAGGTGCGACAAGACAATGAGGGGGAAACAGAGGGAGGAAAAAACAACAATCTTACTATCTTACTAGGCCTTGTGCCATTCAGATCGCACAAGTGCAGGGAAGTGGAAGGGGAGAAGTGCTAAGGAGGATGGGTGGTGGAGAAGTGCAGGCAATCAAAGAGCAGCCAGTGGGTGGCTCAGTGCAGGTAATCAGAAACTGCAGCCAACGGGTGGCTCATAAGTGCAGAGAGAAGGGACTCTAGGGTTACAGATACAGAGCACAAGTGTTGGGGGAGCCAAGAGGCAGTGTGAGGTGCAACTGGACACTCTTGGACCTGGGCCCAAGTTCAGAGGGTGGCCAGGTGACCAGTGCGTGGAGCAGACGGGTCATCAGCAGGGGAGAGGAAGAGAGAAAGCGGAAGCAAAGAGGAAGGTCTTAAGTTGCTTCCGGAACCGGAAATGGGTCTACTCAAGTTTGAGAGAAGCAGGGAGGGTGTTCCAGAGGGAGGTCCCAGCCGGGTAAAGAGATCTTCCCCCAACTCTCTGCTTGGAAAAGCGACTGACCCTAAGAGAGTTGGAAGTGGATGAGCGTAGATCTCGAGAAGGGAGATGTTTAGGAAGAGAGAGTTGGTGCCAGGCCCCAGAAAGCTATGTGGACAATGCAGAGGGTCTTGAACTTTTTCCTTGCTGCCACTGGGAGCCAATGAAGAGATTTCAGAGCTGGAGAGATACAATCCCTGGGCTTGAGGCCAAGGACAAGTCTTGCAGTCTTGTTCTGTATAAGTTATAGAGGACAGATAGTAGACACAGAAAGATTTAGAAAGAGGCTGTTGCAGTAGTCCAGCATAGAGATGGCCAGAGCTCTGGAGACAGGGAGCTTCTGGGGGAAAGTGAGGAAATCAAGAATACCTGTTGACTAATAAGTGTATATACACAGAAACGCAAGGTAGATGAGACATATAGAAGCTTGCTGCAGAGGAAAACATAACATGGCTAGAGCGGCCATGATAGAAATATGGATGCCGGACTCGTATTGAAACCAATCAAGCTACCTCAGAGACAGACCATGGCTGCAGAGTCAGGAGGTGCTGGGAAAACAGCTACGTGTGAGAAATAAAGAGGAGTCTATTGGACTGGGATCAAGGATGCTACTTCTAGGAATAATTGCACGGCACAAGGGGAGTCAAAAGGATATGCTATGTATGTAAGACATGTTTCCCTTAGATTAAGTAAAGAAGAAAACATCTGCAAGAGCCAAGTATTGTGCAATTAAAGATGTGGAAAATCTATGCAAGATGGAGTGAGTATGTCTCCATAGGCCAAGAAGGGTAATGACACCCAGCTCAATTGAATCAAATAGCAGTAAATTGAAGGTCGAGATGGACAAATTTGTGGTCTCCTCAAACGTGATTCAGAAGTCGAAAACAGGGGCTATTCATTGAACCCAAATGAAGATAATGGTGTGCCTACACTCCCTTGAATGTCCCCAGAGAACAGGCTTCGAGGTCAATTACAAAGGAGAAGCCTTGGCTTGGGGTCTGACCAATGAGAGATGATGGACTAATTTGGAAAGCCGGGAGTAGTCTGATGTTACTCTCAGCACCTGAGTTTCGTTTTGCTTAAGTGCTGCTAACGAGCCAAAAGTCCAAGGTTGGGAAAGATGGCCAACCAATCAGAGGGTCTATGTAGCAACATGCTATACAATGTTGCAAAGACCAACCTGCTGCCATTTGTCCGCCATAATCAGTATTATACATATTTAGAGGTGGTTCAAGGCGTGCCGACCAGATAAGCGGAAGCCAACAATGTTATTAACACCTATACATACCATAGGTACACGTTCCCTTAACCAATCTTCTCCTTTTAATAGGTTTTACAGTTTGCCACCTAGTATGATGTCAGAGATGACGCATATCGAGGGTTAAAACCTTTTGTATAATCGCATTTGGGGGTGAGTGCGTGAATTACTACTTGTTGTTCACCAGATTGGCCTACTTTATGCTAATAATAAAGTAGTACTTTGCTATATTCTTAGAGTCTGTCCGGTTATTTGCGTCTGAGATCATTATTGGTAATTCCATCTAGCACATGAGAGGCTTCAAGGTGCTAGAGCACATTTTGGTAGCGCTGCAGACAGGGGCGCCTCCAAGGGGTGGCCAGGGGGGGCCATGGCCACCCTTATAAAAATGCTGGCCCCCCCCCACCGGCCACCCTATGAAAAAGCAAGCAAAACCAAAAGATTTTCTTTTCGCATTGAACTGGGCATGGACAATAACATGCCCAGTTCAGTGCGAAAAAAAATATATTTCTTTTGCTTTTTTGCCGCGGGCATTGCTTCGTGTTTAGGCAGTGAGATGTGACACCCACATGACCCTGAATTGAGCTGCTCGCATTTTATGACTTCGATGAAAGTGCAGGGCAATGAGACTGCTCGCCATGCAGTCCTCTTGGCTCCGTGTACAGTGCAAACAACATTAGGCCATGGAGCAAATAGACCGCTGGACCATGGACACCCCATAGTGCAGGTGGATGAACGGGAGTCACAGCAGCCAAGAAGTGGCATTCAATAGCCACCATTATTTTCTTTTAGCCTGTGGTAATAACTGCTCGTCTGTTTTCGGCTAATGGGGAGCGCATGTTTTCAAGCTCTCCCATATTTGCAGTTAGTGTAGTGCGATCCTGGGTTTCCAGGAAACAATTCAAAAGTGAAATCCTTATTATAGTGGTCTTTTTCACTTACCGTTACAGGATGTTGCATCGCCATGTATTTTCACAACAAACCAACGATTGCTTCTTGAAGTGCTCGACTCGGACAATCGCAAAGTATATAATTTTAAAATTGAATAAATAGACACACTGGTAGTGTATTTTCTGTCATCCCAAATTTCACCACACTCACCATAGCAACAGGACAGCATCCTAACTCCTCACTGGCCTCACACTCCACTTCGAACCTTCACCCAATACACTGCAGCTACAGCATTAGCCTCACACAGCACTCGGCAGACCCACATTTACCTTCTGCCTGTAGGCCAACGCTAACATTACTCGACAGCTTTAGGGCTGACTCTTGATATTGAAATGTCTCTGTCGTTATGTATTCAGTGGATGAAATTCGCCATGTATGTCGCTTTCTCCTTTGTCAATGTAAAACATGATTCCGCAAAACAAAAGCATGCAACCCAAAATATCTGCAAGTGCCAGCCCTTCATGCATTGATGTGCTATTTTGTGGGATTTAGGTATGGGAATGCTGTTTTTACAGTCACAAATTCAGGAGGTCTGTGAAAAAGAAGCGGATGGCAGAAGATGGACTCCTGCAAATTGCACCATCTGTGGTATTGATTTTTCTATTTTGCACAGCCCTCAAAAACCTTTTATTACAGCACTTAGAAGTGGATGCCATTCAGCATGGATCCCTATAAAGAACAAGGGGACATGGCAATGGGTAAGAACCTCCACACCTTAATGTTTGTCATTTTGAGGATTCTAGAATGTCGCTTGACCAGGCATATTGTCATGATGCATTATTATGCAATTTGTGTATATTGCAAGTAAACTCTATAAGACAGTATTATTGTAGGCCTCGACTTCCAAAACTTTATTATTTCTTCCAAGTAAACCGTGATCGTGCCTAAACTGTAGAGTGGTTAAAATCCCTGCTTCGCTGTTTAGCATAAGTGTGTGATCCTCGGCAAATTATGCAATCTCACCCTGACTTCAACTGCAAAAATTGGAGTCCTTATCAGTGATTATGTTTCACCATTACAATAGGACAGTTTTAATAAGTGTAGCGACAAATTGATGTACCTTGGTGCTCCTCTGCTAGTGGCTCAAATACTGTCACATAGAAATGCATTATTGCTGCACTGGCCCTTCCCCAGACGGTTAACACTTGATTTGACAGGCAGACAGTCTCACCAGCCAGCCAGTGCACCCAAATTTCTAGTATAGCGGACTAACTGTGGTAGAACGAACATTACATGTTCTCCCCTGTTGCTCCCAGCCACTGATGTTGCTTGTGTCGTCCAGGGTACTGCCCCACACTCTGCAATGTCCTGCTATACTAGTATATTGAGTCTTTCATTGCACACCATCTGTCATTTTCATACTTCCTAGGAGCTTCAGAATCTGCAAGTAATAGGTTAGGGAGCTAATGCAGTAGCAGAAGGATCAGGCCAAGATTGCTTTGTTACAACATTGATGTTTGCAGATCTTAAAATATATGGCTCTGTATGGTGAATGTTTTAGATATTTTATCAGCTGTGTGGAGCACTGGGTATGTGTGTTTCAGGTAGCTAAGGTACTTGTTTGTATGAGTGACAGAAAATGTAAGCGTTTTGCTTCTTGTTTTTGCCACCAACTCACCACAGAGCCAAAGACCAAAGGAGGGATGGACCAAAGGTTCACATGCAAGGGAGCCAAGGACCAAAGGAGAGTTCACCAGCGCAGCCAATGACCAGATGGGCAACTGACAAGAGAGGTTCACTTTTACCTTAGTTTTACTTCATTCTATTTTGATTTTTTGCTGTAAGCTGAAACTATTGAACCGGAGTACAATTAGAAAGGAGGAGGGACACTTGAGGGCGTTTAATTTACCAGCCCACTGACTGCCCATGGCCATGCTAATTCCTATGGCCAATCCTACCCACGACCTGAAAAGTAAGAGTATTCCTAAGAAAGACTAACATTTGAACTGCCTGTTTGTTTTTATGCACACTGGAAGGTGGTGACTTTACCTGGGTTGTTTTCTCAGTGAAACAGAAAATAGGAAAGGAAAGATGTGTTGCTCATACTTACAAGTAACATTCTGAAAACTAAATTGGGGATAGCAGAAGAGCTACTATTTCAGAAACTGAAAATAAGCCCTTTGGTAGACTCTCATCTTACCATCAACCTGACTTCCCTAAGATTCTTTTGTGGAGACAATGCGTAAAATGTACCACTGGGTGCATTCCCATCGTAAATGCAGTCCAATGGCAAGATACAACTAGTATTCTATTCCTACATAAGTTAAACCCTACTAAGTGCACCATATTCGATAGACATGTTGGCAATTAACAACTCGTGAGTGAGGATTTAGAGGATTCTCTGGCTATGATATGAAATTGTATTTGTATCACACTCGTACACAAGTGTTTCAGAGCGCGATGAGGCAAGGGAGGGGAAGAAGGGAAGACAAAACAACAATCTCACTAGGCCCAGGGACATTGAGAATGTGCAAGTGCAGGGGGGAGTTAATGGGCATAGTGCAAGGGAGAGGGGAAAAGTGGAAAGTGCTGAGCAAGGGGTACAACCATACAAAAGGTACTGCAGCCAGCAATGTGGCAAGTGCAGTTTTTGAGCGCAGACAAGGGGTGTCTGAAAAGTGCATGTAAGGGGACTATAGGGTGACAGATACCGACCCAAGTGCAGGTGTTGCCAGGGGCAGTGCGGGTGAGTGACTGGGTTGGCAGGGGTCTGAAAGCAATGGGAAAACCAGGTGCATTGTGCCAAAGCAGAGATATCAGCAGTGGAGAGGAGGTAGAAGCAAAGAGTAAGGTATTGAGGTGCTTCCGGAACCAGAGATGGTTTTCCTCAAGTTTCAGAGTGCCAGGGAGGATGTTCCAGAAGGAGGCCACAGCCAAAGACAGAGATCTACCACCAACTCGTTGCTTGGAGAAGCAAATGACCCTGAGGGAGTTGGAGGTGGAGGAGCGAAGAGCTTGAACGGGAAGGTATTTATGGAGGGAAAGTTGAAGTTATTTTGGACCCAGGCCCCAGAAATTCAGTTGTGTTTGGTTTGGTTTGGTGTGCCACCCCAAGATTTCCTGTGGCCTCATCAGACCACCCCAATAGAAAATTTCTGGGGGCGCCACTGGCTGCAGATGGTTCTGGTCTAATCGACCTATGCCCAGATCTAGACTCTCGGATGATCGATGACTTCCACCATTAGCCAGAAGACCGCAGAGTTTCCTGTGGAGATCGGCGCACAACAATAAATGTGTGAGAAGAATCAGTCAGCAGGTGCCCCTTTGACGAAATTCCTATCCGGTCCCTGCAGGTGCCCCGTGGACTGAAGGCGAACTGGTCGATTGGGGAAGAGTCGATGCCAAGGGACTCAAGCTGAACCACAGATGTAAGTAGTACATCGAAGGTAGCATACAGAGGGGGTTGGACTGTATTGTAAATATATGTATAGAAGTAACAGGATTTTTGGGGATTAGAAAGAAGAGAAATAGGTACCTTGATTCCTGGTTCCAAGAGGGGCAGAAGGGTACACACTAAAACTCCAATTGGGGTTTATTTAAGGATTCCTGAGGCAAGGCCAAAAAGAGGAGTGCTTATCAAACTCCAAAATGAAGTAAAAAATGAGATGAGATACATTTACTAAAGATAGTAACGTAAGGCATATGCAGAATATTTTAAAGTGCACATGTGTATGGGGTTATAAATATGTTAGTATAACACTTTTATTGTGTCTAGATTATGAGATATAAAACGATATTAAAAAACTAATTTGATCATCAGATTTTTAAATCAAGAGATTGACGTCAATCAGGAGGGTGAAAATCAAAGGAGAATAATAAATATAGAAAAGATTTTCAAAACAGCAATAATAAAACAAAAAAATAGCAAAAATGTATAGAAAGTGTAAACGAAGGAACAAAAAGAACATAATTGCTTAGATTTTGGTAGTTAAAAAATTGGGTTTTTGGTACCAAGTGGCGATTGATGGTGCCTGCTCAAATTAATCAGTGTGGCATACTTGATAAAATAAATAAAACAAAAAAAGATCTGGTAAGTATTGACAGTCGAGATCGTGGGGGACACTCCTCTTTTACACCTATGCTGGACACTGCCGAGATATACACCCAAGCACTGGCGTAGCGGGTGCCCCCGCCACACGTCCTGGAAGGAGGACCCCTCAGACTTAAAAAGAAAAAAAAAAGTTCACAAAAATAGTTTCTTTTTTTGATTCACTGGGCCTCATTACGAGATTGGAGGTAATGAAAAAAGGAAGGCGGAATGGTAATAGCGGCATCGTTAACGAGTCCGGGACATTCCGACCCGACAACCTGCCAATACCGGCACCGCCCGTACTGTGCCCCTCATACCGGCATGTGCGCGTACACGCGCCCCTTCGGGAAGAAAATACTGGGATGCCGGTAATAGGAGGACATCACAACCCACGGGGACATGCAAATACCGGCATCCCGAAGCCGATAATCAGGGGCTGGACGATGCCGGCCATACAGGCATTGCGGACCACCCGCAATCAGCAATCAAGGCAACAGCCACAGGTGCACACAATCACCACAGGTGGACTCAATGGAGTCTGTCCTAGTATAAAAGGAGTACACCCACACACCACACCCCTTCCTACACCAAAATGCTACCACTAGCTGTTGCAGTCATGGCGCTGGAGGACATGCCTATACTGCTACATCTACAGCAACAACAGCAACTACAACAACAACAACAGCAGCAGCAACAACAGGCAGCACAGAGGAGACGCAGGAGGAGAAGGAGGGTGAGACAGGCCCAGCAATTACCACCAGTGCAGGCAGTAGTCCCTCGTAGGCAGCCGACAATCCCTCGCATCAGACCCAGTCCATTCAATCTAACCCCTGAGCAGATCCACACCCTGTACCGGTTGGACCGGGACACCATCATCACCATAGTGGACATCATTGGCAATGACATTGCCAGCCTCATAGAAATACGCACTGCCACCCCCCCGCTACTAAAGGTGGTGTCTGTGCTCCACTTCCTGGCCACAGGCACCTACCAGAACACAGTGGGCCAGCTGCATGGCATTTTACAACCACTATTTTCACGCATGCTGCCCCAAGTGCTGGATGCCCTCCTGAAGCACACTAGCACACACATATCCCTACCACGGACTTCCCAGGAGATAGCCAACACCAAAGTAGGCTTCCATGCACTGGCAGGCATGCCCAATTGTGTTGGTGCCCTCGACTGCACCCATGTCGAGTTGGTTGTTCCCCATGCGGTAGAGGCGGTGTACCGCAATCGCAAGCAATACCACTCCATCAATGGGCAGATGGTATGTGACTCCAGCAAGATCATCACACATTGCTGCGCCCGATTTCCCGGATCAACACATGATGCCATGGTGCTGTGCAACTCCACGCTACCCCGTCACATGGAGCGACATGCTGTAACACATGCCTGGCTGCTTGGTGAGTTGTGTGAGTGGGCCATGGCAGTGCATTGGTGTAGGGATGTGTTGCGGTGCATACGCCACCTGTGTGGGAATGGGGATGCCTACCCCACCTCGGTGGGAATGGGGGGGAATGCATACCCCACCTGGGTGGGAAATGGGGGGAATGCATACCCCACCAAGGTGGGAAATGGGGGGAATGCATACCCCACCTGGGTGGGAATGGACGCTGAGTGGAGAATGCACGCAGAACTAATGACACCTGACCTGAACCCGCCAACCCCAACAGGACACATCATTGGCACACATCTGACCATTAACGCATATCAATGACCACATATAAGACACACAACCTGACCACCATGTGAATGCCAAGCAATGCATGACTAAACAGGATTGCAACTGTGCCAATGTGTCTATTGTGTAGTATACACAGCATAAATGGGAGGCTAAACATTGTTGTACTACCACAGTACATCCCCCTCAGCATGCATCATTTCACCCTGCATCATCTATTGAATGTCATGCAGACTACCACACCTCATAGCAGTATAGTATGCATCTAGATGACATTCGTGCATACGTACAGGGACATGTGCATGTCCACACCAAATAGCTGTGGCCATGACTGTGATTCCTGAAGGTGGCAGCTCAGAGTGACACACACCTATTTGTATTTGCTTGCAGGTGATGGAGTATATCCCTTGAGGCCGTGGCTACTTACCCCTGTGCGGAACCCGCAGAACAGCCATGAAGAGGAGTACAATCGGGTGCACACCCGTACCTGTGTTGTGATTGAGCAGACCTTTGGCCTGTTGAAGGTGCGGTTCCACTGCCTAAGCAGGTCTGGTGGAGCACTCCTATATAGGCCTGAGAAGGTGGCAAAGATCACCATGGCCTGTGTCATGCTGCACAACATGTGCATCCGGAGAAATGTACCACTGCCAGCTGACATTGACATGCATGCACCGGGTGAGGATGGAGACGGAGGTGAAGCAGCACCCCTGCCAGTACGTGATGCACAGGATGGCCATGCAGTACGCCAATCACTGATTCACGAGTACTTCTGAACCACAGGGACTTTGACAGACATGTGTCAGTGACACACAGGGTCCATGTCGACATGCACACAGGGAACCTTGGGATTTGGGCACTGAACACCATCATACAATAAATGGATACACACCAAATCACCATTGTCCATGCATTATGTTTTTTCTCACAACAGGTGTATTGGATGAAACTGCACCAATGTGATATCCCCCCCAAACCCCCCCAGTCAACTCCCAACCCCCCCCCAATTAACCCGCCTAATGCACCCATTGCCCCCCAACACCATGTGACCCACTCCCATTGTCCTCCCACACTACTTGCAGGATTTTTTGCCGTCTGGGGGAAGCATTTCGGTGTGCCTGGCACTCCTTCTAGTAGGATGCACAGGGCTGGCGAGGAAGCAGGTGTGGTGGCTGATGAGGAGTCTGTGGGGATTTCAGCGGCTGCTGATAGTCGTGGACGCTGCATGTGCAGCAGGATGGACTTTAATACCTGGGTGATGGCCTCCAGACAGTCCCTCATCAACACAGCCGAGGCATTCACAGCGACTGTGTTGGCTGTAATGGCCGCTTTGGTCCCCGCAATGGCAGTGGCGATTTCCCGCCTGGTGTCCTCTCCATCCGTAATGTACTGCCGCAGGAGCTCCAACATGGACTCCTGTCGGGCCTCCACCCTCGACAGACGTGATTCGAGGGTGTTGGTGGGAGCTGGAGTGGTGGGTGGTGCACTCACGGGGCCTGCATTTTCAGTGCTGTCCTCCTGGAAGGGGCTCAGGTCTGAATCATGGAGGCAGGGATCAGAACTGCTGTAGGTGTGTGAGGGCTGGATATGGGGCAGGGGGGTGGACACAGGGCTTAGGGTGGGTGGACATGTCACTTCTGTGACTCCCTCCTGGTCCACATTGTCCTCCAAGTCATCCTCAGTGGTGGGCAGTGCTTGTAGGGACTCCCCTTCAACTGGTGTGGGCTGCTGGGTCTCAAGTGTGTCAGGGCACACTGGCAGCAAGTGTTGTTGGCTGTGTCTCGGCTCGGTCAGGCACACTGGCTGTGGGTGTGGCCTGCTTGGCTGCCACGGGGGTGGTGGTGGCGGTAGCCCTTTTCTTTGGGTGGGATGTGGATTCTCTTGCGGTGGTGTCTTGGCTGGCATCTTCCTCATTGGTGCCAGTGGGGTAGAAGAGATGCAGGGCATCAGTGATGGTGTTACATGCCAGAAGCATACGATGGTGCTGTTCATTATTCATTTAATCATGCATTCATGTCTTACAGGTGTGTCACACAGGGTAGTCTGAGGGGGCATTTTTGCATTTGCTGCATGGCAGGTAGCATGCCGTTGATTTGGGGTTTCTGTGATGTATTACATGGGCACGGTCCATGTGTGTTGGCTATGTGTTGGTTATGGGATTGGCTCTCAGCATGCATTTCTGTCTGGCAGGGTTTGGCCCGCCGTGTGGACGTGGATGTGTTCATGTGGGTGTTGGGATATGCATAGACTCTCTTCCACATCACTTGTGCTACGTCATGGTTTCCCCTACAGGGATCTGCAGGATCACTCACCTCCTTCTGGTGATGATGCCACACCCTGTCTCCATCTCTCCAAATCCCTCGATGGACTCTGGATTAATGAAGCTGCTTGCGGCCTCCTCCCAGGGGAGCATTTTTGCAGGAGAGTGGGAACCCCCGCCTGTGGCCATGGCCTCCCTCCTGTTGCCTGCCATGATGTTGCGGACCCTAAAGCGGAGGTCATCCCACCTCTTCCTGCAGTCCTTGACACTACGTGGGGTGGGTCCTACAGCCGACACCTTGCAGGCTACCTCCTGCCAGATGTCCTTCTTCTGCTGCACCTCACGCTTCATGTTCTGGGATTTCATGAGATTTGCATGTGCAGCAAGGTTGTCCGCTAGCATATTTAATTCAGCGTCGGAAAAACGCTGTTTCCGCAGCCGGGGGGTGGTCTTCCGGGTTGCCTTGGACATTATGGAAGTATTGGCACAGAGCTCTCCAGGAAACAACTGGTGGTTTGGGAGGATTGCAATGGATTGTGTTTTTAAAGATGGCCGCTGGCCCATTTCCCGTTCCGACGCAATGATGTTATTTCCGGGTCCGGTTTCACGAGCCTGGGATCCGCATGTTGGTAGTACCGGGTCGGTATTAAGTGGTTCCTCCTAGGCGGTGGCGGTATCGGCGGGTCCCGTGATGGCGCTATCAGGGGGGTGGAGGGCCTTTTGCGGCATGCCGCTATGGCCATTACCGGCATGGGGGTTTGCGCGTGCTCGCGCACTCGTAATCACCCGCTATTAGCGGCATCATACGAGCACAGACCCGCTCGTTCCGCCATGCCGGTAATGACCCCGTTTTTACCGTGCTACTCGTAATGAGGCCCTCTCAGTCTTCATAAAGAAATGATTTCTGTTACGGTCCTGTCATTTAATGGAAATCATGTCTTCATGAAGTCAAAGTGACTTCAAAAAGAAACCATTTCTTTTTTAAGGACTATGGCTCCCCTTAACCCCATGACACGGAGTCCTCCAGATCCTCTGCAGATGACGGGAACGTGTGTGTGTGTGTGTGTGTGTGTGTGTGTGCGTGCGCGCGCGCGCGCGTGCGTGTGTGTGTGTGTGTGTGTGTGTGTGTGTGTGTGTGTGTGTGTGTGAGAGATCTTGGGGACGTAACTTCTCATGAACTGTGAGGTCTGGCGTCATGAATTCTGCATGGAATATTCTTTATTTCTTTGCCGAATGAATGCAACTATCTGTACCTCAATCGGCCACCCAGTTCCCGAGATAATGACATGTTTCTGTTTTTCGCCGTTATGTTTTGCGGTGTTCCGCCACCATCTACAGGTCATTTGTAGAAAGTGCTCATGATCGCATTGTCTGTGCTGAACTGTTCTTGCATTTTTTTGTTTTTTTGTTTTCTTATTATTTTAGATGAGAGTGAAGGCCCGATTCTCAAATGGGTCTTAAGTCCTGGAAAGGTTGTTAAAAGCGCTAATGAACTTTTCGGTACTTAAGACCTATTCTGAAGGTGGCACATTCTTCCGACGTCGGTAGGAATGTGCCTCTTTCGGAATACATGTGGCGGTGGCTAGGATGGGTTAGAAGCCAACTTAGCAACCGCCACATTTGGTACCTGCCACTTTAGAATGGTATACTTGTGGCACTCCTCCAGTTTTATATGTGCACTAAAGTCATGCACATATATGGTACAATTTTGGTGCCATTATTCTGTAGGAGTGCCACAAGAAGCCTTGTTTGGTATATATGTGGTGTATATGAACACCTTCATATACACCAAAGCAAGCAGCTTCAACATTGTATTCTGCAACGTTGAAGCTGCTTACTTTGGTGTATATGAAAGTGTTCATATACAACACACGGGTGTATATGAACACTTTCATTTACACCAAAGCAAGCAGCTTCAACGTTGTATTCTGCAACATTGAAACTGCTTACTTTGGTGTATATGAAAGTTTTCATATACACCACACGGGTGTATATGAACACTTTAATTTACACCAAAGCAAGCAGCTTCAACGTTGTATTCTACAACGTTGAAGCTGCTTGCTTTGGTGTATATGAATGAACACTTTCGAGGGGTGTGGCTTAGCGGCCATGCGGTAGGCTGCAGACCTTCAGAGCTAACTGGCCCGATTTAGTCTACTAGCATAGCGGAAACGCAAAGTAAAGGTGTCGGAAGGTCTGAAGATTGTCTGGAGCGAACCTGGTGAAGAACCAGGACGTAGCATTGCCATTACAGTACTTTAAAGAAACTGCATGGTGGACACCAAGATGGCGGGCACACCCGGCCCGGGACACTAGGAGAGGCCAGCATCGGGGAGTACGAAGATCGATCAGCATATGGGAGATACCGTACGGAACCGCGAGCCTCAGGCACAGCACCATGAGCGCCCACCGGTGTGAGTCCCGGAACGCTGGGAGGACCCTGGGCCTTAGAAAATCGTGGGGATCCTGGTCCACTTAGACACGCTGAGGCGATACAGAGAGGCGGGTCGCGGGACACAACATCCACCTTTTCGGACGTATAACGGCTGCGAGACGAGGTTGAAGTGGATCCATTGAAGACCCCAGGGGACGGAGACAGATGCTGGGCCCCTCTAACCCCCCGGAGTGAACAGCAAACGAGCCGGCCTGATAACCTAAGGCTGCTGGCGCGAAGAGGGCTGATGGCCCATCTGGCACACAAGCTCAAC
The DNA here is from genome assembly GCF_040938575.1 of Ambystoma mexicanum. NCBI lineage: Eukaryota > Metazoa > Chordata > Amphibia > Caudata > Ambystomatidae > Ambystoma > Ambystoma mexicanum. Next base: position 929,184,536 of record NC_090933.1, read on the forward strand.
GCTTGCGCAGAACACCAGGCCGTGTCAAAGGGAGAAAACTGGAGGACATCGGAGGATGAGAGCGCTCCGGCAGACGCCGTGAGAACAACATGAGCAGCAGTTCCCCTCTATATGAGGTAGAAGAGGCCGCCGGTGTCCAGCGACCGAACACCGCAAGAGAGACGGGAAGCAGCCCAAGCGCCACACATGCTGCGATAACCGTCACACAGAAGGCGCTCCATTGGCACAGCTTCCTCTGTATATGAGACATGGGAGGCCGCAGTCCATCGAGATGGCTCACCGCTACATTGGCCCGCAGCACCAAGATATCCCTGCACTGGGGGAACGGACATTGGCGATGGGTCTGGGATCATAAGAGCTGGAGGCCCAAGGTGGCAGACCCTCAGGAACAGGAACAACGAACAAAGCATACAACACATGTGCCTGCTGGCACCCGCCTGTAGTGTTTTCCTGTACACCCCGGTCACTGGGAACTAGTACTACTGTTCCCCAACAGTGCGCTTCACTACGAGAGATCCAGACCAGGGCCAACATGGGTAAGGGAAAGCCTTATGCTCTCCCTTGCACCAACTGACACAATATGGCCAGCTGGCTGGAATAACCACTCAGCACCTACTGTGCCTATGCCCATCAGGATAAAAAAGCCTTTAACCGGAGTCCATATCCTACTTTTATTGAATAACCGGTCTCTTCCCGCCCATGCTGGCAACATATCGGATTTACTTTCTGGTAGGCAACCTGCTCTTCTCTGCCTTACAGAAACGTGGCTTGTACCAAGCTCGGCACCTGCCTTGGTCCAAGCTATAACCCCCGACTACTGCATCAATGATCATGACCGCCCACCCCCTCAGCGGGGCGGGGTGGGGTGGCAGTTGTTTTCTGTACTGAATATTTTACTACTCAGCTACCCTGCCCCCAGAAGCTCAACATGGAAGACTTGTTCTTTATGTGCGTTATCTCACCTTCTTGTATTAGTCATTTCCTACTTATATATCACCCCCCTGGACCTATAGGAGACTTTGGGAAATCTCTGCTTGACTTAGTGGCAGATATGTGTCTACAATATACCAATTTGGTAGTGTTAGGTGACCTCAATCTTCGTTTCAATCTCCGTAGATTGAATGAGCTGAGCTCCTTCTATGACAGTCTGATCTTGATTTACATCAACTGGTCCAAGGCCCTACCCATATTCATGGGAATACCCTTGACCTGTTTTTTTTCGAAGGATTCCCTGCTATGCCCTGGGATTATCGAACCAGTGGTATGGTCTGACCACCACTTGGTGACTTGTGTATTGTCTACACCCCCCTGCTAAGCTTTTACCCCCGTAAACTCTTCTACACTCATGGCGAACGGTTGATGTTAAAACACTCAGTGCCCAAATTATCACCAACTGTGCCTCTTTAAGGCAACCTTCGCTGAGGTCACTCTCTCAATCACTCTTGGATGCTGCTGACACCTATGCTCCATTGAAGCTGGTGCAGGGTCCCAGGCTATCTCCTCAACCCTGGTTTTCGGAGCAACTTAAAGCCGCCCGCCTGAAGTTATGGCAGGCAGAATGTAAATGGCACAGAAATTATGACCTCGATCTTAGAGAATCATATAAGTCCTGCCTCTCAACCTACCTGGCTGGTATTAAAACCGCCAAAGTCACCCTCTTCTCTGATAAGATCGAAACAGCACTGTGTCAACCTAAAACTCTTTTTTCCATCGTGAAGTCACTAGCCTCTTCTGAAACCCTTACTTCTAGGGTTAAACCATCTCAAAAACTGTGCAATGATCTCGCTTCTTTCTTTATTAACAAGATAGATGTCATTCGCACTAACATTGTGAAATCACCGGCCATATCGATCCCCAATGCCGCCAAGCAGCCGCCCGTTCTCCCTGCTGAATCCTCTAACAATTGGTCGACCTTCCCTCTTTTTACTGAGGTGGAAATCCTAGCTACTATTCAAAAAATTAAATCGTCTTCCCCTGAGGATGCTATCCCCATTGAACTCATGAAGAAGATCGTCCCTGCTCTCCTGGTAGAACTCACATCGTCAATAAATAATTCTTGGCAATCAGGTTTTGTCCCCCAAGAGCTGAAATCGGCAAGGGTTGTTCCCCTTCTTAAGAAGCCCACACTCGATCCCACGATTCCTGCTAATTTCCGCCCCATTTCCTTGCTCCCTTTTCTCTCCAAACTGTTGGAATCACTAATCACTCCTCTACTGTTCTCCTTCTTGGAATCTTCTAAGGTTCTTAATTCTGCACAGGCAGGGTTTAGACCAGGCAGAGGTACTGAAAGTGTGTTTGTATCCGGGCAGGATGATATGTCCAGGATGGTTGACTCAGGCGGGTTCGGGGCGTTGATTCTGTTAGACCTTTCGGCCGCTTTTGATACGGTCAACCATCCCATCCTGCTGTCCTGCCTGCTACAGATCAGAATATCTGGCCAGGTTCTTGCCTGGTTTACCTCTTTTATATCAGACCGCACCCAGACCGTAGCCATGCCTACATTCCTCTCCTCACCCTGTTTTCTCACTTGTGGTGTCCCGCAAGGTTCTTCTCTGTCCCCGATCCTGTTTAATATTTACATCTGGGCTCTGGTATGCCTTATCCGCGCCCACGACCTCAACTGTTACTCGTATGCCGATGACACCCAAATCTTGATCCGTTTAGATCAGGATCGAGCTGAGGTGTTTTCGCGCCTTTGTGACTGTCTGAGGGCCGATGGCGATTAGATGGAACAAAACTGGCTCAAGCTCAACAGCGACAAGACCGAGGTGTTGGTGGTGGGCTGTCCCCTGGACCCATCACTATGGGCCATTACATTTTGGCCCACTTCTTTGGGTCCCCTCCCCACTCCAGTCAGCAAAGTAAAAAATCTAGGTGTTATTGTCTCTGCCTCCCTTTCTATGTCACATCAAGTCTCTGCTGTGTGTCAAGCAAGTCACCATAATCTCAGTGTCCTGAAGAAGGTCCTACCAATGATACCCGGACCACTGCGCCCGCCGGTAGTCGCAGCACTGGTTCTCTCCCGCTTAGATTACTGCAACTCGCTGTATCTGTCACAGCCTATTGGTCCGATTCAATGGCTACAGCGTATGCAGAATCTGGTGGCTAGGCTGGCTACGGGTACCCCGTATGGAGCTCACATCACTCCAGTGCTGCGCTCACTTCATTGGCTACCGGTTAGCCAGCGCGTCTGTTTCAAGGCCTTGTGCATAGTGCACCGGGCCATTCATGGACAGGGGGCCAAGTTCCTACAGGCTAAATTTTCCCGCTATCTTCCAGAGCGAGATCTACGCTCCTCCACTGCGGATCTTCTTGTTGTCCCAAGATATCACTGCACAAGGGTTGGCGGCAGGGCTTTTTCCATAGCCGCAGCCAACCTGTGGAATGGAAAAAACAGGAAGCTCCAGGACTCAGCGCCAGTGTAAGAATTGATTGTTTATTGGCACAATCTGTTGCACATATTTGTGTGCGTGAAACAGCAAAAAGCCCTCTACTCGATTACGCGTTTCGGCTCCCACGAGCCTTTATCAAATCAGGGCTGTATTCATTTATAACCAAAGTTCATAAATAAACAAATTACAGCATTATCATTCATATCATAGTTCAATTTCACGTATAACATATACAAATTAAACATTTCAAAAGATCCACATATTAAAGTTTGACAGAGAAACAAGGGTTGGTGAAGGAGAGGATTGAGCGGGTTCAAAAAAACACAAGATAATGTCATAATATAGACATGTAGAACCATATGAAACCATAACACAGTAATATGAAACGTATCATGTTATAATAATAGGGACAAATAGGGATTTGTCCCTATTATTATATATCGGACAACAGTCGTACGGACTTGATAGTTCTATTATTGGGTAAGCCTAAGTCATTACATCTGATTCAAGTATACGATTATATCCAGCAATATTTTTTTCGTAAAAAGTGAACTGATGGGCATTTTCTATTTTTGTCTCTTGTTTCGTCTCTTTATTTTTATTTTTATTTGTTATTTTATTTATTGCTATTCTAACATGATACGTTTCATATTACTGTGTTATGGTTTCATATGGTTCTACATGTCTATATTATGACATTATCTTGTGTTTTTTTGAACCCGCTCATTCCTCTCCTTCACCAACCCTTGTTTCTTTGTCAAACTTTAATATGTGGATCTTTTGAAATGTTTAATTTTTATATGTTATACGTGAAATTGAACTATGATATGAATGATAATGCTGTAATTTGTTTATTTATGAACTTTGGTTATAAATTAATACAGCCCTGATTTAATAAAGGCTCGTGGGAGCCGAAACGCGTAATCGAGTAGAGGGCTTTTTGCTGTTTTACGCACACAAATATGTGCAACAGATTGTGCCAATAAACAATCAATTCTTACACTGGCGCTGAGTCCTGGAGCTTCCTGTTTTTTCTGTTACTTTGTGGACGGTATGGGCTTAATATTCGTCCAAATCCAGTGACCCGCGACATTTGATGATAACTAGTGCAGCCACTATTGCTCATCACCTGACATTTAATAGGGATTGAAAGGAGTCGCCTGCTTGGGCAACTTTGATTAAATAAGCCCCACTTTTTTGCAACCTGTGGAATGGTCTCCCTCCCATCAGGAGGAAAACTTCCAACCACCTCGTTTTTAGAAGAGCGCTTAAGACCACCCTGTTCTAGTTCCTTACTCTGTGGCCTCTCCTAGTCGATCAGTTTTCCCTCCTCAGCACCATGATGCCTTCAGGCTAACGTGCGCTTTATAAATGAGGGTATCATAACATAACATAACAGAACATAGGAGCACAAAAGAGGCTGAGATCCATCGACGCTCCATACATCTGAGGTGACTAGTGAGAGGCAACAACCCACGTTCACCGGCAGGATCTATGTGCGTATTGCTGGGACCCTTGCATTCCCGGACACGCTCGCCAGAGGTGAAATGGAGGGGCACATGTAAGGTAGGCGAGTAATCCTATAAATCTGAAAAACTGCTTGTGGCATAACATGGCTGGAGGAGCAAGTGAATGAGAGGAGCATACAGAGGCTAACCTCGGATCACAGAGGGAACTTGAGTATATCCTCTGCACTGATAGGGTCCATTAACAGCACATGGCAAGAATGGACAACTGAAACAAGAGCATATATTATGTTGATATGTGGGAGAGCACAACCCACAGTGTTTCCTACGGCCCATTGAACTGTACCCACAAGGCTGCGCTGGGCCAATACAAGAAACAGGCACCCAGCGAGTAAGCACTCCATGTGAGCAGGCAGATACCAGCTGCAAAAGCGCGAAAGGAGCGAACGCCCCACTCTGGGGGAGAACACCTACAAGGGGGGACACCTAGCCACATTAAGCAACCAACGTGCAGATCGAATCCCCAGTAGACTTCAGAGAGAGGTAGGAAACAGTGGGACGACACAAGAACTGGACCCTTAGGCCCACGAGGAATGAAAGGGGGGGAGAACCCCCTCACTTGGAATCAACAGCCTAAAACTTATGCCACAAACTCTTGCGGGACGCCATATAATCCGTAGAAGAGAATTCCTCCACACAATCACGTGACACCATCAACAGGGGTAAGGGATTGCCCTCCTGGCACTGAGGAAGCACCGGAGCCGGCATAACGTCACGTGGAGAAGGATGCCAGAGAAATTAAAAGGCGCTAGAGGCAAACGGACTAGCATGGAATCCTTTGCCAAGAAGCACGACAAAAGCGAACCCACCACGTCAGATGCAAACTTGGCTGCAAGCATCTCTGAGCAAAACGAGGGAGGCAGAGGTGAGGGCCCCATACTGGAGGCTATAGCGACCTTGAAGCGTCCCTGGAAAACCAAATTGGATGCAGTGAAGATAGATATGAGCCTTCTTCGACAGGATGTAAGGACCCTAGCACACCGAGTGGGCACAGCGGAGCAGCAGGTACTGAGCAACACCACTGATATTGCCACCACCCAGTCCCAAATGTCGGATGTATTGCAAAGGGTGAAGATCCTTGAGCACAGAGCGGAGGGATCGAACAAATAACATCCGTATTGTTGGACTGCCAGAAGGAGAGGAGGGCAGGGACCCCACAAACTATGTTGAGAATCTGCTGCTGCAAGAGATTGGGGCAGGGGTCCAGTCCCAAGGCTTAGTGGTGGAGAGAGCCCGCAGGGCCCTGACCAGGAAACCACAACACGGGAGCCCCTCCAAGAGCAATGATTGCTAAGATCATGAACTTTAAAGACTGGGAGAAAATACTAACATTCTCAAGAGAAGGGGGGTGATAATCAGGAACTCCTCCAGAATAACAATCTACCCGGATTATACGGCTCTGGTCCAGAGACAGCGGGTGTGCTTTGGCCCAACTAAAGAATGTCTCAGTGTAGCGAACATACGCTACATGCTGTTGTACTCTGCCAAACTGAAGTTGATACTAGAAGGCAGAATGTACTTCTTTGAAATGACGGAGAAAGCCCACACATGGATGGACTAGCAAGGCATCCCCCAACAGGAAGCCAGAAATGCTAATAACGAGAACCCTCCCCATTGACAATATGTGTGAACCTAACACAAAAAGGAACATTGAGATGCCATTGATGCGATGTAGGCCAGCAGTAATATAAATAAAGGCACAATGAACCTTAGTTCTGCTGCAGAAGACGACAGGACACGGAATCCCATAGAGTTTCACAAGTTCAGAATTCAGTTTTAAGGCATCACGCTGCTGCAGGCTTGCCCCACCTAGGAGGGCAGTGCAAGAGAAGCAGCGGTGCCCGAGCGGGGCGGGGGGTGGCTGGGTGTTTGTTCACGGTTTATGTTTTTTGTTTGAAATGAGTCACAAGAAGGGGAGGACATTTTATACGGATGAGATGGTATGGCGGCACAACCAACAGATGGATCACAAGGGTAGGAAGACTAGCGCTGTGCATTATGCAACCCAACCGGGGGCACCTCACTGGACCTATGAGGCATGAGGAGAAGGGGGACATTTGGGGACCGACCAACTCAGCAAGTGCGATGCTTAACATCAAGACAAGCAACCGGGACAAAGGCAGGAGTGCAGTTGGAGGCCCATGGGAATGGAAGGGTCCAAACAAGATACGGCGATAAGAACTCAGAAGAACTCACGATAGTGACCTGGAATGTCCGGGGGCTGAATGCATATGTAAAGAGGTTGCGGGTGCATGCCTGGCTGAACAAATAAAGGGTTAAAATAGCATTGCTGCAGGAAATCCACTGGACAAAACTAAAGTAATCCAAGATAGCGGGCAAGTGGGGTGGACAAATGTTTAGCTCGACCTATTCCACCTATGCCAGAGGGGTCCTAACATGGATACCTCTGGAGGTTCTCGTTCCAGCTGCTCACCCAGGAACAGGACAGGGAAGGCAGGTGGGTGTTGGTGCATGGGATGCTGGAAGATAAAGAGGTGTGCTTGGTCAATGTATACACCTCGAAACAGGATGGAACGACGTTCTTCCAGAAGCTGGCACCACGGCTAGCCCCGTACAGGGAGGCAGCATTCATTTGGACAGGTGATTTTAACTGCGCCTTGGACTCGCTCCTAGACCGTTCGGACTATAAATACAACAAACCGACTCCACCGGCGAAAGCACTCCGGAGAATTTTGGAGCAACTAAAGCTGGAGGACGTCTGGAGGAGGCTGCATCCAGACAGACAGGGATACACCTTTCGCAGCGCCCCACATGGTACGTTTACACACATAGACTATCTTTTTTCTGGTAGCGAGACACTAGGGGAATTTACTAGCACACAGCACAGAGAAAGAACACTCTCAGATCATATCCCGGTGACGGCAACATGGGTGTACACACATAGGAGGGAACCTATACCAACATGGAGGATTAGGGCATAGACCCTGTTGGACGGGGAGGTCCAGGGGCATTTGCAAGATACAATAGATGAATACTTCCACCTCAACACAGGCAGCGTAGACAGATTGCCAACGGTGTGGGACGCCTTTAAGCTAGTAGTTAGAGGCGCAGCAATTGGGAAGACAGCGGGACTTAAAGGGAGGGTCATGACAGAACTTGGGGACATTGAACGAGAAAAAGAGAGGATGGAATCACAGGCAGGCCCGCGAGGGGAGGAACCACCTGAATTGATATACCTCAGGATACAGTGCAAAGCAACCTGGGAGAAATTGGGAAATTTAAACTATGCAAAATATACGCAGGGATTACATGCTGAGGGGGATAAACCCGGGGAGGCTCCTGGCCTGGTTAACCAAACAGGAGGTTAAGAAAGTCCCGATCAACACAATCAATAATAAGGCTGGGGAAGAGGTGAGGACCCATGAGGGTATAAACCAAGTTTTTTCAGAATTCTATGAGACCTATACTCGTGAGGCACATAACTCAGATATTGCAGACGCATTAGACCAGATTGACCTCCCGAAACTGGACGCAGAACATGCACAGACGCTTGAGACCCCTTAACGGTAGAGGAAGTGGAAGCGGTAATAGACAGCCTCCCTATGTCCAAGGCTCCGGGACCCGATAGGCTACCCGGAGAGTTCTACAAGGCGTATAAGACCACTCTAGCTACTAAATTACTGGAGGTATATGAGGAAGCTTTGAAATGGGCCAGTTGTCAGACCGCATGCGCAAACCTTGATATTACCCATCGTAAAACCGGGCAAACACCCCTAGACTCCGGCTCTTATAGACCTATCTCATTGATTAATCAGGACTGCAAAATCTTAACGGTGGTCCTTGCCAATAGGCTTAAAAGGGTTATACACACACTAGTGCACCCGGATCAAGCGGGATATGTCCTGGGGTGTAACACCTCGTGGAACTTGCGGAGGCTACATCACGTTGTGGATCACACCAATAACATGCGCCATGGCGTCTTTAGACGCGGTTAAGGCCTTCGACTCTGTAAACTGGAATTGGCTTCTCAGGGTGCTGGCCCACTTTGTTATGGGCAAGGGCTTTCTTGGATGGATAAGGTTGCTGTATAAAGACCCTAGGGCCAGAGTTAAGACGGGGAGACATATCTCAGAAGTGTGGCGGATATGCAGAGGCACGAAACAGGGCTGCCCGCTATCCCCAATGTTCTACATACTCGCGTTGGAACCTCTGGCGGTCTTCCTGCGGGCTACATATGCAGGTACAGGGATATGCATAGACAACGTCATGCATCTTGTGTCACCATACGCTGATGATATGCTTTTGTTTGTCACAAATCCCTGCGACAACCTTCCTGACCTACTGGAGGCAATAGACGCCTATGCCAAGTTATCAGGTATCTCCATAAACAAAGCAAAATCCATCTTGTAACCCCTCACAGAACTCATAACATTTTCTACAGACCACTTGCCACACCTGGGTCTTACGTGGGTACCACGCACCTTCCGCTACTTAGGTGTAGACATATATCATGAACCTGCACCAACACACGTTGGCAACACACAAATGGCTCTAGAAATAACAATGAATTCTATGGAGTTTTGGAGGACATTGCCATTGGGGATGATAGGGAGAGCAGCCCATTTAAAAATGATGGTATTACCCTGGCTGTTAGATTACTTTACGAACATACCCTACAATATCCTGGGGATATTTTTTAAGAAATTGAATACAATAGTGAGAGAATTCCTGTGGGGAGGAGGGCAGAACAGACTAGCTCAACATGCTCTGCAAAGGGACTACCTGTCCGGGGGAATCAATGTGCTGGACTATGAAAGATACTACTTAGCAGGGCAGCTGCAGTTTGTGGTCCGATGGTTGGGGGATGAAGATTCAATAGACTCATTGCTATTTCAACCGGCACTGCAGAACTGCTACTTACGTGAAATCATCTGGATGGGACTATCCGGGGCTGAGAGACTCATTACCTAGCTCAAACCCAGACTAACGCTATGGAAAAGGGCGTGGAGGTTGCAAGGAACTCAAGACCTCTGCTCCCTGCAGAGCCCCTGGGCGGGATTTGTGGGCACTAGTTCAGATGCTCTGGCCACTTACAGGACACACTGGGAGGCTAAAGGAGTGGCACAGGTAGGAGACCTATGACAGGAGGGAAAATGGGTGGATTTCAACACCGTCACAGTAGATAACGGAATACACAAAGGGCAATTATGCTCCACCAGAGCATGGTCCAAACCATTAAGGGGCGGTTGCCGGATCTTACTGAGATCGGGGATCCACAGGAGAACCTAGATAAGTGGTACGACATCTCCGAAGGAGGACACACGACATCAAGGCTGTATGAGCAGCTCATGACAACTAGCAACACCAGGAAGCTGCAGGTGTGAGAGAGACCAATGGGAGTCGGAACACCGGAGGCCCTTTATGGATGAGGAATGGTCGAGGGTCCAAAAATACGCAAACACGGTCTCGAGAAATGTGATATTCAAGCAGACACAGCTCTACGTTACTCACAGAGTGTACCTCACTCCACAAAGACTGTCCAAAATGGGGAACAAGGATATTCTCACCTACCCACATGAACACTTTCCTATACACCAAAGTAAGCAGCTTCAACGTTGCAGGATACAACGTTGAAGCTGCTTACTTTGGTGTATAGGAAAGTGTTCATATACACCTGTGTTCTCGGCAGAATTTTTGTATAATAGAATCGAATATGTCATTATTTTACAAAAATGCTGCCGAGATTTCAAGATTGCACCCGTTCTGCAAAAAACAGGCAGAATCCTGACAGTGCACTGTTGTGCACTGCGAGGACGCCCAGGCTCCACCACTATTCTCAAGTGCGCCTGGCAGGTCCGTCCCTGCCGGGCACAGCATCTACAGTAGGCAGACCGGTCACGGAAGCACCGGCACCGTTAGCAGCGGTGCCGGTGCTTCCGTGTCCCCACTCCCATAGAGTCCTATGGGACTCCATGGGAATGGGGACTTATATTCTACCAGCGCCTGACTTTCAGGGCTGCCGGGGTTGTAATCTTCCGGTGGCACTGGCAAGTCAGGCACCAGTAAATATTTACGGGTCCGGCGGCAAGCCGCTGGTAACACGGGCAGGGTTACCGCCGGACTCGTAATGAGGCCCAGTATCATGAGGAGGGGGTCGGAGGCATGACTAATAAAACACTCATGCCGTGGCCTCAGGAGCGTTCGTTAGCAAAAACAGTATTCCGACATATGACAACATATTTGCAGGCTACATACAAGGGGAAGAAGCTACAGAAAAGGCATACCGTTTTAGAGTTGTGGAAAATGTATTAGAGCGAGAAACAAGACGCGTCTGAGAAGGAATGGATACTTAATCAGCATAAGGAGGAGGATATAAGGCCTTCGACTCCTCTTTCCACTTCTGAAAACAAGAACGAAGACACTAAGGAAAAGGGATTTTGTCCTTTAAAGGAATTGAAAGCAGCAGTGGGGTATGTTAATCCGACATATGAGCCTCCCACTTATAACAGTGAGGAAAACATGGAAGAGAGTAAAAGCAAATATATGCCAACACACGGTGAAAGTAAACACCGTGATGTGAGAAAGGGCAGACAGATGGAGATAGAGGTAGAAGCGAGGAGACAAAGGGAAATGAAAGATCAAGCTAAGGAAGTAATGATAGTACAGAATTAATGGATGGAGGACAGATATTGCTTAAGTTAGATGATAAGGGCATTTTGTCATGAAGAACCACCCTTGAGAGGAGCCTTGAGGGGGAGTGCTGTCATGGTCATGAAGTCAGGGGCACAGGCATGCAGGGGTCGCATGCACAGGAGACCTGGGTGGACACTGTTCTGGCGCCTTTGGCACCAGGCTCATGAACAAAAGTAAACAAGAACATCCATTTAAAAGCAAAAAACTTTTATTATGGACATAGCACTTCAGATGCATTAACCTTGAACATTCCACCCATTAATCAGGATGCATTAACCTTGAACATTCCATTCATTAAGCAGCCCCAAGTGTATTCTTGGGTGTGGCTGCTAATGGATTGCCTTTGCACGTGCTAACTCTCTAGGAGTGGCAGGGTGTGGCTGGCAGGGTGTGGCTGGTAAACCGGCCCTAATGGGCGTGCCCATGATCTCAGCTATATAAGCTGCCCCGATCCTCAAGACAGACGCTTTGCGTTATTCTGCACTTGCAAGCAGCGTAACGCTCACCGTTGCCTGAGGTCAGACTTAGCTTTGAAGACCCTGCTTCCTGGACATCCTGCTTCCTGCCAGCCTACTTACCATCTGGGGGAAGCTGTTCTTACCTGTACATCTCTTCGGCGAACCAAGTATTCATCTTTACACTTTCCGGAACGCTGAAATCTTCATCTTGGCACCGCAGCACGACACGCTCCATCGTCGACAGCAGCACCTGCAAGGAAAAACAGAAGACAAGGTTAGACATCGAAAAAACAGTCAGTTTAAGGTTGCACTTCGCCATACTTCGCGCTTTCCTTAAACTATCACTTACCTGCTGTCGAACATTGCGGTAGCATCCATCTTCCATACGGCCGTGTCTCACGTCTCACAGCTGCATTGAGGCCGCATTTCCATCTAAGGGAAGAAAACAGAAGAGAGACATTATTGCTGGTATAAATAGGAGCAACATATAAAGACATTAAACAGAACGAACAGCATTACAAGAGCTCAAGAAAGACTTACCAATCATAAGGAGAAGCATAGTCGCAGCTGGACTGGACTATTCCTTATCAGGGATCAGTGAAGGAACTAGATCCCATTCTACGTGCCCCTGCCAGAAGTAGCAGGATGGATAGCTTAACCCCCCATAATTCACAGGTGAGCTTTATGGGCCGGCGTATGCTCACAGAAACCGTACTTTGGGGTGAAGGGTTCGAAAGGTACAACAATCACAGATTGGCGCAGTCACACACTCTTATCGCCACGCAGGAGCAGTATCACCACGTACCACTGCTCACAGCTTTTCTACTGAGGGAGAGGACTGAAGGGGGTGATTCAAGTTCAGAGAGGGCTGCAACCATGTCCCAACGCCTCCGCAGAGACCAGGTGAGCGTAACAAAACGCGAAGCCTCTAATACTCTCTGCCTGGGTGTTTTGGAAACTTCAGAAACAGATCAGTTAGCCCTTTTACTAGGGGAATTGCGGTCTGAAGTACATGCTTCAAGACAGGAAACCAATGCATTACGGAGGGATCTTATTGGAACTCGAGAAAGAACTGACAAATTGGCAAGACAAATGCTACAAGCACAAGCAGGACAGGTTCCACTGCCTTGAGTGACCCATTCTTCTCATTCTTCCACACCACAACAATCAACACCGGTTCAGGTGGTTCTTCCAGGATCAGTGCCTCTAGCCCCTCCGAACGCTTCATTGGTGACCCAAACAAGTTTGCTGTATTTATGAACCAATGTCGCCTTCATTTCTTGTGCTGACCAGGAGCCTTTCCTAATGACCAAGCCACAGTGACGTTTGTACTCTCGTATTTAGGAGGTAGTGCGGCGGACTGGTCTATACCTTTGGTAAATCAAGATGACCCTTTACTCCAGAACTTTGTGAATTTCCAACATGAGATGGAGAAATTGTTTGCCCGTCATACTCAAGGACAAGCTCTGGACAACGAGTTGTCACTCAAACAAGGGAGTCAAGATCTATTAACCAATATTGCAACCTTCAATCATCTCGTAGCCCAGACCAACTGGCCAGAAGAGAAGAAGACTACACTCTTTTACCGAGGGTTATGTGGAGAACTTAAGGATGTGTTGGCGCAAGTGGTGAATCCCCATGAGAGGTGTGTGGACTACATAGACCTGACTGTGCAACTCGATCATAGGTTGCAGAATCAGAAAATGGATCGAGCTAGATCAGAGGGACAGTCAGTTTACATACAACCTCGTGAGAATCAGACTAAACCACATGAACAGTCTGAGCCAATGCAAATTGGTGGATTACGAAGTCCCCTTACCAAAGCGGAAAGGGAAAAAAGAAGACAACAACAGCTTTGTTTATATTGTGGACAAGCAGGTCACTTCCTCCGTGACTGCCCGGTAAAACCACACAAGAAAATGGTTGGGGCAACAGACAAAACTGATGAAGAAGAAGAACAGAACTCGGGAAACACCAATACCCGGCAAGTGTAGGGGTCCGCTTGTCGAGCATGAAAAAGGAATCCGTACAGACCTCACATCTAGTCCTTCAAGTGCTTTTGGTGAATCACAAGCAACCATCAAAAATTGAGGCATATATTGATTGTGGAGCTGTGGGTAACTACATTGACCAAGATATGGCTCTCCGAATAGGCCTTCCTTTCCGACAGAAGCAGAAATCAGAAAACGTCACTGCTGTGGATGGTTCTCAGCTATCATCCGGCCCGGTGACACAATACACTGAGAAAGTCAAGCTTCTGTGTCAGGGCGGGCATCAAGAGGACATTACTTTCGATCTCATCGATGCTCCTCAGTTCCAGATGATATTGGGAATGCCCTGACTGGAGACCCATAATCATAGGATCGACTGGCGAAAACGAGTTCTGACATTTCCTCATGATTGTGCTGACACATGTTACAAAAAAGATGGCACCAATCTGAAACTGAAGAAAGGAATCGTGTTGGGCCTCATCAGCTCCTTACTGATTGAATACCAAGATTACCAGGATGTCTTCAAAAAAGAGCAAGCCAACGTTCTGCCCCCGCACAGACCCTATGATTGTCAAATAGATCTTGTACCCGGAGCCCAGATCCGTTGCAGCCAAATTTACACTCTGACAGAACAGGAAAATCAGCATTTTAGAATTTATCTGGATCAGTACCTGGTGAACGGTTTCATTCGCCCGTCCAAGTCACCTGCCTTCTCGCCCTTATTCTTCGTGCCTAAAAAGGAGGGGGACTTAAGAACTTGCATTGACTATAGAGCCATCAATCAGATCACAGTAAAACATCAATATCCTTTACCACTTATACCAGAGCTCCTGGACCAAATGAAACATGCTCAAATCTACACAAAACTGGATTTAAAGGATAGTTCCGGGACTTTTTTTTTATTGTCCCTACGGTTCGGCCATGTGTTTTTAAGCATAACTCGGTAGATCGTAGAAAACTTTCCTATGGACCTTACCCGACTTTTCGTCCATTAACGCACTCGAAATCAGCCGCCATTTTCTGATAATCCTATCATTTCCCCCCATCGCCCTGGCTCACCTGCTTTTGCGGCACTAAATCAAATCCCCCGCCCCTGAGCCTGACATCAGCAGACGCGTACCGCCCATTTCCCAACGCCAAAGCACGTTTCGTGTCAACAATCGCTGCGCCTCAGCTAATGAAGTGTCGCCATGGAAATGGCAGGACGCCTCTTTCCTCAATAAGTATAAACACACCGTTTCACAACACACAGCAGCAGATTTTCGAATCGATTCCTCTCTGTGTGTTACTTTGAGTATTCTGTGACTCGTTTCTGTGCTCTGGTCAGCTACCTTCGTTGATTGTAGCCCGTGTGAACAGATACCAGTACCACCGCTATAAATTATTTTACTTTCTTTACCACACAATGGCTACAATAATGCCGTATATGTACGAGCCCGAGTACACCGAGGAAGAACTACTGGAAAGGCAAGCACGCGAAAACGATGGGGATTCGGACGGCAGTTGGGAGGACCAGTCAACGGATGAAGAGCCTGGACCATGTCGCATGGACGGCGTCTCCACCTGGTGCACGTGCAATCGGTGCGAGCTAATGCCAACTGAGGAGGAGAACTGCTGCTGCCGTGAAAATTCCGGGTGCTTGGCCTACATTTCGGAAGGCGAGCCAAGTCCGCAATGCATCACGAGCTGCCAGAGTTCAGGGAAGCCTGCCTCTCACGGACCGTGTTGAGGATGATGATGGTGCTTATGCACGAACTTCGCGGCACTGTTCGTCCGCGTAATCCGAGTAACGAGTAAGTATACTCTGGTTGTGATGTCAGTGATGCCACTACTATGTCATGGTCGTCTCTCACATATAAAATTACATCTACATATCATTCGAATGCATGTAAATTGGTTCCATATTGTGCATTTTCTAGATAGAATTTTTTTCAAAGCAGAATGACATTTTTTACCTGAATCGACAGTGATAAGAAAGTTTTGTCATTTTAATACAGTTTGCATCTTTCATTTTCACAGGTGGTACAGGCTGGTGGCCTATCGTTGCTTCACTTGGTGGCTTCACGGGAGGCTCGGACACCGCGTTCGGAGAGTAATACCTGACTGTGCGGTACTTGCCATTAGACAACATTTCCCCAGCGACAGTGGACAATACCGCGGATTTTCCCTGGATGTGCTGCAACCGCAACTTTACAATGTGTAATGTTTATTATTTATGTTCAATTGAAATTAAGATCTAAAATAAAACCCAACATATATTTTAACAATGGTTGTTTTGATTTTTTAAATGAATCTAGTGTGTCTCCATTGAATAGTCTTCCTGTGCCTTGTCTTGTCACACCATATGTCTCAGGCCAGCATCCTCCCTCACGCTGGCCGCCCACCTTCAATCCACATAACCGTTGAACCCATATGCAGCAGACATACATATGTTATTTTGCGGGTTGGCATCAAGCCTCCCGGCCTTGCCTCCTCCCCCAAAAATACTTACCACACCACTTTGTTCAAGCGTTGGCAATAAAAGGAAGGCCTTTGGATTTTATTGATACAAAACATGGTTATAGGTAAATAATCAATATGGTTGATCATAATAAATCATCCTTTTGGGCACCGGGTACAGAGATGACCACCTCTGGCCCGTGCCGCCTTGCCACCACAGGCCAGCCTGCTGCTGACTAACTGCCTAGGCATCCAGGGTCTCCAGGGTGAACTGCACCCATATATTCTCCTGGGAGGGTGAGGTATTTATAAACTCACCCCCCTGCCTTCCATGTACTAGATCCTGCAGGCAGCCTCTTACATGCAGTTAGATGGCCTCTCCTTGGTGAGGCCCTGCGGCAAACGAGTCTTGTCTGCACAACCACCGCCCCAATCCACACCCCCCCCGCCCTATCAAAGGCAGTTCGCACCGGGGTACTTGCGCTGGCAAGTGGAGCTGTCAGGGAGCGATAAAGGCCAAGAGGTGCCAAAGACCATGTACACTTCAAAGTGGTCTATAGAGCATGGGTTGTTGTTCCCATGTCTACCTCCAGACCCCGTGTCTCCTGCCAAGCATCCCCCCTCACGCTGGACGGCCCCCTGCAAACCGCATAAGTGTGTCTCCATTCACGAGTCTTCCTGTGTCTTGTCTGCACGACCACCGCCCCAATCCACCCCCCGCCCTATCAAAGGCAGTTCGCACCGGGGTACTTGCGCTGGCAAGTGGAGCTGTCAGGGAGCGATAAAGGCCAAGAGGTGCCAAAGACCATGTACACTTCAAAGTGGTCTATAGAGCATGGGTTGTTGTTCCCATGTCTACCTCCAGACCCCGTGTCTCCTGCCAAGCATCCCCCCTCACGCTGGACGGCCCCCTGCAAACCGCATAATGCCACGACTTATACACGTCATTCATTCACAAACACACCCCTGTTTCGAATTCTTTATAACCCACTTCATATTTCTAATGAGCACTTCTTTACGCTTTGCTAGTCAACCCGTGAAGGTGCTGGCTATCTGCTCTTCGTCTCTGTGAACTTCCGTGACCACTTCGAGGAAACTCCTCAGTTTGCAACCTGTGAACTGCTCCCTGTTCTACGACAAGAAACTACTCTGATCCCTGCATCTAACTGTTTGTTCGTCAAGGTAAGGCCATGTACCATAATCATTTTGCGTCCAATTTCTTTTCGTTCAAGACAGTACATGCAAGGAACTAGTCACATGTTCTGAGTTTACATTGGTATTCATAGAGAATTGTTGATCTTTACTTTTCAGAACTTTCCACAATGCCTGCCTGTTCCATTGGCGGTTGCCCTTCGAAGACCCATAATAAATCTGAAGGTACTATAATGCATGTTTTCCCTAAGACAATAGATCAGATAAGAGAATGGGTCCGATATTGCGGATATCCACCGTCTGAGCTTGAAAGTAGAGTCCTAGAAGTCTTTGCGGACAAGAGGGGTGATCGATACCGCATCTGCAGCAGGCACTTTACCTCTGACATGTACTCCACATCATTGCTAATAAAGAAGAACACACCGCGAGCGAGGCGAAAATTGCTCTCAACCGCTATTCCCACTCTATTCGTCCACATCCCTCCACTGGTGAGTCAAGTTTACGTATTTATCTCTCGGCCTTGCGGTAGTGTGTAGCATTAGCTAACAATAATTTCCCCATTTATGTATCCACTCAATATGAAGGCGGAAGATTCTCCATCCGTGTCGTTATTGCAGTCATCAGCCACTTCAAGCGCCTATCGGGTAATCTTACTTGGCTATTCTGCCACTGACTTGTTTTGGGCATGTAAATCAATAGTTTTAATTTATCGTGTAATTATTTTACCTAATGGTACACCCTTGTACTCGTCCTCTAGTCTTTGTTTTCAGTTATAATTATTGTTATCCAAAATAATTCAAGTACTGTCTTTCAGGGAGATGCTGAGGAGTCCAACGTATTGACGACTACCGTTGATGTCACTCAGATGCTCGAGGTACGTTTCAGGACAGTTCCATCGATGGAGATCATCAGATCTTGCATTCTTGTAGCGTGATTGTTACACACAATGTTTCTTTCGTTATTAGCCATTGATATGTCCTTCTGTCGTCGCCCTCCTATGTGTCTTCTTTTTTCAATATTGTGTTCATTACTAATGAAAGTCCTATGTTTCAGGGAGTCGATGGAGCATTAGTCCAAGAAGAAGGGGGAGCGTGCAGTTACGGGTCGGCGCAACAGCTTGCAGAAATGTGCACCGCAGTTACATCGTCCCTTGATGTTCTTATGCATTTCGAGGTATGGATACTGACAGTTCGATCAAGCTAAATCATATGACGTGATTACATCCGCTATACTTCCTTCTTTATTAATGCAAGTACTATGTTTCAGGGAGATGACGGAGCTTCTTCTACAAGAACATCACCCTTAGTAGTTGATGCAGATCTCTGGGTGGTGACACTTCCAACGATCGAGCAAATCGAATCATATTTACATATCCATTATTTATTTTAGACAACTGATCATTTGTGCAGGTCTATTTAGATGAGCCGTTCACGCCTGCACAAAGTTTCTGTTCTTTTTATCAAAATAGAAAACCATACTAATGCAATTACTGTGTTTCAGGGAGTCACTGAAGCATCATCTTCAATAATATCATCAATGGAAGTCTATGAGGAGCCCGAGGTATGGATCTTGACAGTTCCATCTAACTAGATCAACAATGCGTGAATAATTGTCGTTTGAATGTTCTACACAAAGCGTTCATTCGTGTTTTGCTATTGAGATGTACGTGGGTATTGGTCCCCAAGTACATTTTGTGTTTTCGATATTATTATACATACTAATGAAAGTTCTAAGTTTCAGGGAGTCGATGGAGCGTCAGTGCGTGATGGATGTGCTTATCAGGAAAATATAGTCGTTGCAGCGCAAGAGGAAGTGGAGACATGCACACACGAGTCGGAGCAACAGCGTCCTGATGTTGAAGTTCGAGGCAAGAAAGTTTCAAAGAAAAGAAAGCAAAAGAAGGTTAGTGTCCTGGTCACTATATTATGTTGTTTTTCACTGTTAATAGTTCAATACTGTAAGTTGTGTTTAAACTGAACATCCCTTTTCCAATCTGTCCTCTAGTTGCGAGTGGGTGTACGAACTAGATCTACACAGACAGTGAAGCGAACGAGAGATGTTGCTTGTCAAACCTTTTGGCAGGGACTTGAGACTGGAGATGCATCG